>NC_133819.1:148341298-148644328 GCF_047830755.1 Zonotrichia albicollis
AATGAAAGGGGTGTTGACTTAACTGATAATGGGTTTTATGAGTGCACATGAAAATATATGCAATCAAAGAATAAAGATTTTTTACTACTCCTTGTTCCTTTCAGTGAGAAAATAAATTTTTAAAAAAAGCCAGTTATTGTCTAAATGAAATTCATCTTATGCTTTCATCCAGTTCAGTGGAATGTGCAGAGCAGGTTGCTGAGGTCCAGAGGGACCAGGAATGCAGAAGGGAATATATCCATGAATGATCGACAGAGCAGAGATGTGATGTTGAGTCCCAGCTGGTAACCTCTGAATTACAGAAGAGTCAAACCAGATAGAACTTTGGTCCTCACTGTGTTATACTCAGAGACTCTAAATAGCTACTGCAAAATGCAAAGCTTTTTTAAATTATGGTTTTTTCTTGTTCTTTTCATTTTTTTTTTTTTTTTGTTTTGGATTGGTCGGTTGCTTGGTTTTGAAGAGGCAAGGAGGATGAGAATAGCTTTAATTTTATATGTTAAAAGGTCCAGATGTGGTAACTTCCTAATCAGTGTATTTTTCCCAGTATTTTGCCCTGCTGTCTGTTGATCTCTTCTAATGCTACTGTACATCTGTTCTCTTTGGTTTTTTTCACTCCAAGCTGGCAGGATTTGTTTCTCTTCCAGCACGCCAAGATAAAAAAATAATCCTACATTGGGTATAAAATTCACTCCCATGAGATCAACCTTTTCTAATGAAGTCAGATGTTTTAGTTTTTCATATACCAGATCATTTACTCTGAGATAATATAAATTTACAACTGGAATCACAGTTGACACCTGGCAGTGCACTAAACAACACGGGGCTTCCAATCTACATCATTAGTTGCTCATGCTTTGCTGAATCTCTCCTCATTAAACCCCAAATCCTGTCTCCAGTGAAGTCTCGGCAGCTTGTTGGTCACTGGGGAGTTCCTTCTGAAATAAAGAAGTAGCGACACCACAAATGCCACAAAAATCGAAGGCTGGAGCAGCTGTGCCTCTAGTTTCCTCTACTCCTGGCAGAAAAAGCTTGATGATGTGCATGATGGTGGATTCATCATTTACACTTTCCATTTCCCTTATTTGCAGCAAATCCCTGATGCACATTGGCAGACTCGGGCTCTGAAGATGAGTTGGAGATGCTCATTACACACACAGCCTCCTCCAATCAGCAGAGATGTGTTAGCTGTGGTGCTGGAACAGCTACCACTTCCCACAGAGATAAGGACCAAAGGGATATACTTCCAAAGCTATAAAACCAGAGTAATTTGATAGCAAGCCATAGAGAAAGAGTTCTGGAATCAAGCAGCTGCAGAAATCTGCTTTCTTGCCTCACTGCCTTACAAATTACCAGTGGACATTATACATCTACAACTCAACCATGGGACAAATCTGGGGGACATTCCGAGAGGCTTGGTACTGCTTTGGTACATGTTTTGTGGCCATGGAAAGAAACAGATGCTATTTCATTTGAATTTAGCCCTGTGCTAGGTAGGCCTAGTTAGTTCTGTGGTCTCGTATTTGTCACTGCTGACTGTTTCTCAGAGCAGACCTTGAAGTAGCATCAAATAATTTCTTGCATCTGAGACAAGTTATTGGCTTAGTTAGGAGGTAGCTGTGCCATAACACAACCAGCAGAATTTTTGACTGTGCACAGTGTGTTGCTAGATTAGGTTTACATGAAGGAATATAAAGGAACAGCTTATGAAGGGATATAAAAGAACTACTTATGTCAGTATCCACTCCAGGCTAAGAAGCATCTTTCCAGCTCAAACTCTCTCTGGTGTTTTGTACCACTGGGCAGATACAAGAGAAGTGCAAGCAGAAATGAAATTTGATGAGATTTATTTAATATGCCCAAGTAATTCATGTTCACAGTAAAAAAGGCATTTGTATAAAAATATAAAACTGACACAAATTATTAAGTAGTGATTGCTGAAGTGAATCAGAATCTGGAATGCATAGAAGGGAAATTTGAAAATGCTTTCAGTAGCAATGGAGCTGTTTGAGGACTAAAACTCAGTTGTTGCACTGGTCACCTTCGACCTTGAAAAACTCATCTTTGCAGCAGGGAAAAATTGGTGATGTTAAGTGTAGACAGTTCTTGAAAGTGAAGGGAATGGTACTTTGGATTTAGCAAGGAACCCATGAAGTGTAGGAGAGATGTTTTCTGTATGTGTTCGTGTATTTAAGAAATGGCTAGTACAGGGTGTGAGGAATTAACACACTTGTAACATTCAGCAATGGCATTCACCATTAAAAAATCAATATTCCTATACTCATAAATTCCGAATTAAATCTCTCTGGACTTGTTTTCACTTCTAAAAGAATAGTGTGAGTACTAAATTAGTTTGTGGTAAAAAAAAAGCCACAGATGAGGAAAAAGAGTAGTTGGAAAGCTAATATTACTTCTGATACTAATAGAAACTGACTGGGTTTCAATCAGTGTCCTGCAAGTTCCCTGGGAATGTAATAAGTACATCTATCAGACCCATGAATA
The DNA here is from genome assembly GCF_047830755.1 of Zonotrichia albicollis. Classification (NCBI taxonomy): domain Eukaryota; kingdom Metazoa; phylum Chordata; class Aves; order Passeriformes; family Passerellidae; genus Zonotrichia; species Zonotrichia albicollis. The sequence goes on from NC_133819.1 coordinate 148,343,801, forward strand.
CTAAGAAAATGCAGATTTGCACTTGAGTTCATTGAAATTTTTTAGGAATTCGTGTACTGAGAAAATGTGGAAGAAGTTGGTAGGTCAGCTTGATTGCAGAAAAAAAATGATTGCAGAAATTTTTATTTTTTTTACCCCTTATATTTATTGGTTTTAGAATCATAAGATTATCTGGTAAGAAGAAGAAAGGAAGGCTGTTCTCTGAGTGTAATACAAGTTTTGCTTTAAGAAGTCAAATTATGTCTTAAGAAGTCTCAAAATTCTTGTGCAAGATGAATTTCATTATTTGTCTACCTGAGACACCTGTATTATTGCTCCTGACAGGAAAAACCAGGTTTTCATCACCTTGGGAATGAAAATAAAGCCTTGGACAGAGCATGACAGGGGGTGTCCATGGAAATGTCCTAGCCTTATCTTTGTTCACACTTGCTCAAAGTCTTCTGTTTCTCTTTGTTGCGAAAACAACCAAAATATTAAGACCTTTGTTTAGTGGGCTTTACACAGAATAGTTTGAATGGGAATATTTTGCTTTGTGAGAGGATGAGGACAACATGGAATGAGGGCTGCCTGAGAAAATCTAACAGACATGATTTTATTGGTGAATAGCTGTGAGCTATTGATGACTGGATAATAAAGAAGGCAGACAATGCAAGTAATTGTACTTGTTTTGGCTGGCACAATGTTGATTTTTTTCACTGTAGCTCATATGATGCCGTGTTTTGGGTTTGTGACCAGAACAGTAGGATTGAGCTGCCTACTGGGTTATATGACAACACTAAACCATTAAGATACTAAAGAAAGACAGTGGAGCAGAACTACTGCTAGGACTGAGCAGGGAACTTTGCTTGCATGGTACCCTTTCAGTCATCTTTTGTTCCCATCAGTTTTCTATTCAGCATTTTCCACCCAACTTTGTGGACTACTCAGTGTCTGGTGCTTGGTTGCAGCCCAGCTCTTGATGAATAGCAGAGCCATCTGAAACGCTCGTTACACACAAAGTGACAAAGATTATAGTTTTAAAAACCCATGGTGGCAACTGATGCATTCTCTTTCAGCTATTTCTATTGTTGCTGCTCCTGTCAATAAAATGGACTCCTATTGTGACATTTCTTTCCTTTTTCCATCCATCTTTGTCTTAAAAATGGCAGTTAGAGTTCTTACATGTCACAGTCTCTACTATGCTGTTGAAATAACCTCCTATGGATACTGAGATTTAACTGCCTACTATGGCAGGCTTTTAAAATAAAAAGAACCCCAGACAGAAGCACAGGTTTCTGAAGAGAGGCTTTGTTCAAAGTTATGCAAGGCTTCAAGTTTTATACTTTGGATCTGATTTGAAAACAAATGCTAGCAAAGGAAATTGAAGAAAGCTAAGCATCATGAGGTCTTTATAATCATAACCAAAGGAGTACACAAGGAATGAATTACTTTCTGTTGAAAATGTCTCTCTTGAAATTCATACCTTCTTGAGAGACTTTTCCATAAAATATGAGTTATTTTACAGTTAAGTTCTTTGTGCAAATTTTCAATGAGGAAATACAAGTAGTCCAGTATGAATAGCAACTTGACACTCCCCAGACTCGTAGTGTCTGCAATAATGGGGTAAATAAAGCTTAAACCTTTTGTACTGAGGCCTGTCGCAGAGCGAATGATGGTATCATGTTAATGCAATCAAAATTGCTATTTTGACTTTTTATAAGCTTTCCAGGACAGAAAATATTGATTCAGTTCCATACATACTGAAGAGTTATAACTGTACCCATGTGAGGTGCCCAGACCTTGACTCCAGGAACCAGTGTAAGTGGATGCAGTAGGTAGGAATGAGGAAGAAATAACTTTTTTCTTGAACAAAATGGGAAAGAGGAAGATCTAGAGATTCAGAAGATGGTTCACTAACCCTTAAATCTCTTCCAGCTTCTAGAGAAGTCAGTAGATTTTTTGCTTTTTGTTGCCTCATAGTTTTCCCTCTCCTGTGTTATTAAATTATAACTTTAGGACATATTTTGGGACTTGATATTCCTGACCACGATAATAGATTCTGAGTGCAACCATTCATAATTGCTATCAATAACAGTCTCTGGTGACTGTAGGGCATGGTCAGTATGAAACTGCTTTAGTAAAGAGAGTTACACCATCTGTTCTCATCTCCCAGACGATAATTTTCCACAGGAGAACTTTCTGTGCATAAATGGTGTGTCAGAAACCTAAAGAAACAGCCAGTCCAAGTCAATTAGTTCAGACTTTATTCCAGTGGAACTTGTCTTAGAGATATGATTGTCTGATTGAGAATGTAAAGACATCACAGTTTTTGGGTGTAGGCAGAGTATGAGTCACAACCTAGAGCTTCCTAATGGCAGCACTATGGATAAAATATCTGGAATACAGAAGCCACCTAGAAATAAGATGTTGACATAGTTAAAGACAAATACCAAACCTTCAGCCTGAGTTAACCAGGATTTCTGTTTACATAATTTCATGGGACTAGCAGTACTGTGCTCGCCTCAGATTTGGAGAGTGCATATGAGCCAGAACGTTTTATTTCTTTGCGTCCTTTTGACTGTAATGAAATTTTTTCTTCTATGTCTGAGACAAGCCTTTCCTTTTAAATAACTTATTTGAATCATAGAAGGGGAGAATAAGTCACACCAGATATGTGAAGATCATTAAAGAAAACAATAATGAGGAAAGGAGAGTTTAGTTCACTAAAGCACTTGGCTGATTTCTTTCTCTATCCAACTTTGAAAACTGCTGTAGATAAGAGGCCTGCATTTGAAAATATTTTTGAAAATAATTTGAAAATAATTCTTTCACTGATTCTGGTGGTTTGGGCTCTATGGTCTGCTGACTACTGAGAGGATTTTTTGTGATTTTTGTTATCTCTGCCTTGCCCTGTGTGCAGTTTCATGAAAGATCTTCAAAGCTCTGCCCTGGAGCTTGGGCTCAGTAATGAATCAGTGAGGTTTTGACATTTGTGTGCCAATATGACAGACAAAACTGCAGCCATTGACTTCTTCTGCAGCCATTGGATGTGAAGGCTTACCCCTATCTAGAGTTTTAGGAGCCTTCTTACAAATAATCTCTGCTTTAGGGACTCATCTTTGTTTTCACTAATGACTCATTATTCATGCTTCTTTAACTTACCTTCAAATGCATTCTTAGTTTAGTTTTCATATTTCATTGCTTCTTTATAATTGTAGCTTAACTAGTATTAGCTGGACTGAGTAGTTGGGCACCCTGCAGAATATTAACTTGGTTTTAGTTTTAGGTGACTCTTTAGGACCATTGTCTTTCTTATGTCTGTTTCATCTGTTGACATCACTTAAGTGATGATAGTAAGAAGGGCCAGATTTCTGATATTCTTGTTCATTAGAAGTACCCAAAGTCCCAAAATGACAGCAAAGTTTTTGTGGTTTTTGCCTTGTATAAATGTATATCTCTTAAACTCTTTTGCATGTGGCTGGTTGTTTGCAGTGCTGGGGTGTGCCTGTTTGTTTTGAGTTTGGCTTGGTTTGGGTGATTTTTATGGTTTTATGGACAATGGAAATACAACAGCAGCTTCCTTATGGTTTCCTTACATATTCTTTATCCATTGTGCAACGAAAATACCTTCTTGCCTTCCACAAGCATCAAAATGTTGTGCCATTGTTTACCTAGGATTGTTCATCTGGAAAAATTCCTTGGCTCTCTGAAAAAATGTTGTTCTTTCCTCAACATTATCTTTCCTCAGCAACATCTGACACTACTGTCACAGCATTCTTAGATGTCAAGGATCAACAAATTACCTTAACCATGAAATTAAATTGACTCCAATTAACTATTTGGCTCAGTCCCTACCAAGACAATGAACCACAAGTATGTACTCTACAGTTAAGGACACACTCAAAAACTTCTCTTAATCAGGGACAGAGTAGATGATGTTATTTTACTGTCACAGCTTAAAAAAAGTACTCTTTCCATAAATCATGTGATTAGGCAGCACCTTTATTCCTTCTTTAATAACTAGAAAAACAGGTATGCTTCCTTTTTTTCTTTTCTTTTTTTTTTTTTTAAATTTCAGTATACTTTAACATGTGGAACACTCTTTTTGTAACTGAAGAGATGAATTACTGTAGAGACATTGATCCTGCTTAATTTCCCTGCAGATTCAACACACTTTGTTCTTTAAACAAATATCTCCTTTGAGCTGAGGAATGGCACATGCATTGTTATTAAACTGCCACTGCTCGTGCAGTCACTGCAGTATTTTTCAGGTCCTTGGCCTTGGGACATCTCTATGGATAACACATTTGGTTATCATTTTAACATTTGAGCTACTTACCCCATTAAGAGGATATCTGCTGCAGCATCATGATCTAGGAACAGGGAATATTTTCACAGTTCATAAACAATTATATGTGTCTCTTGATAAGCATTATCACCTTAGGGTATTTGGATACCTAATTTTTTATTATTCTTGCTGTTGTTTTCTTCTCAGAAAGGCAATCACCATACTTAAAATGCATAATTAAAAAATAATAATAATGCAACTCTTCTGCCAGAACTTGACTGGCAACAAGAAGTAGGTTCTAATGTGAAGAAATATTAACACACTCATTAGAGCCTCCACACAGAAACATGAGAGCTAAAATAATATTTCTGATGCTCAGTGACCTAGTTTTCCCCAGTCTCAAAATCAATTAGTATAAGAAACAATATTTGTATTAAATGAAGAAAACATACCACCACCAAGACAGCTAAGCAAGGCAAGCTCCAATCATAAAATAATAGAATTTTAAGGGTTGGAAAGGATCTTAAAGATCATCTTGTCCTAACCCCTCCATTATAAACACCTCCCACTAGACCAGGTTGCTCAAGGTTTTATCTAGCCTGGCCTTGAACCCTGCCAGGGTTGGGATTGAGAAACTCTAAGTGCACTATTTTCAGTCTTTATCCCTTGGGAAGCAACAATTCTGAAGCCTTCTGTTTTTCCACTAAACAGTAAGTCTATAGTGATCTTCTGAAACCACATTTAAAAACTCCTCAGCTGCAAAAATGGAAGAATCCCGTGGGAGAGAGTCATGGATGAAAAAAGGGTCCCAGGAGAGTTGATTGATTTTTAAGTATTACCCTCCAAACTGAAGAACAAAAATCATGATTTACAGGAATGCTAGAAAAGGCAGCAGGAATCCTGTGTGGATGAAGAAGGAGGTCCTAAAAATGCATAGCAAAAAAGGATCCCTAAAAGGTGTGGGAGGGGAGACAGGTTATCCTGGAGGAATGTAGGGGATATTGGCAGCAGTTGGGAAAGCCAAAGCCCAGGCGGAGCTGGTGAGAGATGTAACAAAAAGATTAGAGTAAAGGTGGATCTGCTGCTAAGGGAGCAGGATATCCAATGACAAAGAACAAGGAATTCAGTGGCTTTTCTAACCAATCCTGTACCGATAAGACTGATTCAAGAATCCTCAGACACTGAGAGCAACAGGAACATCTGGAATAAGGAAAACCAATGCCTGGTGGAAGAAGATCAGGTCAGGTCAGGAAACTGGCCATACGATAGCCCACACTATTTATTAGGTTACAGGACACAGCTATTGGTGCTGGGGCAGGTCAGGGATGTCAGTGAGATATCATTGTTGATCATATTTGAAAGGCTGTGTCAGGTGGAAAAAAAAACTATGGAAAAAAGAAAATGTCAGTCCTATCTTCAGTAAGGGACAAATGGTATCCAAGGAACTGCAGGCTGGTCCTCCTCACTTCAGTTCCTGGAAAAGTGATTTGGAAGGACTGACTGATTCTGGAAGCCATTTCCAAGCATAGGAAGGACAAGGAGGTGACTGGGAGGAGTCATGGAGGATGTATGGTAGAGATGCTGCTCCAGGGAAAAATACCATTTAACATCTCCATTAGTGGCTTACATGATGGGATAGAACACCCCTGGAGTGGATCTGCAGAAGGTACAAAGCAGCAGCAGATGATCCACAAGGCAGTTGTGCTGATGGTCAGAGGGACCTTAACAGGCTGAAGAAAAGGGAAAATGGGAGGGAGCTTATGGAGAATAACAACAGAAAACGCAGGTTCCTGCACCTGAGAATATGTGCACAGGGTTCCTCATACCCCTGCTGCCTTGTAAGGGATGTAGGGAGGTTTCTTGGAGGTGTGGAGTTTTGTAAGGGTCTTGGACATCTTTAGCATTAAGGGAAACTGAGACTTCAGTCGCTACAGTTGGTTTTCCCAAACACCTGGTTTCTATTTGTGAAACTAGCAGATTTTCAATTGGATTAGAAATTAAGTAAAAGAGAGAAGGATTCACTGCTTCAGGACTTTGTGCAACAGAATTCTCCACGTTGTTTAATTTGTACTAAATCTCACAGCTTTATAAGTGACTTTAAATTAGCCAGCTGTTGTTTCCTGTTGAGCTCTATCAGAAAGTGTCTGATTGCTTAATAAATCCAAATTTTCTCTGAGTAGGCTTAAGGAGATAGAGACATTCACTCGCAAAGTTTGCTGTATATTTGTCAAGTAATTGGTAGAACTTATTAAGCAATGGGGTTTTCTTTTTTTTCTCTCACAGGAAGAAAAACTCCTCCTCCATTTCTGGTTATGCCACAACTTCCTTGCACTATTTCTTTGTTACCCTAAAGAGGAAAAGAAAAAAGAAAGCACAGGATTCTGTCCAAAACCAGAAAGACAAAGCGCTGAAGCACTTCATAGAATCAGGGAGATGCTGTTCCAAGGCTAACTTTGTGATACATATAGATCTGAACGTATGTGTATCAATAAATTGTATATAGCAGAAAATTTAGTCAGAGTTTAGACAAATTATAGCTTTCAGTGATGCTTTAATGATGTTGAAACTGGTGGCAGAATTTCTATTGGCTTCTGTGGTGCCATAATGTTATTCATAAACAGGAAAATAATTTTCCTAGAAAAGAAGGAAAACTAATTTACCTCTAATTTCTTCATGAGGATGAATCTGTGAACAGATATGTGAAGGTATTAAATTTTATTTACCATTTTCTTTCATTTTGCCATTTCATGAACCAAGAAGAGTCCCTTCCCACCCCCAATCTATAGTATTGATGTCTCCTAGTCTTAATGAATCTTAAAGTAGTACAGATTAACCCATGAGAGTGTAAAACCCTTGAGCTACATCCAATAAAAAAAAAAAAAATGCAGCTATGATGAAAAGAACTTACTGAGAATTTAGGCACCTACTTACAAAGCTGTGCACCAAAGAGCCATATGCACACCTGGCCTTTTCTCCTTATCATACACATTTCTCTTGTTTGGACCATATTTTAGTTTTCACTATAAATTCCCAAACTGGTTTCCTGAGCTACTTTGGGGGTGGCATGCACAGTAAATTGTTTAGATAGATGTCTAAGCTGCCCCCTGAAGGCACTATGTTCCAAGGCAATACAGTTGCCATAGAATAAATTATTAGGGTTTGGTTGTTTGGGTTTGATTTTTTTTTTGTTTGGTTGCTGTAATTTTTGATTTTTTTTCTTGGTAAATTGTTTTTTCTTGACCAGTTGAATAACTCAAACTTAAAAATAGTAGCTCAGATTTAAAAATAGAGGGAGTGAAAGACAATCTGGATGTTCAAGTTTGTCTATCATTCTAGTCTCTGTCAACAGCACTCAGAATTGATTATTGATACTCTGAAAATTTAAAAACCCCTAAAATGCAAATGATAATTCACATTTAGAAATATTTTTGTTTCCTGTCTGTACTTCAGTGTCTTACACTTCAATGACAGTCACAATCTCATCATTCTGAACTGAAATTTGCTACAACATGATTAAGCCTCACTTCTCTTCCCACCATTCTTTACCAGGAAGTTCTTTGAAAGGTAGTATTAATCCTCCTTCCTGTTTCTTGCTATGTATCTGAGATTCTTTCCCCTTCTTTTCTCTCTGAATAGATTTTTCTTCATCTAACAATATTGCAAACACTGCTTAAATTAGTATTTTACAGATGAACTTTGTTACCAAACAATTTCTATATTCCTGAAGTTTTGTAAAAGTAGATTTCTGATGTCTGTAGCCTTCTGGCTCTATGTTTCAAGGCTGGCTCTCATAAAATTCCTGTCTCTAATAAAGTGCCCATTCCAGCTGATTCTTTTCCTGTACCTTTTGCTGGTATGGATTTTCTGAAGTGCTTTAATTTTGTTCTTAATCAAAACCTCTCGACATTTCCACAGCAGGTTCACTATTTTACAACACTTCCCTTTTAATGAAACTCCTTTGTCCTTTATAGCTGTGAGATATTGTCCCTCTAGATGTTTGAAATTGAAAATTAAGTTTTAAAGATATTTGTAGGGATGAAAAAAGAATGACAGGCACATAATGCACAAGCTGATCATATAGGCATCATTTGCCAAAGAAACAGGTTGACAAATGTCTGTTTTGAAAATGAAAAGATAAAAAATTCATATCAACATCATAACTTTTTCAATAAACCTGAATTAATATTTTCAATACAGCTTAAAATGTGCATAAAACAGTAGCTGGCATTTCACTGGAAAACTTGAGACATGTAAATTCTTATGTGACTCTTATATATATATATATATATATATATATTTGAATTTCCTGTTTTTTTGGTTTTTAACTGATCTTAAGGTAGACATTTAAAATTAGTTGGATACATTGCATTCTAGAAGTGGGCATTTAGCATTTTACATAAGCAGTTTTGGTTGCTGAAACATCAGTTTCTTGTGTCATTTGATATTCTTATGGGTATCCAAAAACTTTGTGTGGGGATAACAGATGTGCACAGAACTCAGGACAATCCCTTGTGTTTTTCTGATGGAATGTGTGGAAGTTGGGCATTTCTAAGAGGACATTAGATGCCCATATTCAGTAAATGAAATCCTGCTGCAGGAGGTGGGATTCAGCTTGAGGCTCAGTCATCCAAACCAGGTGCCTTCAATTCAGGTGTCTGCATGTGAGCAAAGCATCTCAGCTCCCACCATCCTCAGCAGAGATTTAACCAGTGCTGTCACTGAAGCCTTGGAGATAAATTTACCTGTAATTGGGATATATCTCATTTTTTTATCTGATTTCTGTCTGAAGTGTCTCTGTTTGCATGATGGTTGCCTAAAGTTGGATCAGATGAATTTTCAGTTGTGTCACAGAGCTGCTGTATACTTCTCATGGTCTAGGTGAGGTGGTTTTTCCTCTGTGTCCACACAAAGGAAGGCAGTTCAAAGGCTGGACAAGAGGTAATGTTAAACTAAAAGAGCATTGATTAAGATTAGATGTAAGAGAGCATTTTTTACAATGAAGGTGATGAAACAATGGATTAGATTGCCCAGAAAGGTGATGGGTGCCCTGTCTCTGGAGATATTCAAGATCAGATTGGATGGATGTTGTAGTGTGTTTTTAAGTTTTTCAGTTTGCTCCCCCATTTTATGTATTGCAACCCCCTGTTCTTTGTAAATGGTTCCTCCTTCCCCAGTTTTCCCACCACTGCTCCTCTGGCAGTTGGTTTCCGTAGCAACCCCTGCTTTCAATCAGTTATGTTATATAATTCCTCCTCCCCTATTCTCCCTTATAAGTAAACGTTTTCTCCTCCCTGGGCCCAGTCAATCACCCCCATCTCCTCCCAGCATTCGAGAACCTTCTTCTCTCTCGGGATGGTGATTGGCTGTGATCCCGGGGCCCCTCCCTTACTTTGTATTTATTGGTTACCAATGTATGTCAGTTATGTTCAGCACCTCCCTTTGAGTTTCCCTATTGGTTAGCTGGGCTCCCCTCCCTTCTCCTCCCCTTCCCTTTAAAACCCTGTTTCTCCCCCTGTTCGGGGCCATTTTTCTGTGGATGTCTCCACCATCTGTTGGTCACCTCCATCAATAAACCGACGTTTTCACCCCCAGCGAGTGGTCGCCTCCTATCTCGTCCACAGCGCGCAATTCCGAGCTTGCATCCAGCCCAGCCTGAGGCCGAGACGCCGAGGGGGGCTGGCATTCCTATGCGTAGGGGCGTTGGCCTTCTCACCCCTGCTGCTAGCCGGACCTAGGGCCGCGTACGCCCTTGCGCAGATGGGGCTTTGAGCAATATGATTGACTTGAAGATGTCCATTCTCATTGCAGGGGCCTTGGACTAGATGACCTTTAACTATCCTTTTCAATACAATCTACTCTACATTTCTATAAACGCTTCTCAAGTGTGTATGTTTATATATTTTGATTACTGAAGTTACTTTTGCTATGATGCCTTGAACACAGCTGTCAAGGGCTGCAACTCTATTGTCTGGAAACTTGATAATGAGACAATTTATATTTGTGTTCTCTCTCTTGGAAAGTGCTTCTTTCCTTGTGTCTTAGATACCAAACTTTTCAAGGCAGGGCTGCCTCCTTGTGCAGCACTGGTTAGCAGGAGGGGCCATTTGAATAACACTGAATGTTGTTTTGAGTATTTTTAACTTTGAGTGTTGTTAAAATGTGGTTTAAATAAGAAGGTTTTTACTTTGATCAAGGTTCTTTAAACAATAGGAATACAGTTCAGCTGTTTGGTAGTAGTAATGAATTATGACACCTTACAAGTAGAGAAAACAAAAAACAATATAGAATAGCTGTGCTGGCAAATCCAATAATGAGCATCTATTTATTGAGAATTATTGCATATTGTTTTTCCAGAGGAGTCTACAGAAATCTCACGGTACCTATAGTTGTAATCCATTTTCTGTTTATCCTTCTGTTTTTCATGCTCTGTATTCCCACCTTTCCTTTCATAGATGCCTAATGATGCCTCTTGCTGGCTGCAGGCTTTGAAGTGGAATACATTTGTTCAGCAGCTTTGCTATTCACCTCCTCTGTAATGCAATAGGTAACTTTGGTGTGGGATACTTTTAGCTTTCCACCTTTATGAGATCTGTGGCTTAGCTGATAAACTGCAAGCAATGACTTCATTATAAGCCTTTTCATCTTGTGTGTGCTTTTTCATCAGGGTGCCCTGGCATTCAGCTGGGCTGGAGCTTGTTTAGCCTCATTGTGCTTGTTGGGGTTCCCTCCCCCCTCCCACCTCTTCCTCCATTTCACTTTTTAATTTAATAGTCATATTTATTGTTATGTTTATGCCTCATGGAGGCTTTTGATGTAGTTCAGCAGGAGGTGATGCTATTTTAGCACAATGTTTTTCTGGTAGTGTAGCTTGTCTAGACTCCAAAGTTATGTGAAGTTTTCCCCTTATTGAGGACTGTTCTACATTTGCAAAGGCACAGGCTGGCTGAGGTTCTGAAATATGAGAGCCTTTCTTTGTCTCATTACTCCCCTGTGATCCTCATTTCTGCTATTCTTGTGCTGATTGGATTTTTTTGCAGTGCATTTATTTATTCCTTGGCTTATAAATAAGTCATATTTTTTTTTTGAGTATGGATGACGAGCTTTTTCCATGGCCTGATTTTGATCTAAAACGAATCATAACACTGTGCAAAAGTTGCTTTGCAAGTGATAATGCTGCTTGAAAAATGAGCAAAACACACTTTAAAAATGTCTTCCACCTTAACATCCATGTAGAACAGACACTCAGGGGTACAACCCAGTGAATTTGGGACTGTGTGAGATCAGCTGTAATGTACGAACCTGCCACTTATGGATTGGGAGAAATGATGTGCTAAACAGTTCACTGCCCGGAGCTGTGTATAAATATTAGATTCAGGTCAATAGTATCTGCAGCTGTTATTTTACATGGCATGGTGAATCTGAGAGAGTAGAGGATAAGAAAAAAATTAGAGCTGATAAAAGGAAATGTCTGACTAGCTTATGAAATTCATGGTCACAAGAGACCAAAGCAAAGGTTTGCAATTAAAATTAAGGAGCCTAACTTTCAGTCAGAAAGGAGACTGACCCAGAAGATGGAATGTGTTCTTTTCCATAACAGACAGAAGAGACTTTTTAACTATTTGTCCTGTTTCTTTTGCCAGCCTTCCTAGACTAGGGTAGATTTCTGTCTGCTCTCCAAAATCCTGTTGGCAGAGTTTCGCAGAATTTTTTCTAGGTTTGCATTTGAATTCAGGTTTCCAAGCAATACATATTTCTCTCTTTCTTGAGTTTCCACCCTATAAACACTAAATCTTCCACAACACTCAGATTCAGTAAAGATATATTATTATGCATAAAAATGTAATTAAATCAATGCTCTCAGAATGTCCATGCTGAACAAAATTTAATAACAAGCATTTGAAGAATGACATTACCCATGTAGAGTATAATGGTGTGTAAGATTGGTGGGTTGCAGCACAGTACTCCAGGTGAGAACTCATTTAGAGGGCCATAAATGTCCTTCTGCTGTCTGCTTTGAAATGAGCCTTTTCCTTGTGCTGAAAGGAGATTGGGGAATGTATTTCCATAAGATGGGGAGATATGGCAGGATCTACTGGCAGCCCTTCAAAGGAATGTATCATGAATGACAATTCTTAATGTCAAGAATGGCTCTCCAGCTGATGTTGCCAGATGGACAAGGGATCAATAAGAGACAAGACCAAACTGCTAATTCCTCAATGCTGTATTTTGATATTTTTTGAGCTTGAATTCACATTTTACATGTTTTTCCACTAATAATAAATATATACATATACAGATATATACAAGAAAATTTCTACTTATGAAAAAATACATGCAATGCAATGAACTTTTATTTATTATTCTGACACATCATTCCCAAATGAAGAAATTACCTTTTGTCTTCTACTTGTCATGTTTTTTGTTGAAATGTGTTGAAACATTTATTATTTCTGCTTTATGTAGTAAGTAATTAATTTATACCATTTCATCATAAGTTTTAAATTTATGTTCTTCTATTAAAATCCACCATTTTCAGCCCAAAATTTATTGATCGTCTATTTGTTTGCTTTTATTATTTAAAAAATCTCTATATATGTCTTCATTTCAAACCATAAAGAATTTTAAAGAATGTGATTTGTTGAGATAGTTTAGAATATTTTGAAAGCAGATTTACTTTAAAAATGAGTTATGGTGCTTGTTCCATTTCTTGTGTCTGTATCTCTAAGGTAGCTGCACGTCAGGAGGAGAATTTGATAAAACAGATTAGTTTTCTTCCAAAAGTTTTCTCCTAGTCCCTTCCCTTCCCCCTTCATGGCAAAGAAAGGGAGAGATGACACACTGTGAGTGTCCTACACTGCTTTTTATTCTGTTTGATATGGAGAGTAAATATCCACAGCACAAACCCAGCTGTTGTGTTAAGGCAAATTAGATAGGGAGGAAGAAACCATTTCTTGGTGATTTCCATAATAATGGAAAACATCTGGTTGAGCCACAGAGCATTTACCGCTCCAGCACAGAGAGCCTGGCAGGTCAGTGGGGAAGCCAAATTCACTGAGCCTCTAGGCAGCCAATAGATAAGACAAGAAAACATGGAAAAGGTTTGCATTCTGACACTGTAGGAAAGGTGGATCAGATATCTGAAAATGCTGCATTTACTCTTTGACTGTTTGCTAATTTCTACAGCGTGTCCACATGTCCCTGAAAAGATGGAAGGTTGTACTTGCAAGCTCTGGAAAGGGAGACAGATTTTAAAAATGCCAAAGAAAGTATGAGAGAAGGAGTTTGCAGCACATAAATAAAGAAAAATTTTTAAAAAATCTCATAAAGAAGGACAAGATTCCATATGCTCATACCATTCCTGACCCACTTTTTTCTAGCCTACTCTTAAAAATCTCTAGCAATGATGATTTCAAAAAAGTATCCAGTGCCCCACCATCTCTATCCTTCATCAGCTTTCTATTGTCCAGTGTTTGAACTCCTGACCAGAGCAGATATGATGGAGGGTTGTGCCCTTTACATTTCCTCTTATATTCCATGTGTGTTTATGCCTCCTGTCAGCCTCAGTCCATCTAAACTAAGCAGAAATGATTTCTTCAGTCTTTCCTCTCAGATCATATCCTCAAGGCCTCTAAACTCGTGCTGCTCACCTCAGACCATTCTCCATCTGTCCCACAACCTTCCTGAGTTGTTTTGCACAAAGCAGAACACATAAATGAAGACTCAAAATGTGAATTTGATTTCACAGATAGAGAGGTGATTATCAAAGCCCCATGAAAAGCAGCAGTGCTGATTTCACAGGATGTCTAGAACCAGGCTGACTAACCTAACTTAAATCATGAAGAGTTCAGATCATGCCAGATAGAAACTCCCAACAGTACTCTAAGAACTTTGCCAAATGTAAATTAGCATGGTGTCAATAAAACAATTTATTCAGTGAAACCATTTTTATTTACAGCAAAGCGCTTGCTCACAACTATTTTTGCCACCATTAATGCTTACAACCATTTGGAAACAGTAGATAGGCCACATGAACTAAATCCCAGATGAGAGAAATTTGGAAAAAGTGTTCAAAATGACAAGGTATCATGGTTTGAGAGGAAGTAAGTTTTCTGGGATATGCTGTGGTCACCAATAGGTGTTCAGATTTTAATATTGGCACCTGATGTGGCCACTGGGGACATAGGATACGCCTCTGAGAACACACGGGTTAAACAGCAAAGCACTCCCAGGGGAAGCTCTCTTGGGTTCTGGTGAGGGAAGCAGGTCAGACCTCCCCTGCCTGGCTCCTGGCTGGGCGGGAGAGGGGCAGCCATGCGACTGTGAGGTAGGCTGGGCCCGAGGATGGAAGGGTGGAAGAGAGAGAGCACCGAGAGGCATCGAGCAGCCGCCCCTCCAGGAGACAGAGAGAGACAGAGCCTGTGCCACCTTGAAATTTGATATCGTGCTGGCAGCACAGCCCGGCCTGTGGAGAAAGGGGGCTGCAGCGAGAAGGTGTCCGGCCTGGCCGCTGAGGGAGATTGGGGTGGGCAGAGCCCGAGCTTTTAACCTTTTTCTGGACAATGAAAACTTTGCAGAACATTAACCTTTCCTAAAAGAGAGATAGAGATGAAATGGAAGAAGGAAATGTGCAAGTGTGAAGATCTGGGCAAGTGAAAGATGCGGAAGAGTAGAGAAGAATCTTAGATGGGAAGAGATGATGGAGTGGCCTTAGCTGGACTCTTCTTGTTATAGCCATGGACAGAGCCATGTTCCTTGTGACACAGAGACTGCATCCAGGGGGAGGCAATGCCTCAGAGCCAAGAGGGCTCAATGTTGAGACCCCTTGGCCCCAGGGGGTGGAATTTGGGGGGGACAGTTGTCCCAAAGGAGAGACTGAGACTGTGCTCTTTTTGGAACGGGAAAAAGCATCCTTAAAAGGACAACCCTAGAAGCAGCTCTGGTCCATGCACAGTGGTGAGAGCGCTGGGCATGGAAGGAAGATGTCACGATGGCAGATGTTCTCCGGGCGGTGCCACAAGTGACATGAAAACACACAAGGTTTCAGCGGTATTTCCTGGGGAAGCCTGTGGCGCAAGAAGGACTCCTCTCCTCTTGATGAATTGAGAATTGATTATCTAAAGGGTGGTGATGGACTGAGAGTTGAAATTTGGGGGATAGATGTATTGATGTATTGGAAATTTGGTGGGGGGGAGGAAATGTTTTTGGAAAGTTTTCATTTTTCCTTGTGTGTTTCTTGTTACTTAGTGTTGAAGTTTAGTTAATAAAGTTTTCTTTATTTCTAAGTGGGAGCCTGCTTTGCTTATTCCTGGTCACATTTCACAGCAGACACCAGGGAGAATGTGTTTTCATGGGGGCACTGGCATTGTGCCAGTGTTAAACCATGAATCAAGGGTCTTACCTTTTTTATGGCAGTATCCTTCAAATTATTAAAAGAAATGCTGCATGTCAGAATGCCATTATGGGCTTCAATTTCTGGGTTTAACACCAAGTCTGTTTCAAATTGCCTGGGTGTGAAATGGAAATATATGTGTCAGTTCATTTGAGATTTTCTTTAACTTTAAAAAAATACTGTTTAAATTGGTCTTTGAAGAGTGCAGGGACTCTTTATTTGCTTTAAGTGGGTTTAAGGTTTTCTTGTCATATCCTAGATTGGTAATAGTCTTCCACTGTTAGGTAAACTACAGAGGAAGAGAGCCCTTTCAAGTCTTTGCATTCTCTTCCAGATAGTGGCCCTGCAAAAAAAGACAAAAGGACAAAAGTAACATTTTTGACAGTGCTCAGAGAGTTGATAACAGCTGTACTTTTGTGCATCATTACTGCAACCTCAGGAGTTACAGCACAGGCTGTAACTTCAGCTGCAGAACCCTTGGTGCTAGGGAAATGTACAGAGAGTTGTGCTGTGAGTTCCTCACCACATAGCAGAAACTTTGAGCTGCTTTTGACACATGGATACATTGCACCTGTGGCATGCAAGATGTCATTTCTGTAATACTGGAATCAGGGCGCAAAGTGTGGTCATTGGCCCAAGTGATGCAGAAAGTCTATAAATGTGTTGAATATCTCTACCAAGAAAACTAACTAATTTCCTCTTCTTAAAGTGTTGTATTCATGTGTAGGTGATGAGTAGAGCAGGAAAAATGGGTGAAATGAGTCCCTTTTGTGATGGAATTCTGACCTTCTGTTGTGCAAACTGACTCACCCTACTGTAGCTGGCAGAATTGATGTGGTTTTACAGAAGACAAATATCCACCCCCAAACATGGGCATTTACCAGTATTTATTAATTATGACTCTGTGTATTAATTTTTTATCTCTCTAGCCAAGTGTTTCCTGTGCATTTTCCCAGAACAGGCCACAATGCTTGATCCCTGGCCTGAGGATCTTGCTCTCTGCTCTGTAATTACTAAGAAATGGCTGAGTCTGGCAATTGCTAATTTTGTTCAAGAGGCACTGAATGGTCTCCAAAGGTCTTCACAAAGGGAGGCAAGAGAGACTGGAAAATGTCTAATCCTGAACCATTAAGTATTTAATTCCTGTAGTGAACTTTTGTATGTTGCAATAAGACAAAATAATTTCTCTATAAAATCTTGGCAATTATTTTTTTTATGGATTTTTTTTCATGTTTAGGTGATACCTTACCCATCATTTGGAAGAGCTAGACATGCTGTGATTGCCAGCATACATGTCAGCAATACACAATTTCTCTTATTTTAAGCTTCATAGAACAAAATGAGAGAAGCAGAGAAGTGTCTGGCTCCAGACACCTCACAGTGATCCCTTAACTAAACCATAAAGCATCTCTGCTCTTCGCTGCACCAGAGCAAAGTCCATGACACTGCTGGGTTTGCAAAGACCTGTTGAAATACCCATGGCATTTGCCAAACTATATTATAGTGAGAAAATAATATAAATAAAGATTTCAGATTTTTTAAAGTCAGTCTCACCCTTTTGTGGATGTTCTGGATAAAGAAACACAGAATGTGTTCTAGAATCTTTTCTAAGTCGCCTGCTTTTGAAAACAGAAATTGTTCATGGGCTTAAAGACATTTATTTTTTTGCAAAAAAAAGAAAATTCTTTTTTCAAATCTATGGTCTAACCCTTCAAACAAATGCAGGAATATGCTGAAATATGAGAACAAAACCATAGCAGTATAGCCAAACACAGATGGCTAAAATTTGCTAAATTATGTTTTCCAACAATTGATAATTCCAGAATTTTTAGAGATTGGGTCTCATTGTCTTTCCACTGCTCAAATGTATAAATGCAAGAGACTGCCCATTGCCACAAACAATGTCATTAGGAAAGACTAAGAAAACAGTAATTTATTTGGGTGTGAATGAGAACAAAGGAACATCATTCTCTGCAAGTAAACTCTGTTTTGTTTAAATAATGAAGTCACACACTGCCTCCTCTCTCTTTCTCTCTTCTTTCTTACTGGTTTTGTTTTCTTTACATCTAAATACAAATACAAGGACATTTAAAATGAGTCAAAGTCTGGATTGCCATGGGTGGAAAATTTTAAACAAAGATGTGGGACACTGTAATACAAAGGAAAGAATGACACTGTCACACAGAAAAGAGGCATCACAGATGGAGGAATTTCAAGGAAAAAGTTAAAACCTGACAGAGGATTTCTCCATGACAAGAACATGAAGTCAACTAGGTGTTAGCAATATTGCAATTTGTGAAGTGAAAAGACAGTACCAGTCTGGACACAAGCAAGGTGGAAAATGATAACTAGAGAAACATTAAACAAATTACAAGATTCCACCTTTTATAACATGAAGCTTGGCCAGTGCAGTCATGAGCAATTTGCTCATCCCATATGTAATGTATATTGATTTCTCGCTTTGTTTTACTTAATCTGACAATAAATTAATGTATCTCATATAACTGGAACAGACTAGGGTCTCACTACTAATTGTCCATATAAATTTGCTTGTTTAAAAATTAGAGAAAGTTTATCTCCATTGCATGTACAGGGAACTTGGGAACAGAAAGTTGAAATATGAGCTTAAATTGCAGAAAAAGGTCCAGCAGAAGCTTAGGTGATCTAATGTAGATATTTGATATCTAATTAGATATTTGATCTAATTTTGGTGTAGCAGTATACTACTTTTGTTATGTTTACACAGCTTTTGACTGCAGCACAAACCAATCTTTTGTGATTTATGATAGAAGCCACCCATAAAACTTCAGTCATCTAAAAATCAGACATTTATTGTAAGCTTATTATCAATGAAGAGGGAGATTAACATGTCCCGAGTTTTAGTCAGTTCAATCTAAATCATCATAAGTTTGTACTTCAGCAACTGAGTCCCCTACCTTTTGATGCCTTAAAATAGTTTTCTCCCCTCCCCTACGAATTTCACTGATCTTTTCCAAGTGCTTTCCTGAGCAAACTGTCTTTGTTTCTGGTGGCAAGGTTTCCAACACTGTCATTCTCCATACTGAGTAGCTGAATGAGATTTGGGGGAGAGAGCTGATCTGCAGTGCTGCTGCGTTTTTCCTCTTGCCCTAACACAGCCTCTGTCAAGTGGCCATATCAAAGAGGCTTTTCTGACCTTGGTTCCTGTCTTTTCCACATTAAAAAAGCCTCTTCAGCTTTCAGCAAGATGAAAGGAAGACTGTGTTGTGTTCTGCAAAGTGTGAGTTAAATAATTCAACAACCAACAATGCCTGACCCTTGACATCTCTGACTTCAGTGTCTTGATGACACCACATGAATTCTCAAATGTACAAGACTTCATTCCCAGTTCAATCACAGGGTTTTTTTCAGGTGTTAAACACAAGGAAACTCTCCAAGAATTTATTTTGATTTGAAGCTACATTTGGGAAATATCACTGTTTTTCCCTGCATCCCAGTTCCTATCACATGGACATTCTTTCCCTGTCCCCTACAAGAGCATGTAAGGCAAAGCCAGGCCCTCTTCTAAGAGATATATTGAACACCTCCACTTATATCTGAGCATTTAGCCCATCGAATGTCAGCAATTTATGCATCAGACTTCTAGATATAAGAAGGAATATTCTTTGGTCAAAAGGCAGAAGCCCAAAACACAAAGCCTATGGAAGAAAAAAGGAGAAATATGTCTGTGAGTGTGGTGCTCTGAGGACATAGCTCACTATGTATTTTTAATTCTCAGTGTTATTTCCTTCAAATGTCAATGGAATTTCACTGAATGTGGCCCTTGAATGTGTCTAGGCATCTACTTTTCCTACACAGACACGTAATTCCCTTTTAGTGCTGTAAGTAAATTTTGCAGTACAGGTTTTGGTACCTACCTACTCTTCAACAGCCTGTGATGACCTGTTCTTTACAGATGCTGTTCCTTTCCTTGGAAGTATTAATTTCTTTCGTTTTTGCAGTGTCTCCATGAAAGACAAAATACACTTGGCAAACACAAAATTAATGGAATCCTTTCAGTGCACTGCAGAAGTTAATTGATAAGGTATATCTGATAGATGCAGGGTATTTGCTGGGCAGAGTTTCCATTTCATTAAGCATTGTTGGTGCCTTGAGAGCAGACAAAAAGAGAAGCACTTCAAGCACAGTAACCTAAAGAAGGCAGAGTGATGTCATGACATGTTTGTGTCCAGTCTCTGCAAGGCAGACAGGCAGGAGTCTTCTTGTGCATGAGTAGCAAATATCCAGCTCTCCCCTTGCCAATCAGAGCAGTCAGGCAGATGTTCACACAGAGTAGCCAGAGTCTCTGAGGAAGAGAGTGGAGTGCTGCAGCTGTAAAAGAGGGGTCACTGAGGGTAGAACCTGGACAAAAAAGCTGCTATTTAAAATTCAGTGTTTATACTGTTAAAAAAAAAAAAAAAAAATTGAAAGGGACCTGAAAGATTGCCTTGTTCCAACCCCCTGCCATAGGCAGAGACACCTTCCACTAGACCAAAAGCCTCACCCAACCTGGCCTTGGACACTTCCAGGGATGGGGCATTCATGATTTCTCTGGGAAACAAGTTTAACTTATTCATTAATAAGTTTGCGATATAATTACCAAAGGAAGTCAGTGAGGCATTATATGAACATGTCTAATGCACATAATTTTATATATTCATATATATATATATAACTATAATCATTTTCCCAAATATCTGTTTTTAAGACAACACAATTAAGATCCTGATTAGCAAACCTGACAACAGTTCTCCTTCCATATACTTTGTAGAAGCTGCCTCTAAACAGCATTGCATTTTAAATAATAAACAGTAACTTTCCCCTTGACTAGCTAAAACATCAATTTTTACACAATCTATTTTAAGCAAGTGGGCATATGCAATTCACACTTTTTTAATAGCTTAGGATTTTGTCTAAGAAGTGTTATGCAAAGATTGCTCTGTGACAGATCATCTGTGTTTATGGTATAAATTATTGAGAGTGTTACATTAGCTGTTGTAATTATACGTTTGAAAAAGAAAATTGTTGGAGATAAAATTAGGTACATTGTTAAAAATGGGTTTAAATTCTTAATACAGTTGCATATTTATGGGGATCCAAAAGCTTACATGTTTTTATTTTTTCAGCAAGGAACTTTTTGAAACAGAAAGCAGGGATTTAGGGGGTGTTTTAAAATTATGTGTGCTGTTAAAAATAATTTAATGTAGTTATATTCTTTACTTTGGGAGTGGTCAGGCACTGGCACAGGTTGCCCAGAGAAGTTGTGGGTGCCACATCTCTGGAAGGTTTCAAGGCCAGCTGGATTTGTCCTTGAGCAATCTGGTCTGGTGAAAGTTGCCCCTGTTCATGGCAAGAGGTTAGAAATAGATGATCTTTAAGGTCCCTTCCAACCCAACCCATTCAATGATACTATAATTATTCTATATTTTCTCAAACGTCATAAATTTTTTCATGGAACAAATGATGCTACTATTGAGAGAGAAATCTTGATTGTATTGATTAACTTCTCCAAGATGCTATGGGCTGTATGCTATTGCACAGAATTGTAATTTACTCTGAGAGTAAGTTTGTTGATTTTGTTGTAGCTACTCAAATACTAACTGGGATATGTTGTGTGAGCTGCACTCTGCCATTAATTGATAATTTAGCTTTTACTGTGAGACTTCTGCTAAGGCTGGGTATAGAATAGCTTAAAGTCCTAAATAGCTATTGAGACTGAAGGAGTGTCTTGTACTTCCAGGATATGATCCAAAAGGAAAAGAACAAAATAAAAATGTTTGATGAGCACAGCAGTGATCTCATTTATCATCATGGGCATTTTTCCATTTCATGTATTGAAGAAACTCCAAAACTTCTTTCTGCTTTACTTCCCCCCCAACCCCATCCTCCAAGAATAAACAGAAAATAAAATATTCTGTGGGTATCACTATGGGGTTTTTTCTCACTCTTGACCAGGTCTGCAACTGAAACAACTTTGAGGGCACAGCCAGTTCTGGTAAGTCCTGAGTGAAGCTGCCATTTTGTTAATAGCAATGTGTCTGGCTTATCCCCAGTAGCATTTATAGGCTGATCCAAGGATCAGGGAGAGGTTTTGTACCAAGTTTCTGTTGCCTGACTGCCTCAGGTTCATTAAACTCTGCAAGAGAAGAAAACAGCAGTTGAAGCTCAGGTAGATTTTCAAAGTATTTTTGGTTTTTTTTACACACTAAACCCTGTTTTTCTTGAAAAACTCTCTCACTTTCACTCTTCTGTACAGAAATCTGAAATGAAAATGATTATTTGCCCTATAGTATTTTCTATTACAAAAATTAAACACTTTTTTTTTTTTTTTTACTTATCTGTGTTATGGCCTCTATTTTTATCAAAGCCTTTAATAATCAGATTTGAGTTTAAAAAATTTGCATTATTCTCTGCAAATATCTTTTCATCTCTCAGACTGTACCTGTGCCATCTTTAAGGGGCCTGCTGGGAGAAATGTGTAGACATCTTGCTATGATTTTCTGGAATAGCAGTGAAGGTGCTAAACACTGTACTGCAAAAACAAGTAAAAAGAACATATCAACCTGTCCATGTGATTAACCAGAATAGCACATTTGAAGGAATCTACAAGAAAATGCTAGTAAGCTATTTCTGTTCTGTATCAAGAACTAATTATAGATATATTAGATATTAACTTGAGTTCCTGTGGCTGAAATTACTATGCAACAAATGCCATTAAATGTATATATATATATTTATGTATATGTATTTGAAATCATGTCAAGATCTTCAGAAAATCTGAATGTCATTAGGACACCTCCACAAAAAGTCCTTATCTGAGCTGTAAATCTTGGCTGCAATCTCCTTTATCTAAAAACTTTCAAACATTTTAAATGTACAGTTCAACACTGTTTTTTTAAACACACTTGATGAGGACTCAGCATATCTGTTACACATTGTTCAAATGGACCTGAAGAATAAGAAATGCAGACAACAGCATTTCAGACTACTAGCGGCTGAAAAGTTGTTTAACTTAAGGTCTGAGCATTAAGTCCTGATTCCATTGAAGCTAATAGCAAAATCCTGTTGGCATTAGGAAAACTAATTTCTACCTTAATGTGAATTCTCCATAAATAAAAATGTATTTAATACCTATTTCTTAGCTTTCTCTGCATCCTATACATAGTAATTCAGAGATATGGAATATTTGACTGATCTTTCTTTGAAGCAAAAGGTCTGGAAAACATTGGTTATGTTCAAAACATGAGGCATTTTGAGGGACTTGAGGGAACACACACACTGGCTTCCTAGAGAAACACCTTTTAGACTAATCTGAGAGGGAGCCAACTGTGTTGGAAGAGGGATGCCCTAAGGTACCCTTGAACCTGCTCAAATGTGTATTTCCCTATGTAGACCCTACAGTACTGTGTCTGATCAGTCTCATACATCCCATTTTTTATTGCACAGACACAACAGAGAATAAAGGGGGGGAGGCAATTGCACTCAAACACCATGATGTGAATCCCCTCCATGACACCAAACACTGAGGAACATTGTCTTTTTGTAATTGCATGAGCCAGCAAACTACATATATCTTCGTGTCATGATTAGACTGAAAGGCTTTGTCATATCATACACAAAATTCCACTTCCCAGTGGAATTCCACAAAAAATTCCACAGTTTAATAATGCTGTCTTAAAAATATTTGATTAAAAATAAAATATGGTGTTTCTACTGTTTTGCTGAATTTGCCAATGCAGCAACATCTGTTGAAGCTGAGTAAAGCCAGAACTGGAGCTCTATAGAACAGAGATGTAAAGTATTCTGACTACTTTTAATAAGTTTCCATCTCTGAAATATGCTGCCCAGGAGGTACTGCTAATCAGGATTTCCTCTTGGAATTTAGAAAATAGGGCTGCTATTACTAAAGAAACAGTTTTTTTCTGACAGTGTGTCCTGAGGGTAGATCAAGGCTACATTTTCTCTTTTCTCAGAAATTTTCTGTCTGATTTGAAGATAGCACAGGAAAGTTTGCAGGGAGAGAAAACACAAAGACGTGCATAGACATGGATGCTGGCATGGAAAAAGCCTGTGGCAGAAATTGGTACATACCCTGGTGGGTACCTTTATTACATTGCTTGATTTTGTATCAGTGAAATGCTAATGTCAATATTCCCTTAGGATTACTTTGAAAAGCAACACTAGAAATCTCAGCTTGAAATTTTTATACCTGTTTTTAAGGATTTCACATGAAAATGCAGAATTAGAAAAGGTCCATAATGTTCACAATAAATTAATTTCCAGTAATTGTAGAGTTTCTTATTAATACTTGCCATTAATCAGCATATGCATTTTTGTAACACTTGTGATCAATAATCTATTCAAAATGCATGCTAACAGTGGTCAATAGCACTCTTAATTAGGTTTTGCTCACTAACAGTCATGAACTGAATTGCATAATCTGTTTTCCCCTCTTATCCTTGAATAATCCCTGTTTCTAGTAACTATGATGAGCTTTGCTGCTACTGAACGTGTTTTGATAGCTGCAGCTAGAAATGATGCTGGAAAGTGGAGGAGGCAGAGTTAATGCACTAATGCAGGCTGGAGAACATGGAGATGAGCACACTGGCAAGTGAGATCAGATTTGAGGATGACAGGAAAAGACTGGGATGTACACAGCTTGTGACTGGGACTATCCAGGTATTTTTTGTTTGCTACTGACAAATAATAAGCTGAAAAAAGCTGGTTCATATTGCAGAGCTGGCACTACTTAAAGCAAATAGTGTACTGCTGGGAAGCTGTACTTGACATTTTTTTGCTTTTTATTTCCCTGAAGCATTGTAAGATGCCAGGAAATTTACTGAAAGCTAACAGATAAGCTTCTCTTGCAAGTCACAGGATATTTTTCACTTCCACCAAAGATTGCATGTAAATAGGGTTACTGAGATGTCCAAGGATTTTTTTTAATTGGTAATTGTTCCACTTTGTGTCACTATAACAAAAAGCCATTTTCAAGTTGCTGTCTATTTTCTGGGATCTGTCATGACATTTATCTAAAAAAAATTCCCAAAAGAAACTCACAAAAGACTAACACAACAAATAACCAAACAAAACATGAAATTTAAAATTAGGATTTAAATATAAGAGGTTATGCTGTTGCCTGATAGTCCCAGGAAAGAAAAAAGAGGAAAGAAAAGTGTCCTCTATCTTTCTAAATCAGTCCAATCTAGGAGTTCCCTGATTCGACATGAATTAAAAATCTGCTTCCACCCATAAGTGACTGTTGTAAAAATGTTGTCTGAGTTTGGGAAACATGTTTATTCCCTTTAGGCCCCATTCTCCAGTCCAAAACCTGTTCTTTCTGACAGCATGTTCTTAACCAGCAAACCTGGATTGGCTCCACAGCCATCCAGTTGTCATTGTTTGGGACACCCACATTGCTCCCCTCACATCCCAGGCTTCTGCAGTGAAATAAAACTCCCTCCAGCTGGTTTGACTTCAAGGCATCTGGGATGTTTTTGATAGGAATCCCATCTTTACTGTTGTAGGCACTTCTGTGAGCAGTCATCTCTAGGTTCTGGGCAGGTCTGACATTCACATGGCTGGCCACGACTCCTGTGTCAAAAACATTTTTACTCTGTCTTGTTCTTACCTTAAATCCTTACTAAAATTGTGTCAAATGCCTTGAAAGAGAGAATGTCACTTGCCTTGTCTTTTCTTTAACACTATGGATAGATACCTATTTCACCCTTCATGTCCAAACCTTATTTTGGAAATTTTTATAATTTAAGAGGAAAAATGGGGTGATGGAATAGAGTCATACATGCAGATTATTATAAGGATCAGGCTCCTGAGTTTGAGACCAAGAAAAATGAGGCACTTGATGGCTTCCTCTCAAAAGTTACTAAGAGCATTATGAGCAAGCATATTATATATATCACTTGCAGAGACAAATATGTTTGTTTTAAAACGGGTTTTGCTTGAATTTGGCTAAAGATTTTTGAAGACTGATATTTAAAAGAAGAGATTTGAAAATAGAGGAGCCAATATGTTTCTTTAAAAGCAGAAAATATTCTAATTTTCATTTAGGAGATAGATTAGGCAGACGGGTTAATTTAAAAAAGACAATTTGTCAAAGTCCTCAACAACTGGGCTGGAAATGAAAGGAGAAGAGAATTTTAGGAAAAGAAATGAAGACTAATATTTGGGCTGCTGTAGTGGGATTTTTGGTAGCTATATGCCATATCTTCAGGACAGTTATCCTCTGAAAAATAACAGTTAAAATAAAAATCCTTGACATTTCAAGTGCATGGAAAACGTGGAAAGCATATTCTGGGGGTTGGATTCAGAAGAAGTGATAGCACATAAATCCATCCTGAAAGACCATCTTGGCTCTCAATCAAAATCAAAGAATGGCTTGGGTTGAAAAGTACCTTAAAGGTCTTCTGGTTCCATATAGTCCAATTAAATATTATTTATTATTAAGGAAAAGAGTGGCCCCATGCTTAAGTCCAGGTGGAGGCAGCAGGAGTTGCAGGTATGATATTCAGGTTTGCAGCTCTCCAGCAGCATTTTGTGCTGCTTTCCTTCATGCTTCCAGAACATGCTCTGCTCTGGCTCACCAGCTGCCACTTGCTGATAGGCTGAGGCTTTTTTGCATTATAAGGAGCTCAAAGCTGAGTGCCATGCTTTGAGATTTGTCGTTGTATCTGTCTCAGACCTAACCCCACTAATAACACAGTCCGCAAATGTGAGTTTTAAAAACTGAGGTAAATTAAGAAAGCTACATTTTAAGTGGATTTTTTGTTGTTTTATTCCCAGGGAGAGTCTGTTGAATTGAAGCATATTGCTTGCAGAGAAATCCTACCAAAGCAGAATTACAGTATTGTTCACTTTTAAATTTCACAGCAAAGTAGCACTTAAGGCTTATTGCAGTGCATTAGATTTAAAACCAATTAAGTACAATGCTAAATCAGTGTAAACCACATTTCTGAATTTATCTACAACATAATGAATAACATCTGCATCTGCAAAGAGAAGATTTACACTGAGCAGCAAAACAAAATGTGTTGACAATTTGAGCAGTTTTCATTCCCCTATGTCATGTATCTTCATTATTTGGTAAATCTTCACTACAATCCTTTCGTGTTAGAGCAGTAGAAGGGGAGAACACCCAAATGGCAATACATTGAGGTAGAATCTTCCTCAGTTCATTTCCTCTTCTCAGCAAAGGTACATCTTATTTGCCTCAGGAGCTTTTCCAATTTGAAATCTATTCAGGATTTGACAAGGATCACCATTCTTCAGGTGTGTTGGAAGATCAAGGATTGTCCTCTGACCTTCAATGGACATTTGTAGAACTGCCCTCTCCAGAAAACAGGATTTCAGTAAAGCCAGCCCACTCCATTCCCCTCCCTGGGCGATAACTGGCAGAACATACAAAAAGGAAACAAAAATTCTCCAGTGCTCTTTAAGGGACCAAATATCTTCCACAGAAATGAGCTTTACTGCTAAGTCTGCCTGAAATTTCCTGTGTGACCTTTGACAAATAGCTTATATACTGCTCTGGACACAGTTTGCACAAATCTGTTTTGCAGGCTTGACTGTTAAAACTTGCCTTCTTCTTATTCTCCACTTTTAAAAGGAAGTAGGAATATTGGTCTATTTTACCTTCTTGGCTTGTAATGTTTTTACCTCGATGCATCTCCTTCTTATTGCAGACATATAGCAGTTGAATCAAAGCAGGGAAGTTTGGTCTGGATTTCTTAGCCCTGTGATGCAGGAGATATTATTTCATGTTTTTGACTTTTTATTAATGTTCTGATGCCTAAAGAGCTACCTGGAACAGAGGCTAGACAGAGTTATAGGAATAAAGTAGGTATTTATTAAAAGGCTTTCAAAGGATACACCTTGGGCAGTACAAGAGCCCTGCCAAGACTACACCCAAGAGGAACCCGAGATAGACACAAGTTGGATGTATGGCCACAAGTTTTCACATTTTTATAAGTTTTGGTCCATTTATATATTGGGATCAATTGTCCAATTGCAGCCTCAGGTTACAAAGTCCCACCCTCCCAGTTTGCTCTCCTCAATTTGCTGTTGTTTGTACTTTTTGGGTCTGAAGCTGCAATAGTGTCCTTGGTTCTTGAGCTGGTAAAGGATTGTTTTATCGAATGAAACTGTGAAGAGAACTTGCTAACACTTTACATGAAGTTCAGAGTAACACACTAAGGCAGTACAGAATCTGAAAAATATGAAAGCTTAAACATAACGCATCAGTCCTGACAATCCCACTGTTTGTTGGTAGTGGACATATTGTAATACACAGCAAACCAGCAAGAGCTCCCACTGCTGCTGCACTTCAGCTTTCTGCAACATGTTGCTTTGGGTAAAAGAGCAATTTTTCTGCCTTTTAATTTTTAGTGTCTTTAATTTTAGAGAACATAAGAGAGCTGTTTTTATTTGTGAGAGCTTTGGTGAGAGAGAACTGTTGTCCACAGTGAGGTTACTAGAAAGAAAGTACTCATAAGGCTGTACTTTAAGGATTAGCCTTTTGTGTTCATAAAGCTGAGTCCCAATCTCAAAGAGGATTTTTGTTAATAGTGCCCTTATTTCTTTTCCAAATTGAATCCTGCTCCCATTGTTATGGGACTGTAAATCCTCTCATGCTTCTCAAAAATACAGTTCTCGCTGGTGATAATTAAGCTGCATGAAGATTGACAAAAATTGATGTGGAATTATATTGTCAAGCTGGAGTCCTTCATCCATGATACGTTTACACCTGGAATTTCTAATCTTCAGGGCTTGGATGTTGCTCAGACTTCACAGTGGGAGTTTGTCTTTTCTTGGCATGAAACAGAAGATGTAATGTCAACAGAGCCTTCATTTAGTAGTCTATTCCTCCTGGATTGTGTCTTGTACTGAAAATACATAACCTAATAAAAACAATTATTATGGCACACCTGAAACATCAGGGGGTTTCCAAATGTGTAGGGTAAGGGGCAGCATGGTGAGGGGGTTGGGGTGGAGGGGAAGATTAACAAAGCTGAAAAGCCAAACAATGCAAGCAGCAGAAATGGAATTTAAACTCCCCCATAAGAGAGTGTGTTACCTACAGCCTGGCAATGGTGCTAGTGCTGCAAGAAATGTTCTGTTCTACCTTTGAGTGATGGGAGATGGGGCTTTCAGCATTAATCTACAATACCCAGCACAGCACTGGACAGACACCCCTATGTTGTCTACAAAAACCATTTCTGATCACTTTGGGTGCCCACAGAGGGAATGGCTCTGCAGCTTCCAGAGCTGCAGCTGCTATTTCTGCCCCATGCTATGTTGTGCTACTCAAATGTAACAGGATATTCACTTATCCATCTGATACTGAATGGAATAGCCCAGCCTCCCTAAACCAAACCAATATGGACCAGCCATGAACCAGCCTAAGAGAAGAAAACTCAACCTATACCAGTATAACCTTTGTTCTTGTTCTCACATATCTCAGCAGCTTGCTGATATTATGGAATTTATCCTGCAGAATATGAGGGAGTTTAACTCAATTTCACTAGTGAAAAAAAATGAGACAAGGTTTCAGAATAAATGCTAACACTTTTGTCTATGTTGAAGTAACATTCTTACAAAAAATCAACCTAATATTTTCCTTTGCTGGAAAATCTGTCATGGCTGAAATGTGAACATTAGTAACCTTAATCTCAATGTTTAGACCGATTTATGCCAGAGTACACAAAATACCTGCCTGAGACCACTGGATTTGATAACGGTCCTCAAGGGTACCTGTGTTCTCCTGGAACTGAAGCAAGGTGTCAGGAATATATTTCATAGCATCTGAAATGGCACTGAATGCCGTAATTTGGCAAACAGTTTCTGTCTGTGGTTTTCTAATTGAGAAACCTCCCTGAGGAAGAAAACTAGGAAAATTATACTCAACAAGCTAAGCAACAAAATTTATAAATGAAACTCACAAGACATTTTTCTCACATGACTCTGCCATGGGAGGAAAAGCAGCCTCCCTTTTGAAGGTGCCGCCTCAAGTGTTAACCCTGCTATTGTGGTTTGTGAAATTTGTTTGCAAAATTCACAAGGGCTTTCATGAAAAGCCTTATACCTTGTTCTTCTCCTCTGCAAATGGGCCGCCAGGCCATTGGCCAAAAAAAGCTCTTTTTTCTGTACCCAGAAGGGTCCCCTGAGGCCTGTGAACAGGCTTGGGTCTCTCTGCTAATCCATTTTAAGTTTTATTGATTCTTCCTTAGTTTGAATGGGGACCAGGAATTTACTTTTTCTAGTGACTTTTCTTGAATTACATTGTGTTTTATACCTCTGGGGCTTAAGAATTGCTTCATTTACCAATATCAGGTAATTGCTACTGCAGCAATTTGGTACCATAGAAATGAGCAGCTGGAAGGTATTGATGTCTTGATAAAAGGTTGTTATTTGTGTTAATTTTCCCTCCCTCATTTTCATTTTTGGCCAGCCAAACTTGGTATCATTTGCCATTGTTAATGATTATGTTACTTGAAGCTGTTACAAAAGTCCATGCCAAGTGCATCCCAATGAATTGAGGAGTAATGTAGTTTTAATTTTAACTCCAATTATTTCCAGGAAGATTAATTGTTGGGGGCAAATCCTTGCATGGGGCCAAAAGGGAGTTATAAATCATTCAGTTAGATTATCAGATAATTTTCAAGCTCCTGTGGGTTTCAGAGAATGGACAAGAATAGCTTAAACCTGTCTCTTTCACAAAGAACTAGTAGCTTTTGATAAATTAGAATCTGTCTTTTTCCTCTCTCCAGTGATCTCTCTGGATGTGGGTGAAATGTCCACTAGCGCTAATTTAATTGCAAGTGGAACCCTCTGCTGCCTGCAAGTAATTCACATTTTTCAGAAGCAGATAATGGCAATAGCAAAAGTGTCTCCTTGCTATCAGGTCATTTTATTTTTAAGTCAATGACAATGGAACTATTATGTACCAGCTGATGAGAGCTTAATTTGTTTAAGTATAGAAGAGGATTTATTAGCAGTAATATGTTAGTATTACTGTGGCCCTCTACTCATAGCTCTTACATATGCATTAGACAATTTCACCTAATCTAAGAAAATGTAAACTAATCTAGCTGGATGCATAAGTATGGACCTCATTTTCCCTTCATGGAGACAAGAGATAATTAGAAGACACTTACCAGACCTAAAGCAGAGTAACTTAGCAGAGAATCTGATCTCATATCTTTTGTGTAATCTGAATATTTCATTATATGATCATGATTCCAAGCATAATTTGGGTCATGAAAAATGACTAATTGCATCCATGAAATTGAGCTCTCCCCCTATAGCAAGGCATGCATCTGTATCAGCTGCTAGACAGCAGCACTGCAGAGCATCTGTGCCTCAGCCCCTCTCTGCTACTGCACAAAGGACTCGTTTTCCTTCACCTGAATGGATATGAACTAGAAAGAACCCAGAAAAACCTAGAAAAGTCAGGCTGGGGCTGTGGCCAGTCCCTTCCAGGTGTTCTGGGCTGCTCTTCCCTCCTCCCTGTCCCTCTGTCCCAGGATGAGCTTTTCCCTGGGCTGCAGTCCAGGGAGAACTTGCTCCAGGTGGGACCAGGCTGTGTCCAGCATTTGGAACAGGTTGAAAAGGCTTTTGCAGTGGTGAAAACCTGTTGTCTCTTCTTGTTCATGCAAGGGGTATTTTGCAAGTTCGGCTTGTTTTTTATCCTCTGTCTAAAATTTTATGTCTGGGGCTAGAGTTCCTCTAACCTTTCCTGAGAGATTCTTTTTTTTGGTTTGGTGGGTTGGTTTTTGGGTTTTGGTTTTGTTTGGGTTTTTGGGGGGGTTTTGGGTTTTGTGTTTTTTTTTTTGTTTTGTTTTGTTTGTGGTGTGGTTTGGTTTGGTTTGGTTTGGTTTGGTTTGGTTTGGTTTGTTTTTTTTTAAAGTATGCAGGATAAGTGGGAAAATGGAGATGTGTGAGCACAGAAAGATTTGAAAGGAAATTCTGGGCAGGTGAACAGTTCTAAATGTCACAGAAGTACTAAAAAAAAGGTACAAAGTACTACAGAAGGGAGAGGATCCATGAGCTTTGACAATTTATGTCACCTGGATCTTGCTAAGTTTCTCTTGTTTGAAACTTCATGGACTTTTGTAGGAGAAAAAGTTTGACACAATATTGTGAAACTCATGGTCTATTTTGATTTCAGTCCTCAATTAAGAAATTCTGAGAAGTTATAGCAATCACTAAAGCATATATATGCATTTATATAGCCATAATAAACTGATCTTATGCAACAGTACATAAACATACACTTTTCTTTATGAGCATTTTATTCTATGCTTTTCACCTCAAAACCAAGATTTGTTTCAGGTGTTGAAAACCTGGTTCTGTTGGAACCTTTTATTGTTTAAAATGAGCCCTAGAGAGGCTACTGAGAAATTCCTGTGGCTGTTTTGTCTCTCAACCACAGATGGCTGCTGCAGAATTGGCGGCCACTTTGTGATATAATTTGCTGTACACCAAAGGTGCTGAATTTACATTTATTCTTGGAAAAATGAGATGAGAATCTTTATCCAAATCCTCTTGTCAACCAATATTTTAGCCTTTTCAAAGATGCTTTTGAAGTTACATTGTCGTGTCTATTCAGTAAATGAAAGAGAAATTCTTTATTCTGTGTTGTCATTTCTGTCTTTCACACAAAAGTAATTAAAAAAAAAAGGAATGAAAACAAGTAGTGTCTTGCCAGGCTGCATTCCTAATCCTTTTTTTGGTCATACAATGGATTTTAAAGAAAAACATACTTATTTTGATGGAAAAAAAGAGAAAATTTACTGAGTTATTTTTCTAGGTTTTCAAACTTTTGAATACTTTTGAATATCAGAACATTTACAAGATGTATAAAAATCCATAAAATCAGTTATTTCCATAGACATTATGAATTTGAAAAGTAAATTGTATGATGCAGCGTAGTAAGGTTTTAGTTTTCAGTTTTATTTAAAAGGTTCAAGTGAGAAAGCAATACAGTTTAGTACAACATGGGTCTAATGATTTATTTTCAGAGGACAATTTGTTTGCCAGTTAAGCAAACAAGTGGATCTAAATAAAGAGTTCTCTCTCCTCCAAATCATCATGATAATGATTTAAATCATCTCCATTTAAATGTGTTCTCAGTTATAGATGAGTATGGATGAATAACTACATGAAAATCCCAATATTATACTTTTTATGGGAAGGCCAATATTCCATATTCATTTGAGAGCCAGCTTTTCTTGTTCTTTTTGCCTTTGCCAATGATTTCCTTATTCTGTCATGTTATCTTTGAACTATCCAATTTCCAGTAGAGTGAGTAAAATTTGTACCTTTTAGAAATAAAATTAACAACAAAATCATTATTTAAGAGTAGTCAAATAGACTTTTTTGGAAGCTGGGCCTCATATTCACACTAAAGTCTTTGACTGAGAAGGTGTCCTTTGCATTTAATCATTATTATTTATTTAAGTCCTTAAATATTAAGCATTTTTGACATGAATATGTGGATGTGTGACTTCTACTTTTGCCCACAGTCACCAAGCACAGGTCTCCCTTCTTTTTGAATGGAATCAAATGACAATAAATTTTAGAATATAATGTATCTTTTGTCTACAATGAGGCATTACAGACCAGTTCAAACAAGTCCATGGGCAGCAAAGACAATTTTTTTTGGAGAATTTCAAAGCTTATAATTGTTGAGGGACATGTTAGAAAAAAAAATGCTTTGCATATAGCTCCCTTTTCTTAAAGCAGACTGGCCAGAGAAAAATAATAGTTCTGATACACAAAGTATGATACAGTTCCCTGAGTGATGGTGACAGTTGGTAGCTCTTTGGGAAAACCAAGCCTATGAGCTCCAAATCCAAGTTCAATTTCTTTTTCTTTTAATATGGTAGTATAAACTCCAGGCTAATCATAATTTCTCAAACTTCATTTTTTCTTTCCTTTGCTTCCCAATTCTAAACCACACCTAGCCACCTAAAATACAACCACCACAACAACAAAAAAGTCTTAAATTGACTTATTTTAGTTATAAAAGTCTGTGGATCGTTTTTTGCACTGCATTCATTCACATTCACATTTTTTAGATATTAAATAAGAAAAAGGGATCTGAGCTGTTAGTACTTGATGTGGGCTTTTTCTTTCTGTATGTATATATGTGTTCACATATATATGTGGACCTCTCTTTGCTGTCAGGGCTCCATGAATAAAACCATGTCTGAATTGAAGAAGTTGTAACCCTTGAGATCTCCCATCGTGAATATTGCTCTGAATTGCTGCAATGAAACATGCTGCCTAAAGATGTGAATTTGTTTTTAAATGTCTATTCTATTCTAAAGAGCACTGAAATAGGTAAAAATAAATCAGCTTAAGGGTTTCATTCAGGTTCTTTGGATGTCTCAATGCAGATGACAGATGTGTCACAGCTGACAAAAAAGCTTGGCCTGAATTCTTGAATTCTGATTTTGTGTGTTATGCATTGTGTCAGTTGGACAGTATTAGTTTTGTCTTAACTCCAGCCTTCATTTTTTGCCTTTTTTTGTCTTTCCTGGGCTGTTTCAGGGTCAGTCTTGGGTTAAGGTTGGTATTTTTTCCCCAGAATGAGTCGCAAATAAGTGCAACTGGGAGAAATTTTATTGCTTCCTCTTGGTGAAATGCATTCTGCAAATCCCAGTGTGACACAGTGCATGGGGGTAGAATAAAAAATTCAGAGCTCTCTGTTTGGGATAGGATTCTTTGTCTTGATTTATATATTCATAATCCTCTTTGGAACTGGGTGAAGTGTGGCATATGTCTAATAGAGGAAGATAGAATATGAAAGCTTTTTAAAGGGATTAAAATGATGCACTAAAATGCCAGGAATTGCCACCAGCATAACTCATATTTGCAAGCATTAGAATTTCACACTCAAGTTCATATTTCCTTGTGGGTGAAGGGAGTCATCCCTGATCCTGCTCAGGAAGCTCTTATGCATGTTTAGGACATCACTGAGTCATGATAGGACAGAAATGGTTCAGAAGCAATATTGTGTGAGCCAATTGGAAAGTCCAGATTTCAAAAGCACTGAGCCTCTGTATGAATATTTTTGGCCAATAAAAAGAGCATCTTTGTTTGAGTACTTCAGTTTCATTAGTGTTAACATGCATTTGCTCCAAGTCATGTCAGTGTTTGTAATCATTTTAACCTGGTACAAATGAGGTGTACATCAAGGTGAGAGTTAAATATGGGAAGGATGCATGATTTTCTTTTGAAAATATACTGCTTAGATCTTTCTTCCTGAGAGGCTTTAAATACTTAAGTAATGATGTTTACATAATTTTCTTTGGAAAACAAACACATGAACAGAGCAGACTTTTAATCTTCCCCCCCCGCCTCCCCCCCATACACTGCTCTTGATCCTGAATGAAATAATTCTGCTTTCTCATTAGTAAGATGATACTTTTAAGCTATCCTCTTACCAATGCTTCTTAGTCTTCATTTATCCTCTTTATGAACATTTAATCCTAAGTTTAAAATAACAACAAACTGTGAAATTAATGGACATCATAGAAAACCTGTGCTTTTCCAAAATCCATCTATTTTGCATGATAGACTGTGTCATAGGTCCTATGATTTGAAGCAGGCAAATTCAAATTGTTTTGCCTCTGGCTTCAGTTTCATTTTTTTCAGTTCATTTCCATTCCATAAATCTCCTACTGCTTTAATTATTTGTTTGCTTCCTAAATTCTGGTTTGTTTGGTTTGTCCATTATCTTTTTTTCCTTTTTTCTTCTTAGAGGATAAAAGACAAAGTATGGAGACAAGAGGAAGCAGGATGCAATGTGAAGATTCCTTTTCAGTACAATTTAGATCTTTAGACAGCTCCTAGTTACCAGCAAGAGCAAAATGTGTTAATGAGCATTCCATGTGTAGACTGGGAGGTTTAAACTGATTTAAAAATAGCTAATAGAGACTAGACCCAAACAGAGCATTTGGATTTGATTCATTGGAATGGGCAGAAAGAGTCCATTATCATATATTCATATATGCCAAAAGCAAAATTGGGCAGGTTGTTTTGTGGGCAATTTCTCTGTGGAAGTTGTCTGCTGGCTTGTCTCACCAAGTAGGAACAACATTTTTTTTTCTTTCTGGTCTGTGCTGTTCTAATCTCACCATGCACCTAAAATCAGTGATGGAATTTGAAGTCTAGCCTGTTCATGAAGATTAATTAGAAAAAGGGACAAATTCAACCTTGAGGTTTGTCCAGATCTTCAAAATATAAGAGACTTCCAGGCTGTGACTTAAAAATTAGCTGTACCCTATTAGTCTGGGAGATGTGGTTAATCAGCTTTATTAATTCCATTATTTCTTCACTGATTCAAGAAAAAAACACAGTTGACCAAACTTTCATGACTGCTTTGTGTTGTGGATGTGTGTGTGGCACAGAGAGAAATGCAAAGCAACGGAGTTACCTCAGGGAGCGGGGAGCAACCTAGATGTGATTCTCATGTAAAGAATCCTGGAGTAATTTTTTGGCCTTCAGCTGTGGCACCAGAAGGGTGCAGTCTTCCTTGAGCCTTTCCCAGTGTCCTGCAGCTGTCTTTAAAAGCCACTGAGTTTAGTCCAGTGGATTGATCTTAGTAGTGTCCAAGGTCTATTTAGAAACTGGAAGTCAGGCCAGTAAATCTCACCCTGAGTTCTACACCACGCTCACATTCAGATACATTGAAAGCTAAAATCGCAGCATGGAAAATACATATTTATTCCTTTTACTTCAGAAAGTGACTTTGAACTGTGAATGTTTCAGGAGGCACAGGGAATATTTCTTTCCTCTGAAGGGTCCTGACCCCCAAGGAGACACTAACTTGGATCCTCATTCATGGAGAAAGCTTCCAAGGCTCCAAGATAGACTAGAATCCAGAAAAGTGTGAAATGGATTATAGAGAGTAGTGGAGTATGTCACTTGAGTGAGAAATTTAGGTTTTGAGATTTTTTAGTATGTTGTAGATGAGAACAGGATGGAGGGCATAGAATATTGTCCCAAGCTCCTTCTTCTTTCTTCTTCCTTCTTCTTCATGGGTTTGGGTGATTTTCTGTAATTAGATTAAAAAGTCCACATTGCAGGCTTCGAGAGATCAGTTGTTGAGTTAAAAGAGAAAATAATCTAGATATATTTTTTTTCAATTAGATAGTTTAATCTTAAAAAACCTTGAAACAAGAAATTTTTTGCCAATTTTGCAGTGCTTTTCCAACGTACTGAACCTAGTGTAGACAGCGTGCAAAACTTTTAATGAGATAATAATAAACAAAAAGCTAAAGACCAAAAGGTCCTGTACTTCTCCTTCTCCTGACACAAAACCACTCCAAGAAAGTTTCCCCTGACAAGAGAACCCCCAAAGAGCCCAAGATAAAGCCCAGAAATCAAGAAACTAATAAGCAGCTTTTACATTGTGTGAAACACAAACCAGCAGAATGTCTGAATGCCCTGGGGTCCCCAGCACCTTCCCATGGAGGACATGGACCTGTTGGAGTGAATCCAGAGGGGGACCATGGAGACAGTCAGGGAGAGAGAACAACTCCTTTGAGGAAAGGCTAAGAGAATTGGGATTGTTCAGCTAGAAAGAGAAGACTTTGGCGTAACGAAGTCGTGGCATTTCAGTAGCTAAAGGAGCCTACAAGAAAGATGGGGAGAGGCTACAAGGAAAAGGGGGAATGGCTTCAAACTGAGAGAAGACAGGTATAGTTATGATAGTAGGATGAAATCCTTTATTCTCAGGGAAATAAGTCACTGGAATAAATTTCCCGGGGAAGTTGTGGATCCCACCCCTGGCATTGTTCAAGACCAGGTTGGTTGGGGCTCTGAGCAGCTTTGTCTAGTGGAACATGTTCCTGTACACAGCAGGGGAGTTTCAACTAATGAGATATTTAAGGTCCTTTTCAATCCAAGGAAACCATTGCCTGATTCTATTATTCTGATTCTATATGGGAATAAGAATTATTAGAACCAAAAAATACTTTCATGAGAAATACTTCTTAGCTTTTGGGAAAAGTTTCCAGGATCTTCATTTATAGTTTTAAATTCCTTAACAAAAAAATGTGTGGAAAAAATAAGCCAAATTATCCAAGCTATAATAAATACCCACATGTTGCTTGAAGACAAAAGGGAAAAAGGATTAAGAAGAAGTGAAAATTACTGAGCTTTTTTTCATCCAAACAAACAAACAATAAATAAATACTCTGCTTTAAACAACATCTGTATTGGTAGTTCTTCTTGAAAACTAAAACATTCAGCTTTAGGGATAGCATATGGATTTGTAACTGGAAATTCATAGCAAGCACATGACCTTTTTGTATCTATTGTGTTTGATGTTTTTATCATCCTTAAACATAGTTCATAGAGGCAACACAACAGGAGATTTCTGTGGAATCTCTAAGAGTATTTGTCAAGGAACTTAAATAATATCTATTATCGTTTGAATTTTAGCTC
This sequence comes from Zonotrichia albicollis, assembly GCF_047830755.1. Lineage (NCBI taxonomy): Eukaryota > Metazoa > Chordata > Aves > Passeriformes > Passerellidae > Zonotrichia > Zonotrichia albicollis. The sequence continues at coordinate 148,381,948 of NC_133819.1, forward strand.
ATGAATTTCAAACTTAAATAACCTTATTCTAGGAAGTATTTTGCTTGCTTATTTTAGTTATAAAAATAAGCCTAGGAAGGAACTCAACACTTTGTCAAATTCCTACTTCTTCCCTAGGGCAGGATGAACATTATGAGTGCTATTCCTGACAGATGTTGTCTAACTTGTTCTTTGAGATGTGTAAGGAGAACTCCACAATAACCTCAGGGAGTTTGCTTCAGCATTTTATACTTCCTCTTAAAAGCTTTCCCCATGTATATTCCTGAATCACTCCTTCTTCAATTTAGCCTCAGATTTTTTATTTGCCATAGGCACATAAACAAGAATTTTTCTTCCTTCTGTAGCAGCAGACATTTTGAGAGTGCATACAGAGCCTCTGTCCAGTCTTCTTTCCCTTAAGTTGAACAGCTCCAGCTATTTCAGTCTTTCCTTTTTTGAGAATGATTAATAGTCCTTTGCTCCCTCAAACTAATTCACACCTAGCTTGAAAAGTGAGATTAAAAGTGGAAAACCTACCTCAGCTGAGAGCTAATAACATACTATTAGTGGGACTTGTGACTCTCTTGCTGACCATGTTGTCCTTTGTATCACCAAGTATTCAGTTCATGGACTGTTCACAGGTTAGAACCAGATTTATGTGTGTTCATCTCTTTATAAGATAATAAACTGAGTTTTTTATTTACATAATAGCTATAAGGAAAGACAACTGGTTTTATTTCATAACTGGAGAGATTTTTTGAAGAACTTTAGTATCGAAATTTTTTGAGAGATCCTTTTTATACAAAGTTTCTGAATACACAAATATGAAATATAAGAGGTCATACATTTTTCTATATCAGTTTCCACCCTTTAAAAGGTTACAGATTTTCATTTGTGGCATCACTTTTGATGACACTGATGAAATATTTGGCTTGCTGTAGTTTTGCACTCACTTTGAGAAGCTCTTGCTATAAACTCATGTACCTAGGGATCTTGCCTTGCAACCTAGCAATGTCCTGTAATAAAACTAAAGAGTTAAATGTGCTTCATCTTTACATTCTTATTTTTTGGATCACATGTGTTCACCTCACATAGTTCTGGAGAAATCCTCTCAAGTATAAAATAGTAAAATCTGCCCCTCTGCAATGCTGGTATAACAGAATTCTAAAGATAATTCTGTCATATTCACAACTGTGGAAAAGTTTCCACTCTTCCTTTGCTGTCCTACATGTGCAGAAAAAGTTGTGCAGCATCCATCTTATCTTTTCAATAACTGTATTTTAAATTATGGTTATTTGTCAAATGGTCTTAAACCTGTAGCTGCAGATCTATAAGTACCATGACCTGTCTCCACTGGAAAGGGCTGATGTAATTAGAAAAAGGCCTATATCAATCACTGAGATAATGGGTGTTCTCTCTCTGTCCCTCTCTCCTTCTCTCTCTTTCATCATCAATTACCCTGGCTATTTTAGACAAAATATCAGAAAAACCTACTTTCTTTTAGCTACACTGCTGCCATTGCTATTAATGGAATTTAAATTTTTCTGTTAGGGAAAAAGTTCCTATGCAGACTACTCAATAACTACCACTCAAGGGAAGTCTGATCTGTGTAATCTCACAGCATTAGCAATGGATTTAATAAGTGTGGTAAAAGTTGACATGTCTGGTATGGAGTGATTCTCCTTGAAATAACTATCTGAATTAAGAGTGTTTCCCTTTTAGTCTTGTTGTGGCTGATATTAAACATAATGAGTCAAAATCCTGATGTAAGGTTTAAATAACATTTACTATTACTATTATTTCTAAAAATGCTTTTAAAGATGTTGAAAACACCCGTCTGGAAAGGTATTCAATATCTCCTACTATCAACAGGAGGCATCCGATTATCAGTAGTTGCCAGAAATGACTCTTCAACCAACATCTTTCATAAATTGGTCCTTAGAAGCTGATTAAAAAAAAAAATAGTGGCAGCATAATAAAAGCATGTAGAGCTAAAGCTTTGACAAGCTTAAGTATAAATCAAAACATTGTCTTAAGTATGCTTAAATTTAAGCATGTTTGTCCACACTTGTAGAGAAACTTGTGTGACTTTTCAAATTTTAGCTTTTGGATTGTACCCCTGATAACATGAGTGAGAGCAAAGAGGACTCTGAGGAGCAATTTTGATTATGCACATCTTTGATTTCTTTGAGACCTGGGCCTTGCTGCAGGATAAAAAAGGAAAACTACTGCAGGAAATTATCAGTTCTTCTGTGTATCAAAGGCCAAAAAAATTCACTCTGAGTTTCCTCCATCAAGCCTAACCACTTACAGATGCCTTACCATTTTTAAAAGAACATAAAAAAAATGCCAGACAGTTTCTGTAATGATTGTACAAGAATGAAAAATGCTTTTCCTAAAAGTTAACATGACTATAGCCTGATGAAATAAAAATCCTTGTCTAGTCTTGCTTTAAAATGTGAGAACTTTTGAATATATGAGTACCAAAACAGATTTATGCTCTAATATATTCTGTGGGTGAAACCCCTGCAGACTGGCCATGGCAGGAGAGGCAGCTTGCATAGAGGTAGCCCAGAAAATGAAGAAAAAATTGCACCCAAGGGTTCTTCAGACAGAAATGGTGTCTCCCAGGTGGATGAGAAGAGGCTCCAACTTTTCTCTGAATTTGAAGTACTGCCAGCAGCCAGACATTTGCAGGTGAAGAAAACAAAAACAGTTGATTTCTCACTCTCCCCACACATATTTGTTTTATTTCACACAAATGCTTGTATGATTTGTATTGATTCTGGGATTATGTTCATACAATGACATTATTTAAACAAAGGCACAAGGAAACACTTTATTCAGGTAGATTTTCTTTTTGCAGAGATCAGGCAAATAAATTAAAGTTTCCCTACATTTCTTTGGCTTGATTTATGAGCTCTTCAGCCGCAGTCTGGCAGATACCTTTAGGCTGTTGGCTTGAATGGGTTCCAATGGTGAGCCTAAACAATCCTTTGACAATGGTATAGGTTTATTCTTCAGTCTCTTAGAGCAAGTGTCCTACCGATGCATCATTTTTCTAGAGTGATTTACTCATTGGTGAAGCAGTGCTTGACTTTGCTACACTTCTTATCTTTCAAAAATGTTCTGCATTGGTAGAAGCCTTTCCAAGTATGCAGAGAAATGTAAAAGGTTAAAAAAGGTTTGCAGCAGAAATTTCTGAGCCTCAACATTTCAACCTTTACCAGGAAACTTCTGCTTATCTCTTCCTGATAATGAGCACTTTTGTTATCAAACTGCACAAAGGCCACCTTATAAAACTTGCTGAAGATGTGTCAGAAATTTGCAATTTGTGGCTTGGCCTATTGACCTTATCTCACTTCGATGTTCTAAACATTTTTTCCAAGTTCAGTGTCATTGCTGCTAAATGGATTAATACAACACTCTTTCTCATTTTGTTACTGCTAAATGTTAACTTTATTCATATGACATATAATTACCTTCAAAAAGAATTCAAAACTGATAAAGAATTATAAGTTCTGTGTCTCTCCCTTAAAATCTGTGTGTATATGTGTCTATATATGTCTGCATGTGTTTCTGCAGCATCTGCTGCCATTTAATAGGCTATAAAGCCTCCAGTTTTCTGCAATGAATAGAAATAAGCCAAAGGGAAGCATTCAGTGATTTCAACCTAGCTCATACTGATATTTTTCATTGAAAAAGATATTAATGACAGTTTCTCAGGACTGCAGCATGAATAGAGTTTGGATTCATTTAGCAGTGAATCTGAATTTCCCAGCTTGTCTTCATCTTACAAACAAGAAAACTTTGATTTGAACATCCCCTGGCAGAATTCAGTGATTTTATGAGTGTTGAGAACAGAGTTGCCTATAACCTTAAGTCTTGAAATTAGAAGACATCTGCCTGGTGAAGTCATTCACTACTTACTGGAAAAGGGCATTTCTGATAAATTCCACTTCTTACTCAGTCTCAGAGTAGAAAGTGTTCTTGCCTGCATTTTTGTAATGGTTTATTAATGCACTTTGACTCTGGATATTGGAGTGTTTTAATATTGCTTGATTTGAGTGCTGCTCTTTACACTTTTGATTAGAATATTATCCTACTTGATCGTGTCTAATGTTCTCTGGGATTAACTGCATCTACATTTTGAGTTCATTTCCATCTTACTTGCTCAACACATCAGGTTTTTTGGGAGGGTTTTTTGTGTTGTTTTGATTCTTTTTGGTTTTGTTTTCTTTTCCATTAGGAGAGTTTTTCAGTCTCTCTACTCAGAAGATATTTGTGGGAAGGTTCTTCTACCAATTCAGTTCTGATAATTTTGTTTATGCACAACAGCAGCTGAAAGAAGAATATTTGTCCCTTTTTTACAAGATTCCCTCTTCATATCTCACTTTGAGTACACTAACTTCAACAACCACATGGTTTTGTTTTGCATAGTAATATGATACATCAGCGCAACTGTTATTCTACGTGTCATGACTACTTGACTATATTTTTGTGAAATGCAAGCATCAAGAACCACAACACTCTAAGAGTATAAAAATTTTCCCAGTAATTTCTAAGAAATAATCTACCTTCACAAAAAAAAAAATCCTAAGAACAAGGAAATAAAAGAGAGCTGAAAAAAACCAAAAAAGGGAATCTTGCCAAAACTCAGGATTATTATGAGTGAGACATCAAAAAATAAAGGTTTCAGAAAGCAAGGGGGACAGTAAATCACACCTGAAACACAAGTGACAAGAATATAGAGACAGAGGCCTTCCTAACATGTAGATCAAAACCAGGTCTTCATATCAAGAACGAGAGATTGTGCCCATGCTTCAACTCAGGCCAAAAGACAAAGGGAGAGAAAGCTGGACACTCCTATTGTCAGGCAAAGAGATGGCTTATTGCAGTGCAGAACCCTGTAGGATGAGTCCAAGCCCTCCACCCTGATTGTCTGTGTCAAAGGATCATGGAGTGATTTGAGCTGAAAAAGACTTTAAACTCACCTCACTCCAACCCTCCTGCCATGGACAGAGGCCCATTCCACTGGGCCAGGCTGCTCAAAGCCACATCCAGCCTTGAACACTCCAGGGGTGAGTCATGAACCTGTTTCAGTGCCTCATCAGTCTCATAGTAAGGAATTTCTGCCTAGTGTCTATTTTAATCCCATCTTTCAGTTTAAAAACATTTCCCTTTGTTCCACCACTGCATATACCTGCCCAGTGTCCCTCTCCAGCTGTCATAGGCCCTTCAGGTACTAGAAAGTGCTGTAAGGTCTCTCCAGAGCCATATCTTTTTCAGGCTAAACAACCCAAACTCTTTCAGCCTGGTACCATGAGAGAAATGCTCCAGTCCTCTGACCATCCTCATGAGTCTTCTCTGGACTAGCTCCAGTTCCATACCCTCAGAGCTAGATGCAGTTTTTGGCTTTGTTGCTCTCCCTGAGGTTCACACAGCCCCACCTCCCAAGCCTGTCAAGATCCCTATGGATTGCATCCCATTTCTCCAGACTGCACCCACAATTTAGTGTTACCAGCAAAATTGCTGAGGGCACAGTCAATCCCACTGCCCACATCCCCAGCAAAGATACCAAACAGCACCAATCCTAACACTGATGCCCAAGGAATGCCACTTGTCACTGGTCTCCACTTGGACATTGACATGCTAACAACACCTCTTTGAGTGAAACCATCCACTAATTCCTAATCTACTGAATTCTCAGTCTCTCTCTCTCCACCTTAGAGACAAGAATGCCATGTGGGACAATGTCAAATGATTTGAACAAATCCAGGCAGTTTTCCTTATGTACCTATGCTTTAACCCTATCATATTATTTTCTCCAGAAATAGTATGGGTAGGATAAGCAAAAATAAATTAATGACTTCCAAAGGGGTGTAAAAATAGAATATACTTTGGTTTGGGTTTTAAATAAAGAATGAAGCAAAGGATTTTAATAAAAGGAGTATGAAATAATCAAATATCATATAATAGAAAATTAAATTTATGCCCTTTAAGCATGCAAAAATAATCTAGAAGTGTAAAGCTCCTTTAGAAGTTATCCTATGAAACAACTCATCTTTCAAAAAAAATGGAACAATAGACAGAAATGAAGCAAGTGTTATGATCTGATTATAAGAGATGTCTGTGCCAAAATTAAAGTGCAAATGAGACAATATGCCAAAGTCAATAGTACAAATTTTATTTAACAGTAAATATGAGGTAGAGAGATAGAAAGGGGAAGAGAGAGGAAGAGAGAGGGTGAGAGCAAGAAAGAGATCAAGTAGAAAAATATCATCACCCTGAGGATTCCTGTGATGTCCCGCTGGCCCTTCTTCACCCTGGTCTTCTTGGTGGTGGGGGTCCATGAGTCATTCTTCTGGAAATGCTACTTTTACACAATCCACGTCCTGGATATCCACAGGGCATAGATGCCATTCCCATAGAGTGGGATAGCACATGTGTAGGTCCATGTGACTTTGTGAGGAGAGGTGACTGTAGAAAATAGGAGATGGTAAAAACCAGTTATGGGAGAGACATTTGATTGCACTTGGCCACCCCTATGTGTTCCCACACAGTGTTCAATACAAGAATGGTGGAGCTAAGGGTCTGAGGGGCTTTGATGCATCTGGGTGGAACTTCCCCATGGCAAGTGAGTGAAGAAGTCAAAGAATGTATCTAAATGTCTCCTGGTTTTCAAAAATTATTTGATTTTTGTTTCCTCAAGCTGCCCAGTGAAACCTGCTTGATCAGGGCAGTCATGCATGAGGTTTTCCACAGATTACTCTCGTGACTGTTTCTCCCTCAGGATTCCCAATTCAAAGATGAACTGAAATTAGGATATTAAATAAGACCAAATTTTCCTTTAGTTGGAAGACATGATTAATAGTCTACTAATTAATTAATTTGCTCTTAAACACCTCTGATCTCCACTGTCCTCTTCAGTTTCTAGGTGGCTCAGAAAACAATGTTTGTCTTAAGCTGCCTCTTGCTGAGTGAGAAAGGCTTTTGTCACCACAATAGCAGATTAATTTACTGCAGTATTTTCTAGCTTTGCTATTTGCAAGGATAATGTACAAAGAAATAATACAATATTCAGCAGCCGGTGTCCTTTAGACACATTACTTACTTAGTTCCACTAATGGTTTGTACTACTTCCTAATGAATGTTTAGTCTCCTGGATACATTCACTGGATAAAATACCTCACCCCGGGGTTTTGTTTTTTTGGCAAGGTTGACTCTGAAAGACAGAGATTGTTTTAGCAAAACCTGGTTTATTTTCATTTTAGGTTTTCTCTGTGTCTGATAAGCTTTTTCTCAAAATGGGAATTCTTATTTTCTTCCCTTCAGATGGGTTCCATACAGAGTGGAACGAAGCTGAAGTAAGCTAAGGCTTTCTCAGGAAAAGTGTGAATTTGAGTCTCCTCTCTGCACCAGTTTATTTTCATAAGGTATGAAGGAATATAGCATGTTAAAGGCTGCTTTCTCTGGTTGCATTTGACAAAAATTGGACAAGGAGATCAGAAGCTGATAGGAACTGATGGAAAAAGAGAATAGATCTCGTTTCCTTAAGAAAACAGTCTAAAAATTTATCTGAATTGCATTTTAATCAAAGCTGTATGTTAGACTACCCTAGCAAGGAAATGAATTTGTTTATTTTCAGAAAGTCTTGTAGTACAGTAATTTCAAACACAATACATTATCTGACCCATAGCCCCCTTTACTCTCTGGTTTAGGATAACTGCAACTAAATATCTTGGGTCTGGCTGAGATGGATTTAACTTTTTCCATGGTAGCCTTCACATTTCAGTGCTGGGCAGTGGTGCCTACAAAGGTGTTGATGTTACTGTGGTGTTTTGGTTCCTGCTGAGCAGAGCTGACACACCACCAGGGCTGTCTCTCCAAAATTTCCCCCTTCACCTGTTTTGCTGGGGGTGGGAAAGATCATTGGCAGAGACACAGCCAGGACATCTGACCCAAAGGATATCTCATATCATATGGTGTCTGCTGAGCAATAAAACCTAAGAGAAAGGAGGCAGAGTGTGGAATTCATTCCTGTGTTTGTCTTCTGAAGAAAGCACAATGAGCGCTGAAGCCCTTTTGCCCAGGAAGTGGTTGGACTTGCTGATGGGATGTATAGAACAAATCTTTTGTTTTCTTCCATGCATGACCTTTGCTTCATTAAAATGCCTTTATATCGTTCCCTGAAATTGTTTTTGCTGAGTAGGGGGGTAAGAAAGTGGCTTGGTAGGTACATGGTGTCCAGCCAAGGTCAACCCACCACAGAGAATGAAAAGGGAGATGAAAAGCAGCCTTTGCAGAGCTCAGTAAGAACTGGCCTTCCCCCTACTCCCATTTCATTTCAGAGGAAGATCAAGTTATGTGTTAAATCAGATTATAACTGTGGATTTTTCATATATCAGAAGAAACACCACAAGAAAAATAATACAGTTTTTATTCTATTCCTCAGAATGTTATATCTCTCATATAAATAGTTATATATCTTAAATATGATCTATGCAAAGACATGCAATCTACATGTAAACTTATGGGGTTCAAGGTTTGACCAAACAAATAAACTTGTTAGAAATTTCAGTCTCATGGAGGTCTTGACTTTGAAACTTAGAGGCTTCTGACAAATAAAACCACTTGGAGTAGTTTTCTTACTTCAACCAGGCATTCTAAAGTATAAACAGTAAGATTATTTCATTTCAGGTGAAAATATCAAGTACCTGAATTACTACTGGCCTGTAAGAATTTCCCTTCCCTTCCCTTCCCTTCCCTTCCCTTCCCTTCCCTTCCCTTCCCTTCCCTTCCCTTCCCTTCCCTTCCCTTCCCTTCCCTTCCCTTCCCTTCCCTTCCCTTCCCTTCCCTTCCCTTCCCTTCCCCAAAAATAAAAACAGCTTGGAAGATTTTTTTAAGTATTTTGGAAAGAAATAGTTATGAAGAACACAAATTACTTATTATAATTAAGTGAGTAAAAACAGCAGAGTTCAGCAGATAATCATTGTCATTGATCATATTATTACAGGATTTGAAGAGGCCCTTAATTGACCCATATTTAAAATACATAGTAGAGAATTTTACTCTCTAAAATATAAATTTATAAAAGACATTTTTAATTTATATAGGGAATATAAAGTAATTCAGAAGTTACACAGGTAAAAGACCTTGAAAATCTTATTTTTAAACAACACTTCTCTTTTTATTCAAATTTTTCAGTAATGTACAAGCCAGAATGGGAGAATTTCTCTCTTTCTTGTGTAATGACTTTGGAACTTGGACATTGTCTCCAGTTCTTCCCTGTAAGTCCATGTCTGATATGCCCAGGGCAGAGAACACAACCAGACTGTGCTCCAAACCCAGCAGATCTGTCTCACCCATGCAGATCACATGGGCAGGTTTGCTTGCTCACATTGCACCTAAAAACCTCAAGCAAAACCAGATTAAAGCAAGATAAAACAACAAGGAAAGTGAAAATCAGAAAAGACAGATCATCCCCATTTTACAGTCTGAAGACAGAAATTAAATTGTTTGTGGTCAAATGAGGGCAGACAGGACACCTTTGGCAGAGGTGGAAGTAAAATCACAGATCACTCTCTTAAGCATTAGATTAGCCTTTCCTCCTGGCTTTTACTTAAATCCATTTGACAGCAACTGACTCAATTATTCCTTGTGATTAATTTCCTGAAGATTTTGGCTTTTGTTCATTTATTTTGTTCTTCATGTATTGTTTTCAGACCAATCCCAGAGTCTATAAATGCATTTTTATTAGCACTACACGAATAGTTCTACTCAATAATGCTGAGGCAGTAGGTGGCAATTTAATGTGTGACAATTAATAAAAGGCAGGAGCTATCAGCCAAGAGTGAGATACAGTGATGTCTTCTCTGTTGTGCAGGTTTGTTGTCTGATGATAAAATCAAAGAACAAGCACTTCTACAGAGGTCTTTATGTTCTTTACATATGTCTTTTGCTTGGCACATGTGTACATAATCCCAGTCTATTCATCAGAAATGAGAGAATCCATCTCTTTATTGTGTCAGCAATACAAAACCTGTGGCTAACAGCTTCTCATTTAAAAAAGGTCATATTGCAGGATTGTGCAACATATCAGCCAATGGTTGTGGAACAGTTTGCACCAGCGCATCTATTAACTTGCACTTAATAGGTTTCGGTTTCCCACAGTAACCTGCAATAATATTTTATTCTCTTTGGGAGTCTTTGAAAAAGACAAAAGGGCACCTAGCTGGGATTAGTGTCCTGCACATTTCTAAAGATTCCTGCCAAATGAGAGTGTATGCATGGAATATTTGATGATCAAACACAAAGCTGAATTGACAAAATTATTCATGTTCTTTATTCTCCAAATAAGAAAAAACCACACACTGTTAAAGGGGAAGAAGTACTCTGATTGTGGCTATAATAACTTAGACTTCTAATTAATTGCTTTTACTTGTAGACCATTAGGACTGATTTGTTTTAGTTTACTGTGAGGTTCCAAGGATTGTGTACACACCATTGCAAGGAGTCACCCTGCTTTTATAAAGTCGTTTTTATCATTTTCAGTACAAAACTTTCCTTCCTGTCTTCCTCTCTTCCTGCATGATATTAAGCTTTTTCGTTCCTTCCTTCCTTCCTTCCTGCCTGCCTGCCTGCCTGCCTGCCTGCCTCCCTCCCAGCAGGGAATTTTATCCTCTTCAGGAGTTCCTGGTGCCAGAATTATCCATATATGAACTCTTCCCCAGCAGAACGTGCCTGTCACGCCTGTGAGCAGAGGAGTGCACCCGACCCACTCAGCTCAGCTCCAAAGGGAAGGAGATCTCCACAGTGTGGGAAGGTGATGTCTCTTGACTCCCACACAGAGCCTCAATTATCTACCAGCAGCTTCAGGACATTAAATTTCTTCACCACCTACAACAAACAAAAGCAAACTGCAGTGGGCAAGACTGAGCAGTTCTTGCACGTCACAGCTGAGTTTGGGTTCTGGTGCTGTTTCCTTGGTAGGTGGTTACAGATCCCAGACTTGTGCTACTCCTTGATGTTTTTAGTGCATGACCTTCCCACTTCTTCATAAGTTGATGGATGTTGTGCAGGACCAGTAGAATGCAGCAGGTGGATCTGTGATTGGTCTCATATTGTTTCTAGTTAATGGCCAATCACAGTCAGCTGGCTCGGACTCTCTGTCCGAGCCATAAGCCTTTTTTATCATTCTTACTTTTTCTGTTCTTAGCTAATCTTCTGAAATCCTTTCTTCTACTGTTTTAGTATAGGGTTAATATGATATATATAATAAAATAATAAATCAAGCCTTCTGAAACATGGAGTCAGATCCTCGTCTCTTCCCTCATCCTCAGACCCCTGTGAACACCGTCACAGGTACAGATCCCAGGGTTGTGCTATTCCTTGACATTTTTAGTGCAAGACCTTCCCACTTCTTCATAAGTTCCTGGATGCTGTGCAGGACCAGTCTCTGCCATCTCCTGTAGGCTGCTGTGGACAATATATCCTGCTCCACTTCTCCTCCTACTGCACTTTTCATCTGATCCACTCTAGGTAGTGATAACTCAAGAGAAAATAATTCATCACTTGCTACAATGACTTTTACTTTCTTTTTCCTCAGTTTGCTCTGTGGCATCTCTCCTGGAAGGTTTTTGAGGATCAACTGCACTAACTGTGCAGCAGGTGTGCCTCTCACCAGTTCTCCAAAATACTGTAATGCAATATAAAGCAATTTATTTCACACTCACACTCTTCTGCAAAGGATGTGGGATGTGGGGTAATTTCCATCTATGACAGAAAAAAAAAAAAGGGAATGAAAAAGGAGCCACCATAGACCCTGCTTATCAACATTTCTATATAAAATACCTAAACCCCAAAACTCCCTCATTTTTAATAGGCAGAATTTATTTTTACTCAGGGAATCATGTGAGAATAAAAGAGATGAACCCACTAAAAAAATGTTTTTATGGTCACTGGCAAGTATCTTAGTGTTTGTACTATTTTTGGCTATGTGATAGAAAATTAATTCCAGTTATATATAGCATTGTCAAAGAGTTTGATTTTAACCTCCCAAAATATGAAGTGGATTTCAGAACCAACAGCTGATATAAAACTACTTCACAATGGAAGGGAATTGAAAAAAAAGTCCTTAGGCATTTTTGTTTTGTTTTATTAAATTTCTTTTGTATCTCTTCAGGGAAAAAAAAAATAATGTTCCTTTTATATAATAAACTACTGGTAAAGCTACTTAGTACAAAAATAGCCACTTCATTGATGAGAGGAACCAGAATACATAAATGATGCTGTATTTAATTTTAAAAGTGATTATATGACCTGGATCTACTTATGCAGAGGAAAATATTTAAGGGGCATGTTGTTGCTGTTTATCCTTTTGATGTCTTTCCCAGAACAGCTAACAGCTTCTGAAACAAAATTCCATTTGCCAAATAATTGCAAACTTTAAAGATGGTTACATTAAATAACCTAAGAGCAAATCAGACCATTCTAATTCAGGAAACCGAAGCTGCCTTTTAAGAATTGCTGTCTCCTATGGGGAGAAGGTAGTAATGAAGTTATATAATTAGGGCAAAGATTAATACAATTTCGAGAAGATATTTTCGGTCATCAGCTTAATATAAAGACATAGAACTGGAAAGTTATCATCTGACTCCAGAAATAACTACTGGCCCTGTCAGGAACTATAACATGTCAGAGATGAAACTGAATGGCAAAGTCCTGGAGAAAGACAAATGTATAAAAAAACCCACCCTTCTTATTTTGTTGTGGGTGATGGTTGTGCTCCCTGGTTGGAATACATACACATGACAAAAATCTAATGTAGAAAAAGCATTTTGAAGGTATTTCTAAAGTATATTTCTCTCAGCTTACCAGGTGAATTTGTTTCATTTAAATGTTTACAGTTTATTTCAGAAGAGTTCTCAAAATTACGACAGTAATATTCTGTCAAAGACTGGGGCAGTTACCTCCCAAGCAGCAGCAAATGCACAGGCAAAAATCTTCTGGTTTGTACAAAAACCAGCTCATAACATAATTATTGCAAAGCCTGGAGAATATGCATTCCTAAATTTTATTCTACTGCACAGGTTAAACACTCTTTGTTCATCGTTATAAGGAAATAGGAAGAGGATAGGGGAAAGCAGGAATTTGAATCTTTAACACATGTCAGAGAAGTCAAATAGGAAGTTATTAAAAAAAATCACTTGTTTTTAAGTAAAACTCAATATGAGTGCTGCTTCCACCTAAGAAGTTAAATTAAATGGCTAAATTTTCAAAGACAAAAGTCCTTTCCCAGGGTGATGTTGTCCAAAGGCATAGTGAGGGGTGAAAGAAAAATTGTTGATTCTTCCTGAAAGACCAGCACTAATGACTTCATGTTTAAGGAATATGTGAAATACTAAATATGTGATTACTGGGGTTTTGGTGGTTATGTCTGAGGAAATTTTTAATGGTTATATTTAAGGAACATTTGGGAAATGGTATGCTACATCAGAAATCTTAATTATGGCTTTATATCTTACATATGTTGTACTTGTAGATGATTGAGCTCTATAAAACCAAATGCTCAGAAGAATTTATTTACTTCCTGATATCTTTTAACATTCCTGAAATATTTTTAAGTGTATTTCCTTCTTTTTTTCATTAAATTTTATTTCATATGAAGAGAAATATGGAAGTCACTGTTCTGCATTCCAAGAAAGTAAGATGCTATTTTGCTATTTTATTATGTCACTGCTCTGCTTATTGGAAAACTGTAATGCTATGTAGACTAACTTACTGTTGTTTATGACATCTTGGGCTTGTTGTTAATTCAATCAGCAGAGAGGTTGGTAAATAAGTACTTAGCAGTCTGCCCTCCTTATGGATTTATCAGCTTTATTTAAGGCAATTGAGCTGCAAAGCTGGGGGTTGTTTCTACAGACACCTGCTCTGATCAAAAGGAGACATTCAAACTAAAATTCACAAAGCAGCCAACTTGTGGGTTTGAAATGCATGGCGCTCATGAACTTTATGGGAAAACACACAGCTACAGTATAAATTTTTTTGAAAGGTGAAAGCAGAAATTTGTGCATATGATAAGATAGCGTTAGAAAAGCCCTCATATTAGATTTTTGTCTGGGCCTTTGAAGGCAAATGCGGTCTGATCTTTACCTCTGAGTCAGATTTATATTTACCTCTTACATGCTCATTTTTCCCCTGCTGTTTTCAAATGTCATCACTTGCCTTTACCCCATGCAAGAGGGATGTGTGTGTGAGACAAGTTATTAGTCTGAACCACAAAGACAGGTAACTCTGGAGTGAAGAAAAAAGAAAGGAAAAAAAAGAGTTTTATTTGTTCTGAGTGATTTTCTCTTAGTTTCTTTGAGCATGTTAATGCTGATTCTCTCGTAATGGGCTCAGGTGTTCCCTTTGTTTTATTGCTGCCAAACAATATGGTTTCGAGAAGTTTAAAAGAGTCATGCTAAGAAGAGGAACATATAAAATTAAAACAAACAAACAATCAAAACCCAACCACAACACAAATAACTTTTCCATGTTTATAGTATCATTTTGAGAAAGCAATCAGATAATTTATATAATCATCTAACAAAGTGCCTTCAGAAATGCTCTGGGCAGCAGATTTGAGCTGATGGTGTTGTGGAAGTCCTAAATCAGATTTTCATTGCTTTATTCAGCCTGAGTTGGTGCCTAGATGTTCAGAGAACAATTAAATGGCTTGGGTTTGAACAGACCTTAAAAGTCCTCCAGTTCCTACCCCTTGACATGGTCAGGGCCATCTTCCCACTAGACCAGTTTTTATGTTATTTATATCAGATTCCTTGCGTGTTATAGGCAAAGATAAGAGCTGTGCAAAACTGAGTCTTCACAGCATCTATACAAAGATTTTCTGTGCTTTCATCATTTGTGCATTCTCTGCTTCCCCACATTTGCTTTCAGTCTGACATCTCAATTAGGCTACAGGTGGTAGGGAATTCACTATAGCGCTTGGGGAAAAAGATCCTTTCACAACCTTACGGGTCAACAGGGTATTCAGGGTTATAAATATAGAAAATAAAGGCATCAGAGAGGGCTGAACAAAGTCTCATGAATTTTGGGAAAGAAATTACATGGCCTCTGAGAACTTGCAGATGACTATTAATATCTATGGACATCCTAGAGACAGAGAGAATAAATGCTTTGCACAAACATCCCTTATGCTGCTTAATCCTCATTTGCAGGTGAAACTGTCCCTGATGATGCTCTAATGAAAAACACAGCCAACATGACATCATATAAAAGTGAATCCTTCTCTCTCTTATTTCAAAAAATATTAACTCAGATAAAAAGAACATTTTCTGTATGAAGCAAAGTAATTATTTCTCTTGGCCTCCAATTTGTTTGTCTTAAAAGCTTTTTTTCCTTTCTTCTTAGAAATGAAATTATTTTCTTGTAAAATTGCCAAATTAAGACCGTTCATGCAATTTGAAAAGCCCAGGATGTAATCTTATCTTGTAAAATCACTTTCATTTTACAAGCTCTCTCTGAGCTGTAAGCAAAGAAGGCAACCATGCCACTTCAGTTCTGAGATCATCCTGGAAAGCAGGGGAAATCACAAGGGATGTGGTTGTTCTAGAGCCTCAACTGAAGTTTTTAAAAGCTGCAACTCTTTCTGTGAGGCATCAAAGTCTTATGTTGCATAGCTTTTACTCAGTACAATATTCCATCTCTTATTTAAAATCTCATTTTCAGGGCTCAGTTAAAGAAAATCACAATGTCTAGACAGTGGGTATGTGTCCCAGAAAAATTTGCTTTGGCAGAGGAAAACTCATTGATTTTACATGCTGATGAAAGAGCTGCTAAATGTGATTGCAACCTCTTACAGGTTATAAGGCTGTCAGGCATGGAATTCCACAATTCAAATTTTGAAAGCCACTGTGCTAGAGCTATAGAATAAACAGTATTAAAAAACAAACAAACAAAAAACAATAAAAAAACCTGTGTGCATGTGTTCACAGCATAGTGACTGACCCACTTCTTTAGAAAGTAGTAGGAGAACTGAATTATAACCAACCCACTGGGTCCAGCTCTGACCACCAGGGTAAGAAATGCCAGCCTTGAAATAGCCTTGTTTCAGGGTAGGTAAAAGCAAAAAGAAAGTGAATATAAAGAAAGTGAATAATGAAAAAAGGAACTTCAACCTGAAGGTCAAAAATAGAATTTAATGGCTTGGACTTTAGTAGGAGACTAGTCTGCTGTTTTGATGAATAATAAAACCTTTGTTCTGAAGAACCATACACGATGAAATGGGATCTTCCTGAAGTAAAGAAACAAGGTCAGCAGTTAGACAAGTTTTTGTCTAAACAAAAACTGCATAAAGAAATGTCCTTCAGTACCAACTGTCCATCAAGAAAGGAAAAAATGAATACAGGAGGAACATGCAATACTAAATCTGTGCTGTTCTCTTTGCACTGGGGACAAAAGTTGTTGCTGGCTGCTCTGTTCCACAAGCCCCAGAAAATGCAAGTGACCCTGAGTGTGGGAATGTAATATATTTGTGTGGTTTCCTCCTTAAAAAACATTAAAGATGAGGGTGGGTAGTATGTGTACAGACTAGGTATGTGGCAATATGATGCCTGTGTGGGTGATTGCAAACAGTCACTGAGGCAACAAGAACAGACCTCTTACCAAGAAATCCCACAGGAAGGGGTTGAAGCCTCTTTTACTGAGCTGAGTCAGCCTAGAATACATGTGATTGATAAGAGTTTTGGATAAAAAACATATTTTCCATGTTGCAGAGCTAGTTTTAATATGTCTTTGTAGCTCTGTGTTGTTGTGCTACATATGTGCTACATATGTGCTGATACAGCATAGATTAGAAGAAAACAGTTTGTGCTCTGGTGAGCACCCTCAGAATGGGTTAATTAGATCTTACATCTTCTTTACTTGCAAATATTTTGAAGGGCTCCAAAAAAGCCACTTTGCATTTGTTCAATACTCCTACCCTTGTTGTATTTGACTGCAGTGCACTCATACCGTGGCTTTTTAAAAGCCAGAACATAAGCTATAGCTCAGTCAAACCAACATGTTCAGGAAGATATTCCAAGTTTAGAGGTACATTCTTATTGCCAAGGGAGCACAAATCTGGTGGACATTAATTCACAGAATGACTTGGTTGGAAGGGACCTTAAAGTTCATCAAGTCCCAAGACCCATGGGGTTCTGGTTTCATCCTCTTGTTGCTTGGGAGGTCCCGTCAATAATCCCTGTCATAGGGTTAACCTTGGGTGACTTCCAAGTGTCCACCAAATTGTTCCCTCAGTCCCACTCCTCAGCGGGACAGGGGGAAAAACAAGACCGAAAATCTTGTGAGTGAATATAAGGACAGAGAAATCACCAATTAAATACTCAAAACACTCAAATTCCATCAATCAAATGGTCAAAATAGACTCAGGAAAGATTAATTTAATTGGTGATGGCCTGTGACAGATCTGTCAGACCTAATTGAAACTGATTCTCTCTGATATTGGGGGCAGCTCCTTGTGTCTTCTCACAAAAGCCACACATGCAGCCCTACACTATCAAAACCATGTCAAAAAACCCAGTAAAGTCTTTTGACCTATGATCTGAGACCCTGGTATCTCCTGACTGGGTCAGTTAGTCTGTCTAGGTGTGATTCATTATTTTTCTCCTTCTTTTTGCTTTTATGTTAAATAAACAATAATCAGATACATTTACAGACCATTACTTTCATTGAAAGAATCATAAAATTATTAAAATGAGAAAGGACTTCTGGAGATTTTCCAGTCTAATCCCCTGTCAAAAGCAGTGACAATTAAAACAGGTTGTTTGTGACAATGTACAGCCTGGTTTTGAATATAAAAAGGGTGCAAGGCTTCACAACCTCTCTTGACCTAACAGCTCTAGTGTTCAACCATCCTCACATTAAAAGTATGTTTTTTACATAACTTCCAGTATTTCAATTTTCCCCGTTCCTTGTTATCCTTTCACTGAGAGGAATTGGGTTTCAAAGCACTCTTTTGAGATCATACTAATCCAGTTTGGGTGGAGATTCCTCAATGCTCCTGCACTGCAGGGCTATTTCTCTTTCTTGTTCTGTTTTTCTGCCTTCCCTTTCTTTAATTATGAGGCTGTCACAGAGGGTGTCATGCACTTCACTCATAAGAGAGGAGCAACAATACACTTTGCTGATATAAACCAGTGAGTTAACAAATTCAATGGTAAATGCCACATTGGTTTAACAAGATTTGACATCAGGGTACACTTGATTCCTTACTGCATAGGAGATGGGGTCTGATGAGGCTGTCAGGGAGATTCTTCCACTGAGATCCAAAAGGATCCCCTTGCCTTCTGAATCCTTTCCTTGAGAGGAGTCCAGGTGCAGCAAGGAATCTCTCAGCCTTGAGGAGAGACCTAGAGAGGGGTCACCCCTTGAGGGCAGGTCCTGGTGTGCAGGGTCCCAGTGCCCTGCAGGGGAGCTCAGCTGGCCCTGGGCTGTCCAATGTTTAGAATGTAAGGAGATTATCATAAAGTTGTATTTGTACAGCAGCAAGTGATCTGGGTCATCATTGCAGACAGCCCTTGGCTACCATGTCACCATCTGTCCCCCAAAACCCAAAGTACATTGGGTGCAGCCGCCACATGGTTACACTTATGTTAACCACTCATAACCCACTCAGGGTTATGGACAAAGCTGGTCGTGGGAGCACAGACCACCATAGAGGTGAGGACAGTTCTCCCTCCATCCAGCATTTCTGGGACAGTTTCTACCTCTAAAAGATTGTCCAGGTATCCTTGGCAGGTCAACTGCAAGCTCTTGAGTTTGCTTTGGGAGTTAAGTATTGGGTACAATTTTATCACCTGTCTTACATGGGTCAGACTGGATGATTACCATAAGGTTGTTTAGCCACTGTATCTATGATTCTCTTCTGCCTTAGTCTTGTATTCTTTTCTCTCCCACTCTTGCATATTTCCCTCTCCTTTGGAACCTGACACAGAACAGAATTATTTGGCTGTGATACTTTTCTCTAACATTTCCCTGTGTTTTAATTTCCAACAGCAGGGTCAGCATTTCACATTTATCTCAGTAGGAGATTGGAGAGACACAATAAAAACTGCACCATGAGAGGAGGAATGAGGGAGGGGCAATATGGAAAAACTCATAGAATCTGTTATTTTAGTTTGACTAATAATTAGCAAAACAATTTGTGAGAGCAGAACTCTGATATATGTCACATGCTGGCTCTGCCTTCCTCCTGATACCAGTGAGGTGTTTGATTCATGGTTCCTTTTTCCTCTCCTTGTCTTTCCCCTCCTGCTGTGTGAGAACCAGCTCATCAGAGCCTGTGGCCATTAATGTATTTCCCTGGGGAGAGTGGAGCCATAATCTGGAGTCTGATCCTATACATGTGCTACTCTTCTGGGGGGTATTTGTGTATACCAGGCTCACAGTGTCAGAAGATTGTTCAGCACCTCAGTTGTGTTTGATTCAACAGTGACTGGATTGCTCACCTTAAGGAGTTCTGTCCAGATGTCTTTTTGTCTGGAGGGATCCTTTCTTCTACAGTCTGACTGCATAGAATACACTCCTTCTTACTGGCAGCCTTAGGCAGACACAGAAATCAACCTGTGTGAACCAGTTTACAGCACAGACAGCCTTGGGGCATTGTCAGAGCTCACTGATGCCAATGGAAGGATCCCTTGGATTTGCTGCTTCTTTAGGCAGACGAATAAAGGCCAAGGGAATAAATGTGAAACCAGTGGGACATGCACTGTTCTCTGTGCTGCACTCAAGGAACACCCAAGAATTACCTCTGTATATACAACACCTTGTGGGACTGGTTGATCATTTGAAATATTCTACAATGGATAACTCACTTTTCAAAGATAAAAAACTAATTTGGCTGGTTTATCCTCCCTTCCCTCCCCCCACTCCTATTAGGAAATAATTCAATATATCAGTATCTGCTTGATCCATCCTTAGATTTACCTTAAATTCCCTATTAAAATGAGGAAAACCTTGTTCTTTTTTCTTCTCTTTCCCAAAGTCAAATCTGCAATTTAGGCAAGAGACCCTCATCATCACTTGGATTTTGTCATTTTCAGTACTAATTTCATCTTTCTTTTCCACTTTGTTTCTTTTACACTTCTGTTTCCATTCTACTTGTTACAAGTCTACAACTCTCTCAGTTTGTCTTGCTTTATCAATGGATCAGGTCCAAGGCAGATGAAACCTGCTGATTGCTAGGCCAGCCTAAGGTCCTTTCTTGGTAACTTATTTTGTTAGGTGGGTCTTGGGATCTGCAACACTTGGACTGTAAAACACATTTATAACTTTTGGGGTGTGTATGGTGTGTGTGTCTTACTTAGATTGACAACTCAATCTAAGTAAATAATGCCAGTATCTTTATCTCACTGTTATCATCCAGATGGTTTTGGGTACACACCACAGCTCTGCTGTTCCTGGCACCATGATGGGCCATATCAGGGCCTTCCCCAGGATTGTCCTTCTTATGAATATTCTTGAAATAAGCCACTTATTAACTCCAACAACAATGAACCTTCTTTATGAGGTGTGCATGCAACCTCCACTTGAATAAACACTGTGATGAGAAGGAATTAATCCCCCAGCTATTTCCTCAGTCAGATGTTATCAGTACCCCTGCTAGTTCCTCTACCACTTTCTGTCCATCAAAATAAGTCTTTGTCCTGTGTGTGTCCTTGGGTATTTATCAACAACCAAATTCTGATAATAATTCCTCTGTAAAAATGCTAAATTTCTTGGACCAGTCCTTAAGACACAAAGCTTCCCAAGTCACCAGATTTGCAGTATCTAATGTCAGCACATTAAAACAAGCAATATTTTTATTTGATTACTCCAAATACCAAGTAATTGTTGAGGATAATTAAAATGAAAATCCAGTCAATGATAGAACTTCATAATAGGGTCACACTACCAAACATATGCAGATAAACACACTCATTTGCATGTATATGCACAGAAAACCTCATATGCAAATGAAGGGTCCAAAGCATCTGTCTATCTTTATGTTTCTGAAAAACTGAATTCATATGAGCCAAAACTGCATTCAAATCAAATGCTTTGGGACAAAGACCACCAAAAAAGGTAATAGGAGGCAAAAATCACCACTTGCCAAAATTCCCAGTTCCAAAGAGTGCAATGTGTGGCAGCAGAGACAAAAAAAGAGATAATGAACCAGTGCAAAGTGTAAATTCATTTACAATAAATATGTAGCATTCATTTCTATCAATAAAGAAGTATACAGAGTTAAAAAATAATCTCTGAGATTTCAAATAAATTCTCTTTCTCTGGTGAACTTGCTTTTGTGAATAGTTTTAATCATATTCATACTTTCATTTTCAAGAAAGACATTTATTTCAGTCTTGAGTCTCCCATCTTTATTTTCATGAAGAATTTTAATTACCTTCACAGGTGTCTTACCTTCATTGGATGAATCCTGGAACCTCATTGGAATTCAAACACTTCTGAGGGTAGATTCACTCTTTTTTGGAATTTTGTATGTTTTTGTGAAATTCTCAACCAGGACAGCTTCTCATCCATCTAAAGTTCTACATCACAGCAGCACTACAGAGTAGACTTCCAAAAAATATGAATAGAAGGGGCGGGAAAGAGTTTCTCCATTGTGAAGTAGTAAATGTAAGATAAAAATGAGAGATTGCTCCATGGAAGCAAGTATCTAAATGTGCAGTATGTTTGGTGGGAGATAGAGCAACAAACAATGGTGTAATTCAGCCTAGAAGCTTTGATGGAAATAATGCCCTGAGTGTTGCTCGTAGCTGTGTATTTGAAGCTATCTGCTCATAAAACACTTATGAAAGGTAATTAGCACTTCAATTAATGGTCTATCATTGTTCTGTAACGCTTACACATAAACTATCATTCTTTTCTCTCTTTCATAATTGCCCAATTATAGGTATTTAGAAGCTGTAATATTTGAAATGAAGTAGAATCTGTGTAAAATATGCTCAATATCCATCTCAGGTTTGCATCCAAATTACTATTTTGGTGCTTTCCATTCAGTTTTATTTTATAAATTCAACTTCTGCTTCAACTTCATGGACTTAAATCATCTGGAGAACTGGATTAAGAGCCAGGCATAACTTCAACAATATATTCTTATTTCAGGTTCACTTCAAGCACCCTGGGAGTCAGTGCTTTGTGTTAGTGATGGCCATATTGCCAGAATCAGTCACATACCACAATCTCTATAAGATTCATGATACACTTCATTCCACCAAAGAGAAGATGACATTGTCTTGGAGGAAGTGGGTAATATAGCTGTGCTGAAAAGCTGAATACAGCATCACTTGCCAGGGTTGACAACTGTTTTTACCTTCAATAGAATTTCTGAAACTGACTTCCTCCTTTTCACCCAGAGAACCTCATGCTTTTATTGCCACCAGGACATGACATCTCATCCTGGTCCAACTACAATCCTGGTCCATGAACCACAAGTCAGTTGCCCATGCAACATCCCATCTATTTTTCTTTACTGTCAATTCTACTGCAAGTGGTTTATTAGTCTGAAAGAGACTTGTACAGATTCAGGATCTGTTACCTTTATTTACACTGAATAATCAGCCTGGTCTACAGTATTTCTCTCAGTGGTTCAAGTGTTTTCTCAACAGCGTTGCAACGTGCATTTTTATTCCTGAAAACAAACATTACAAAAGAAAAACTGTAAAATACACTCTTCATGTCTTTTTTCTGTGTCTTTGTCAGAAATGAAATGTTCTGTGTGAATCCAAGAGGATGAGGAAAATGGGAAAGTTTTGCAAGCAGTGAAAAATAGCCAGTGTAGGCAAAAATTAAAATATCTACACTACACAATATTACACTGCCACAATACATTACACCACAGTAGTGCAGATGTCTCTGTTCCTGATCTGTACTCTGGATAAACTTGGTTTTGGAAAGGTGACATCACTTCTTCAGGTGTTATGGTAATTTCACAAGCTCTGCAGAACAAGAGGCTTTGCTTACGCAGTGTGGATTTGTTATTTCAGCAAGTTTAGGCTGAAATAACATTTGGCTGCTGAGGATTTCATAATGGTGCTTATGGGGAACATCTGTTTCTAAGTTGTGCTTGGGAAGTGGAGTTCAGCACACACGTGGATTTCTCCCTCCCATCCAGGGACTGCCAGCAGCCACAGCGTGTGGGGTCACTTTGGGACTTCAAGGTTGTCTTAGGTAGCACTTAACATTATGGGTTTGTGGACTCAGTGCCCAGGAAACCACTGTGGAAATCAACAAATAATTGTAAACCATGTTTAGTTGGTGTGCTGCAGGCACCCTGTCAGGTTTAAGTGGCTTTCTGCAATAGATGAAAGAACTCCTGGATTAGGAGCTTTTGTCAGAGATAATTCCCTGTGTTTTGGGATTTTCGTTGAGGCTTATATTGGCCATCAGAATGTGAAAAGATTATTTGCAAGCAAGAATTCCCCCCATGCCCCTCAGTGCACAAGTGTTTAGGAAGGTTAGACAGTTCTTAGGGACTACTCATAAAACAGGATTTTCTTGTTATCAAGGTCATAAAAGAAATTAATTGTTTCTCCCCTGCGACATTCCTAAGAGCCTTCCAAAACGCTACAGATATATTGCTGAAAAAGGTATTGGTGGTAAGACACTTTAGGAAAATATGAATGGTTAAACATGTCCTTGGAAGGACTCCACCAAATGACTTAAGGTTGAGACCAGCCAGGTAATCTGGCTCATGTACTGAAACTTCATTTCTCAAGAGATTGGCTCCTCAGTGCATGCAAAGGATACAACTTTAATTGATTTATCATAGGTACTTACAATTTAAGCTTTCAGTGTAAGCAAATTCCATGGGCAAATTCCTTTGTGAGGTTACAGAAATATTTTTAAAATTATAATTGCCTCCCGTAACAGATGCCTAAAGTAAGCAAGGTGCCTTTGGAGCAAATTCTTTCCATCTCTTTAAGTACAAAGTCAGCAGCAGCAGTTTAGATCAGCCTTTAGGCTGACATCCTGAGACAGAGCAGTGTGTGTCCTTCCAGCATGGCAAAATCTGTGTTAATTCCTTTCTGTGATGCCTCCTGACCAGAGATTGGACAGACCTTGCTTGATTTCTTTTGGTCTGTTTATCCAACTGTAAGGTATAATTCTTCCTTCAGTGGTACAATCCCTCCACACAAATTTTAGGGAAGTTTTCTTTTCACTAAACAAAATAATTCACAAACCTTGAAAAAAAAATCCACACAAAAGAACTTCCTTCTAAACAGTGTTTTGAAATTCTGTGTTTTCTTCCTTCCTTGCATTTTAGCTTCAGATAAAATGTTTTTCCTGTAATCTTTGAATTTATTTCTCACTCTTTTTGCTATGGCTTACATTATGCATTTTTGCAGTTTGTGTCTGCTATAAATAAGTTTTATAATTGTGAATATAATTAGATTTGTTCCACACAATTGCATATAAATGTAATTCCAAGGTGTTTTTAGAACTCAGTTCCTTATTGATGGATTAGAAGCAAAGTCTGTTTAGAAATGGTGCTTTTCTCTGAGGTAATGCTATTCATGAATCCTACTTCCCCTTTTTGCTACAGTTTCTGCCCAGCATTTTGCTAAAACTGGGAGCATTGGCAAGTGGCTGCCTTGGCAACTGATAGCAAATTAACTTTTGGTTAGCCTACAAGGCATATTTATTCTGGGCCTTTCAACTTTAAATGAAAGCATGGATCATCTGAAATGTGTTTCTTGGAAATGGAAGAATGAACAGCTGTTTCATGCTCCTTCTTTTAAATCTCTGAGAGTTGGAGCTCCAGTCGTAGGCAGCTTTAAATAACATTTAAAGATGGAGCAAATAACAGCCTGCAACTCTGCTATGATTCTTGTGCAGAGATGATCTAAGATATTGGAGGTTTAAATGAGCTGGCAGTCTTTTAACTCAGTGGTGTGAATTTAGATTTTTTTTTTCCTTCTTCATAAAAATGATATGTGAAAGCTTATCCTTGGGTTATTTTCTTCCTTTCTTTGTTTTCATAGTAACATAGATGATTAATTATAAAACAGATTTTTTTCTTTCCTTTTGGGACAGTTACTGTTCATTTTTAACCACAAACAGGTTCTTAAGTTTTTGAAAAAAAATATATGTCTCTGGGAAAGCAAATCTTATGTGGATAGGGAATGACTTGTGAACTAAATGGTTAATAGTATGATGAATGTTAAATTAAGTAGGCTGAAAAATTAAATATGCTGTTAGCTTTGGATTTATACCTTCTCCCTAAAAGCAGTCCTGCTTATACAGCAAAATTTTAACTTTCATGGTTTTATCTATTTGTGCTGCCACAGAAGAACATTCAAGAGAAAGCACAGGAGAGCAGCCCAGAGAGCTCAATGAAAGTATAATATTTCAGACCTGTTGGGCTTGTTATGGCTTCTCTTTGTTGGTCCTTTACTGAAGATTGTGATGCATTACTTGGAATAAGTACCAAGAAATCTGCTCAGTTCAGTGATTCATGGATACCTGACCTCTGCCAGCAATTTTTAGAGTGATACTCTAAGATAAACTGAGACTTGCATCCCTTTTGAGCCTCTTGTTCAACCCAGGCCTTAGAAAAGCCAGATTTGTTCAAATTTTCAAGGACTTAGAGGTCAAACTGTAAAGCCTGGCCTGCATGAAACTCATCTTAGGAAGACTGACATTTCATTCTTGTCTACTCAATGTTTAATACAGTGATAAGCTAATTTTAAAACATAATCAGAAATCTCTGTAATGTTTCATAATTAATTCATATTCTTTTTGGACATCCTTACTTGAAGAAGCTCTTGCCTACCTCTTCATCACCCACATCCTTAACATTTTTTTATTCCTAATTATTCAGTAGCCGAGTTCTGGGTAAGTTTGGGAAGCAAGCCATCAGTAAGACTTTTTTTCAGGCTTTTCTAATGTGTTGAGATATGAAAATCAGTGTGAGACTGTTGTAGAACCTAAATATCTCACTCTCTAGAAATAAAAATGTCTAGTTTCTTATTTAATTGCAATTTAACATAAATCATCCTCACAAGTGATACATTTAGAAAATAAATTGGACTTGTCAAGAGTCCTCATTTCAGGCATGATTGGTTTGGACATTCTGAAATTTATAGATAACATGTCTCAGTGTTAGCTCAGCAAAGACAAAGGACAAAGAGCTTGTGTGCTGGATCTGAAGGAAGATTTAACTTGAAGTCATAAGACTTATTTCAGATAAATATTAGGATGACTTTTTTGTTTGTTTTCCCCCCCTTTTTTTTTTTTTGTTTTTTTTTTCCCAGAAAAGATTTCTCCCTAAGCACTGCATTTTGACCTCAGCATTTATTTGCTCTAGCCCTTATTTTTTGGAAACACGGACAGATTTCAGTGTTGCTTGCAGGGCTGTTTTTGAAAGAAGATTTTGAGAGCAGACCCAATGAAGGACTGATTTGACTGTGTCTTCTACAAGAGTCAGAAAATTTAGAGCATGCCATGAGATGGAACAACATGGAGTAAGTGTCTGTGTGCAGCCTCAGGATGGAATACAGCCAGCCCCTATCTGACATTCATACCATGTTCATTGATGCAGTCTGGGAGTACCACACAAAACCATGAAATTAATTGTCTTCTGTTTTCTTCCTTATCTTAGCTGTATTTTTCACTCAGTAGGGCACAATTACCTGACCACCGTGAAGTAATACAATGACAGTGTTGGACACCAGTGATTAAACTTCTGCACAATTGTTACTGAATACAAATGGAATTGTTCTTTTCAAGAATTTCAACTTTTCAATTTTTTTTTCTTAAAAGCTCGTATTTAATAAAATCCAAACCATTCTATATTTTTTCCTTCATACTATTAATTTAAATAAAATGTTTCATGTTGACTTCTTATACCATCACTCACATTATAGAACACTTTTCCATGAATATAAAAATAGTTTTCTTTCTTCCTTTATTTGTGACTGTATATGACAGCATAAAAAATATTCAAAATAAAATTCTGCAGCTGTGTAGATGTTTAATTATAAGATCAGAAGTGAAATTCTGACTTTTTTGTCTGTTTTTTATGATCAAACCCAATAATAACAATTATAACTTAACAAAAATATCTCAATTATCTAATATCTCATGTCAATCTAATATGTTTGTTGTTCACCTTCTTTTGCATCAATTCTATTTTCCAGGTGACTGGAAGAAGTCTCACACATTTAGGCCCTGGTCCTCCTGGGGGATTTCAACTCCTCTAATATCTGTGGGTAGACCAAAACAGCAGAGCACAACAAACCCAGAAACTTTCTTGGAGAATGAAAACTTATTGGTACAATCAAGGAGCTGATGAGGGAAGAAACGCTGCCTGACCTCATACTTGCAAACAATGGCCATTACATGGTTGAGCTCAGTATCTGGAGAGGAGGAAACTGGGAAATAAATAAATAAAAACCCCAAAAATCAGGACCATGATCCTGGACTTCAGGGAAGCAGACTTTGGCAAGTGCAGTGTTCTTCTTGGAAGAATCCCATCAAAAACTGTCCTGAAGAAAAGCAGGTCCAGGACAGTTGGTTGATTTTCAAACATCACCACCAAACTCAAGATTGGATAGTGAGAAACAGAAAATCAGGCAAATATTGCCTGATATTCAGGAAGCCTTCATGGGTGAACAAGAATCTCCAAGGAAACTCAAAGAATAAATGGGAGTGTGCAAGTAACAGGAACAGGGAACTACCCAAGAGCAAAATACAGAGACTATCCAAGGATGATGTACGGGTGGGATTAGAAAAGCCAAACTCTCCTGGAGCTGAATCTGATCGGGGAATGAAAGGAAGAAAGAAGTAGCATGGGTGGCTCAAAGAGGCTGCAGAGTCTTTGTAGTTTCAGATATTGAAAACCCAAGCAGATGTGGCTCTGAGCAACCTGCATCAGCAGATCCTTCTTTGGGCATGTGAGTTAAACCACATGAATTTCAGAGGGCCTTTCCAGCCCCAGCCCTTCAGTGATTCTGTGAAATAGGAGAAAAAGACACTTGATTTTACAGTGATTCCAATTCCAAAGGTGGTTTATTTTATGTTCCACTTTAATTTTCTTCACCTTCCAGCATAAAGCCTAGCTCTAGACACAAAATTCTCCCTCTACCAAGAAATCATTTCACCTCTCCAGGAAGCTTGAATCTAATTCATAACACCCATTCACAAGCACATCAGATTCTGGAGCTAACTTAAAGAATTATTCATTAGCTTCCAAACTGTATTCCAGTTTTCGTTCCATCTCAGAATTTTCTGTTTAACATTAAAGGAATTATTTTATCCATCCTACTTAGTTTATTTTTTTTCCTTGTTTTACCTGTTTCATTTCTTATGACAAAGAAGGGAACTAATCTGGCAAGTCAGTCATTAGATGTTAAAGGAATGTTGAAACATCACAAGTTTCTCCATGAAGGATCAGTTCCAGGTTAAATCACCTGTCTTTAATGGGCTTTCACCAGATTCTCTTAATTGATGCGTAGTATTCAGATCCTAACAATAAAAGTTATAAAGTGAGAATTTACAAATATTTATCATCCAATCATAGGACCAAGAACAGATTTGGATTGGAAAAGACCTCTTAGATCATGCACTTCCAAGCACCCTGCCATGGGCAGGGACAACTTGGGTTTTTTGACCATTCTGCTCAAAGCCCCATCCAGCCTGAGCACTTCTGGGGATGGGACATTCACAGCTTCTCTGGGAAACCTGTTCCAGTGCCTCACCACCCTCACCATACAGAATTCCTTATACCCAATCTAAACCTAATATCCTTCAGTTTAAAGAATTTCTCCCTGTCTTATCACTACATGCCCTTGCAAAAAGTCCCTCTCCACCGTTCTTGCAGTCCTTTTAGGCACTGAAGGTGTTACAACACTTCTCTGGAGCATTCTCTTTTCCAGGCTGAAAAGCCCCAACTCTCAGATTGCCACAGGAGAGGTTCTCCAGCCCTCTGCTCACCTTTGTGTCCTCCCAAACTCACTCCAACAGGTTCTGCCTGCAGGTGGGGTCTCATCAGAGCAGAAGGACAGAACCCCTTCCCTCACCTGCTGCCCACAGGGCTTTGGATACAGCCCAGAACACCTTTGACCTTCTGGGTTGCAAGTGCACCTTGATGGGTCATGTTGAGCTTCTCATCAAACAGCACCTACAAGTTCTTCTCCCTGGGAGTGCTCTCAATCCATTTTGCTCCCAGCCTGCGTTTGTACTCCAGACTGACCCACATCGCTGCAGGAGTTCAGGCAGACATGCTAAAGAGTGGTTTAATTCATGTTGCATCCTCTGAAAATACCTCAGAAAATTCCTGAAAAGAACCAAACCAAACAAACAAAACCCCCCCCAAAAAAAAACCAACAAAAAACACACACAAAAGAAAAAAAAAGAAGGCAAAAACAAAAGAAAACCAAAGAGAGGAAAACATCTTAGGGAAAGTGCTTTAGAAGTACCTCGACATCACAGTTTTAAAGTTGTTATAAAACTGTCTTCCTGGAATGCAATGTACCAACTTACTTATCCAAGATTTACTGTGATCTGAGATATGCAATTTTTGAGTGAATCCTTTCACCTGGGGCTTTCTTCTCCCAAGGTCCTGTGGCTTATGCATTTCATGTCAGCCAGATGTTTATCTGATCATCAAATAGCATTCTTTTTGTTTCTGTCATTCATTGAAGAAGAGAAAAAGGCAAAGGAGAAAGGTAAAGGTAAAGATAATGGTAAGGGAAGGGGAAAAGGAAAGGGAAGGAGAAAGCCAAAAGGAAAGGGAAGAGGAAAAAAGAAGATCAAGGGAGGAAAGAGAATGAAAGGAAATGGAAGTGAAAGTGAAAGGGGGTGGAAGGGACAAAAAAAAGAAAGGCAAGTCCATGCTTTAGAGAAACAGCTGAAACAAAACACTCATGCTCTGACTTACTGTTTCTCATCCCAGAGCTCCCTGTTATCTGAACCCAGAGGAAATTGAGAAATGCCTGCTTACTTTAGTAGGATTTCAGTGAATCTTTGCATTGATTTTTTATTTTTTATCTGCATGTCCTCTTTTATCTGCATCTCCTCTTTTATCATCACCATAAATATGTAGCAGCTAATAAACAGTTTCTAATTTCAATAACTCTAATACATCTTGTTTTCTTTTTCCTGACAGTTCCAAGAATGATTTTCAAACATGAAATCTACAGAAGTCTCCTTCAAAGTTTTATCAGAAAGGTATTTTTTTTGCAGAGTCCAAATAAGCAAATAACTAGTCTGTAATTACATAACAATTACAGATTATAGACTAACTAGAGTTACATGTTACTCATATAAATGTACCCATGCTATTATCAAATAGTTCATAGATGGATTTGCAAGTTTAGCTTTTTATTTTATTTTTTAAAAAATTATTTTTAATTTATTATAATTATGATAATAATTACATACTGATAATTACATACTAATTATACCTGATATTATTATGGAAAATCTGGCAATTGTTAAAAAAGCAGCTACTATAAAATTATAAGTAGATTGCCATTTGACTCTATGATTATTTGCACCATATGAAACAGCAAGTTGCCAAAAACTCAGATCAGACTGGTCTGTTGTATCACATAACTTTGACTTTTTAGTAACACACATTCTCCAAACAAGCCAGGAGCCATTTTACAATTGTTCTGCAAAAGCACAGACATCTGGGCCTCTTACACTTGTCCACTAAATGCCACAACTCTTCTATGTGAGGATTGTTTTACTCTAATATTATTCCAAGGAAAAATAAGTTTGTGTGCCTTTTCCTTTTCCTTTTCCTTTTCCTTTTCCTTTTCCTTTTCCTTTTCCTTTTCCTTTTCCTTTTCCTTTTCCTTTTCCTTTTCCTTTTCCTTTTCCTTTTCCTTTTCCTTTTCCTTTTCCTTCTCCTTCTTCTTCTCCTTCCCCTTTTCCTTTTCCTTTTTCCTTTTCCTTTTCCTTTTTCCTTTTTCTCTTTCATTCTCCTTCTCTCCTCTGGTTTATTTGCTCATCAGAGACAGCAATTTTTGCTCTTTCAGCTAGGAATGGGAGTAGTGATGCTTGTGACAGGCTGAGGATCCTGCTGGAGTTCATTCCATAGCCTGAGGAAAAGCCAAGCAAGGGACTGTTTCATTCACAAGTGACTGACAGTGTCATGTGGTTGAGGAGAGTCAGAGCCAGCTATGAATTTCAATTTCAAGGTTTAAGTGTCTCTCAAAGGTCAGAAAAAAGGCTTAATACATTAAGTTCTATTGAAGAGGGTTTTTTTTAATTAAATATGTCTTCTTAAATTAAAAAGACTAATCTCAGTGGGATAATGAAAAAATTACTTTATCATTTCAGTGCTAAGCCAAAAAAATAAACCAAAAATTTAATGTCATCAAAAACTAAAGTACATGTATGCATGCATCAGTGGCTTTTTCCCTGCCAAACCTGTGATACTTGAATGAGGCAAAATATTTTGTATAGCTGAAAGTTCAGTAGTTCATAGATAAATATTTGTAATAAAAATCAGGAGAAGAAAAAGTGAACTCTCAGGTGCTAGTGATGGTCCATGGTGTTCTTCTTAAGATACTTTAATAACAGAGTGAGAAATCCAGTCCTCTACTCATTTTTTTCTGGGAGTGAAGTCAACCTCATGATCTCAAGTGACAATGAAGTTGCATAAGTTCCTGACTCAATTAGGATTTAAATATTTCATAGCAAATGGGACAGAGTCATTAGGAGAGATTGAGGGACACACAGACACTTGGGAAGGTTTTATGAGGACACAAGAAAGATTGTTTTGAGCAGTTCTGTGCTCAGACAGAGGACTTGCACAGTGCTGTTCCCAATAGACCCAAATCCATAAACTGGAGAGGTCAAAGGAAAGTTTTTCTGGGTCTGTCCTGTCTGAGCTGTTCTGCTTTGTGTTTTTACTGTTCATTCTGCAGTGCTTGGCAGTGGCCGAAACACCATCTTGAGGGACAAACTGCCCAGATACCCAGATACCAGTCCCTTTCCAGGCAGTATTTCATGCAAAAGAGCGGTTTCAAGAGGAAGAGCTAGAAACATTAAAAAAAAAAAAAAAAAAAAAAAAAAAAAAAAAAAAAAAAAAAAGAGTAGAAGCAAAAAAAAGAGTAGAAGATTTGGGTCTCTCTCCTTAGGGTAATGGTTAGAGAGTTCCAGACCATTTAGGGAGAACTAGGACTGGTCCTACACAGGACATTCAGTCACCAGTTAAAGGAGAAACAAAGTCTGCTCCAGTACATTTGTGAATTCAGCTCTGTGAACAGTGTTTTTGTTCTCTCACCAAACCCTGGCTGAAATTATTCAGTGAATTAAGGTCAAATTATCAAAGTCATTTAAAGATGTGTGTAACACCATTGTTGGTGAAAAAATTAGGCTCTGAAACAAAACAAAAAAAAAAAGGTATTCAGATCTATATTTAGCAGGTCTTTTATTGTAACTGCTTTAAAAGCTTCCTTTTCCCCTAATTCAAAAGAAACAGGGGAAACAGTGCTGCCTTACTGTAAAGGGCATCTTTCTCTTGAATACTCTTTTGTCATATTTAAGACAGTAAAAACATTTTAATATGTTATCCATCCTATGTTCAAACAGATCACTGTCCTTTGCATTACACAGTAATTATCTCTGGAGGTTGTCACTAGATTAAATGGGTTATTTTCAAAAAGCATTCACTAATTTTCATTGTTTCTGCACTTTGCTCTTCCATATGAAGCAGTTTCAAAAGCTGTATTTCTTAGAGCAGCAGCCAGCTACAGCTCCTGTTAGAGTCAGTGAGGGTGGTGATGATTTAATCCATATTACTGGGTGGTCTTAGAAATATTAACCATATGGGCCAGATAATTAGAGAGGGCAAATAATTTCAAAGGAGCTGTTTCAATTTAGATCAACTGAAGGTCTAATATGAGGAGTGTTTTCAGCAGAGTGAAGTCCTCAAGCAGCACTCGCCCTTTTGAGTAAATTCCTTCTGCTGATGCCTTCAAGGCTGTGATGTTTAGAAAAAAAATAGCACATTAATATCAGCAAATCTATTTTAAGAAATTACAGTGTTTTTTTCTTGACACTGTTATTACAGTAAAATTGCTGTAACATAAGGCCATGTTTATAGAGGCAGAGGTGCCTAATATTATTTCCACAAGCAATTCATAAGATTCAGAGAGAGTCTCAGGGGAACTTGTTATTTTTATTGTGCTTGATGCAGGTAGTAACATTTCCTTTTCAAGTATTTAGACTTCTTACTGAAGGACACCACCAGAAGTGGTGTTCAGCATTATTAAAAAAACAAAACAAAACCAGAGACTCTATTTACCCCATTTGTGCTCTGCATGCAAGTCCCCCTGCAAGTCAGTGCAGAGGAAATCATGCGGATTGGAGTCCTGACATGTTGACAGAGGGGAATTATGAAGCCCATTTTCTCCATCTCTAGTGGTTGTTAATGTTTTATGAAGGGAAAAAGAACATTTTGACATTTGGTAAAGACAGTTTCTAATTAAGGTTTGCATTGAACAAGGCACTTAAGGTCTAATGGGACTTAGACACATGCCTGACTGGAAACCTGCCCTGCTCTGTCCCAAATTTTCTGCCTAAACACGAAACCACAGTGCCAGGTTCTTTCTTACTCACTCATCCTCTGACCCCACAAGCTTTTCTCTCAGCAGCTTCTCTCAGGGGCCATTGCTATTCAGTGAGTGCTGCCAGGTTTTGTTATCCACAATCTGCACCACAGGAACCCAGCACAGCCAGAAACAGCACAGAAAACAAGAGGTACTGGACTGAGCAGTAAGACCAAATTGCTCACTGAAGGCAGGGCTCCTGCTTATTTGGGAAATATATCAACAACCAGGTTGCAGGCTCAGCTTTGCAGACGGTGGAAATGCACAAATGTCTGGCTGTGCAGCTGTCCCTGGTGAAAATATTGCTGAGCAGACTTTCCTAGTGCTCAGTCTGGAAGATGAATAATGCTTTAGGATGTCTTTAGGTAACATAAGTTATCTGGGCATGCTGGGAGATTGCACTGCCCTGTTTACTCTTTAGGGTGCATTTTTTCATGTGCTATCCTGCAAGTAAAAAAACCAAAAAAATCACAAAAAACCCCAGCATTTTGAAGGGAGTCCAGTTACCTTACTAAGGTTCAAGGAAATACAGAATAGAGAGCCAGAGAGGAGAAATCAAGATAAAGTATGAACTATGATATAAAGCTGAACAAAGGGAGTGCTGCTGCTGATGTGTTCTAGGGGGAAGAGTGAAACTTTCTCACTCCTTTGGAGGAGTTTTTTACTGATATGTACCATGCGGAATTGGGCTCCAGATATTGGAGTAGATTTTTGTTGCAGAACTGTATATTTCAGAAATTTTAAGCTTTTAGACGCAGTAATTTGGCTGTGTTTCCCATTGGCTGACTTGCTGTATCTTCTCAGAATAAAGATAGGTCTGAATAGACACTCCGAGGTACTTCACTTTTCCCTTATTTTGTTCTTTAGAGAACTCTGAATTTAGATAGATCTGTCTTAGGAGACTGTTTTCTAAACCTTAGTCACTGTGCTGCTCAGTTTCCCTGCCATGACAGTGAGATTGGTACTAGAAGATCTTTAATGTCCCTCCCAACCCAAACCATTCTATAATTTTATCATAAATGTATTTTTTTTTATATCTTTGTACTGATGCATACTCACAAATTAAATTATTTTCCATTCCAAATTCTAATTCCTATTATATTCCATGACTTCTTTTTTACTCTTCTGTCATTTCAGAATTGTTAGTCATAAATCAGTTTATAGTTTGGTCATTCACATGGACATACAAGATCTCTTTCTTACAGTAATTTTAAATATAGTAAAATAAAATTCTCTCAGTTGTAAAGTTTTCATTTTTGTTAGTGAAAAAGAGAATATTAAGGGACCATTTCCCACAAAAAGCTTTTGCAACTCTGGAATATTATAATGATCTCAGATTGTTTTCTGGTCATGTTAATGTCAAAAAAAATTACAATTTACTGCTCATCATTGAAAATGTCATCTTGTTTATTCTGTAGAAAAGAGGCATTCTGAAAAGAGAGGTTCTACAGTTTGATGTTTACAGGATGAATAGAAATGGGAGGGAGGTTACAGGATCATATTTTGTGTAATGAAAGCTCAAAGAAGAAAGAACAAAAAAGTCATCTGTAGTTCATTATATCATAATTAAAGGACAGACTTAATGAAGAAAACTTAATGTAGAAAATTTCTACTTAATGTAGAAAACCTAATTACTGTAGAACATTGTATTGTCCCAAATTACTCTGAGCATCTAATGTTAGACATGTATCATGTTTTCCATAATGTGAGGATCTATACTTCACAGGCATCTAAGAATTTGGGCAAAAAAGGGGAAGAAATGAAGAAATGACCCACAGAACAAGCCATATGTTTAGGAACTACTAAGGAAAAGTTTTTAAAAATCCTTCCCTTTAAAGAATCACCTGCAGGATCCTCAAAATTGAGCGATAATGAAATATCCTTGAAAAGCAAATTTGTCTTCTATTGTTTCAGCTGAATCATGAGCTTTAAGTTCCTTTCAATTACTTAAGAATATAATTACTATTATATTCTTAAGAATATAATATTATAGTATTATATAATATATAGTATTCTTATTCTACTAATATAATTAAGAATTCAATTATTAAGATTATAATTAAGGAGTGAGATCTAATATTAGAAACATTTTATAGACTAACCTGGGTAGAAAAAGACCTTAAATATCATCTCATTACAGCTCCCCTGTAATGGCCAGGGACCTTCCATTAGACCAGGCTGTTCAAAGGCCCATCCAACCTGGCTTTGAACACTTATAGGGAGGAATTTATGCTGCAATATATTGTTTTATTGATAACTCTCACTTCTCCACCTCAAACACTGCATAAATTTGTTCTTTGATAATTTTCAAATTCCAACTTCTAGAAATATTTTTCATAAATTTATGATATTTAAAATTTTCAGATCTTAACAACATAATTCAAATCTTCTGTTAGAAAGAAATATCATCAGAATTTTTTTTTTCACCAATTCTAGCCACTAGCTTTTTTTAATTGTAAATTCTGTCTCTTCAGATGAGTCTGTACCTTATGGCACAAGCCACCCAATGAACACTGTCAGCAAAGTCATAGCTTTTCTGTCAGGAAAACTGATACAATCCTAAAACTTTGGGTTCTGCTTTCTACTGTCTCTGTAGGAATTGTCTCATTGTCTGAGCCACATTCATTCAATATTGTCTCATGCTCTAGGAACTGTTATATATATTTTTATGTATATCAAAATACCAAGATGCATCTCTTTTTTAATCTAAAAGTGCAAATAAACCTGATTTTTTTTCATGCAACATAAAATGTGAGGTACATGGGTATCTCTGCTAGGGGGCAAAAAAAAGGAAAAGTTCTTATTTCATATATGTGACCCTAATGACATACATTACTCTGTTTGGCTTGCAGTTTATGCTTGCTTGCAGCTCTTCAGCTATAATTAAAGAGATGCTGGTTGCTTGATCTGTGTTTCTAATCCTTACAGCTTCAGGGTGCTTATCATATGGAAAGATTTTTTTTATGAGGAAGAGTATTCAACTCTTCATGTTGATCACTTTTATTTAGCTCCTAAACAAAAAAGAAAAAAAAAAACACCAAAAAAACCAGGTATTCTGTTTGTTGTTTGGTCCAGTTTGGGTATGTAGAGAGTAAATAACAGCTTTATCAATAATAAAGTGATTTACACAGTGAGGAAACACATGTGGTATGGAGAAGTTCCTGAAATTGTTTAGAAACAAAACCCAAAACTAAAACCAGCAGACACCTGTTAAATGTGGGAACAGGAAATTATCCTCTGGTGAAAAAGTTCCTTCTTTCCACACCTACAGCTAATAAAAACTTGAAGGGAATATTCTTCAGTCTGAGGCCTTTTACACCATAAAATTCAGCAGCAGCCTCAAGTAGGTTGGGAACTCCTGCACTGCTAAATCACCTTGAAGGATTGGCAAGTGCATTTTGCAAGAATGTGCAAGATGGTCTTCTGTGTCTTATTTATTATCATCAGCTGAGCAGGGAAGCATCACAAGGCAGAAAAAAATAGGAATGCCAAAGGAAAAAAAAAAAAGAAGACCAGATGAAGTGATAAGAATTTTCATTGGAAAGACTTTTTCCTTAATTTCTGTGATATTCTTCATATCTTCTTCTCCCTGAACAATGTCTGTCGACAGTCACACTTTACACAGGTTTGGAAAGCTCTCACCAGCTGTAGCCTTAGCCTAGGTGGGAGCCATCTGAGTAAATTTGCGAGTTCACAGGGTGGGTCCTTCCATGAGAAAATGTCACAGTCCTTCCCTTTGGAGTGAACAGCACTGTGACCAGCAGAGACAATGAAGCTGAGGGTCCTGCTGAGTTTTTTATGCAGGGAATCTCATCATAAGTTGTGGCTACTGTATTGACCATACTTCTAGACTTCTTTCAAATATAATAGGAGACCAGATGGAAAATTTACATAAAGAGATGTGCAAAGGAATGTGATGGGGAGAAACTTATGTCCCCACCGTGTCACCTGGTGCCACTTTTGTATTTTAGAGGTACCTCATGTAACAACCTGCTACTACTCCAGAACAATGCAGATCTGCCCTGAATCCAGTGTCATACTGTCCAGAACCATGCAGAGGTCCTGAACTTCCTGTTAATTCAAAAGGCTTTACATCCAGAAATCTTAGGTAAATTGTGTTAATTTAGGCAATATGAGTCTGACGTGTTATTGGAAGAAAAATGCCCACAATTTGACAAGCTCTTCATATAATGTAGCATACAAAATAAAGGGTTTTTTGGAAAACAGGGGAACACATTCAAGAAATTCCATTATACTAACCCTATTTTCCCAAAATACTGTGACCATTTTATTTTGTTGAATGAAAAATAATTAACCCCAACTGTGGTAAAATAAGAGCAAAATACCTTTACTATGAGCACAGATAATCCAAAATTGCTTTGAGACATTAAAAACAATCTTGTCTGCACCAAAGGAACAGAATTCAGCAAGACAGAAAAAAAAAAGACAAAAATAACCTCTTGTTTATAACCACTCAAAAAATAAATGTACCATTTCTTTCTGCTTAAGAGGACACATCAGAAAAGCCAAACATTAAGAGATGAGCCAACTGTGATAGTTGCTGGAGCTTCAAAACTCAATTTCTTGACTGATGGGAGCCTGTAGTTAAACCCAGTGCAGAAAAACTGAGCTTGAAGAAGAATTTGATGAGGTATAGAAGAGGGGGGTGAGGAGATGGAGGCGGACAGGCTGTATGTGAGGAGAGCTCTAAACAGAACAGAGGGAATAAAAGGAACACAACAAAGTCCCCAAACCCAAACAAAAAAAATGAGGATAAAGAAAGATGGAAGAAATGGCCAGGTGGCCACAAATCAGTTTGTCATCTGCAAACTGAGTCATCATAGTCACTTTGGAGCACTGGAGGTAAATGTGTCAATGTAATTCATCAGCTGAGAACGTTGTGTCAAAGACAGTTCTTGAAAGATCCAGAAAAGGGCTTTGCTCCAAGCTTAAATGTTCATTCACAATGAAAAAAAAAAAAAAGTGTCAGCAAAGTAAAATATTGTTATTGTTTATAGATATGCAAAATAATTTCAAAGTCCCTAGCTACAAAGAATTGCAGTATGAGGCTACCTGTGTGTCTGAAACACAGAAATATTGACCAATACTCAAAACACTACTGAGCTGTAAGGAATTAGTGTCCCTTCCATGAGAAATGAGGAATAGAAAGGAGGTAGACTTTGTCTGAAGTTTCCTGGGGAACTCTGGAGACAAGGGAGGGAAGAGTGAGCACAAAGGTTAGAACAGAGGCAATGGTAATGCAGCCCATAGAGGAGTTTAAGTGGTTTTTGAGCAATCTGCTGAATGCAGGCTTGTTCTGGAGTGACCCATACAGCCCAGACAGACAAATTTCTGATAGATAAAATAATTCTGATAATTTCTGCTCTGGCTAAGCTGTCTGTGCCAGGAAGTTTGCCAAATCAGACATCTCCTTAGTAAGACTAGAGATGTCAAGTTGCCTGATTTGAGCAAATAATTGTTTATGCAAGTGAGAAATAAGCATCTTCCCACCACAAAGACCTTTTTTTCTTTTTTTTAATTCTGAACTCTTTATTACTGATCAGTCTTGACAAGCTGTCATCATGCCATCTCTTTGCCAACCATGGGCAAGGCATGCACAAAGAGAATTTGGGCTCCTTGGTATATCACAGAGTTCAGACAGAGGATTTGTCTCTTTCCATGTCTCTGTTTGAAGCTGGACAATGGTATAAGGTTTTTTGAGGAGAGAGGGGCAGGAGGGTAGCAAATTCTGTAGCCTAAAAATAACAGCTTTTAAATTGATGCTGAGGAGGAGTAAAGATGTGAACACAAGTGAATATTCTGTAAGAAACTGGAAACTGAAATAAGAGATATGACCTGACATACAGAATCAACAAAACTGGCACATGATTTATTGATTATGGCCTGTCACATGAGAAGGCCTCAGCTAGCTGAAAAGCCCATAGCAAAGTAGTATTTTTCTCTCTATAGGATTTGGCATTTGGAAATTGCATATGCTTTACCTTTACAGTGATTACTCTCTCCACACAAAAGAATATGGGGCTTTGCTCTTCAAGGCAGGTATGGTGAAAACTGTGTTATTTTTTTAGCTGTCAGTGCAAAAAAATTGATTATTCTATTGAATCCCACAGATAACTTGGAAGGACCAAAAAATATTTCATGGGGACCAGATGAGTGCAAATTCTGCATGTACTTGTGAATATGGAAATGATATAGCAAGAATACAGAAAATACCTGCACAAACTAAACTGTTCTTTTATCTTTTATGAATGCACTAGTTCTGGGTGCATGAACTTTTGAGTCCCTCTTTTTGTGATCCCACCTTCTTTCATGATTTGGACTGTAAAAATGTACAGTCTGTAGCCTTAACCCTAAAACATGACCTCAGGATAAGGAGGTAGCAACAGAGCCCCAAAATATTCACACAGTGAGTGGTCTAGCTTCAGCCCTTTTGAAGTCAAGAGAAATTTGACTTCCAGAAGCTTTGATCTGACATCAATAAAATGCAGGAAGATCAGCAAAGGCCACTGAGATGCTGGGACTGGAACACAGTCTGAGAGGAGAGGTAGAGGACCAAGTTCTTGATCAGCCTGAAGGAGAGGTGACAATGGGGGACACCTCCCAGCAGTCCCCAGCACACTGTGGGGACATCACCAAGAAGATGGACCTAGGCTTTTCATTGTGGTGTTTGTTAGAGGGCTGAGAGACATCAGACCTAGAAAAGGAAAAAAAAAAATCAGATTGGATATAATGAGAAAAGTTTTCCCTTAGGTTCAGTCAGGCTGTAGATCAGGTGGGCTACAGAGGCTGGGCCACCTCCATCCTCAAAGGTTTTCAAGACTCAGTGGAGTAGAGCCCTGAGCAAACCTGACCCCATACCTGACCCCCTTGGAGAAGGAGTTTGGGCTGGAGACTTCCTGAGATTCCTTCACAACTGATTTATCCTGTGATCTTCATACCTTAATGCTTCAAGCACTCACTATAGCTGAAGGATATATTAGTGTTATGCATACTTACTACATGATTAAATATAGAAAAACCCAATAAAATACACATACTTTTTTTTTATTTAATTAATCTTCAGGCATCAGATCAAGGTTCAGTATTAGAATGTTTTATCAAAATGTACTTGATTGCTAGAAGGAAAGGTGATCATCCTAAGGAATAATCCAGTTTTTCACTGAATAAGTCAAACTGGTAGGTGCTGGTGCTTGGACATTTGTATGTGGGCTTCAGAGAAGGCTGTTCTTATTTCTGGTAATGAAGCTTTCACATATATAGCTGGTATCCTAGAAACTATTGCGAACTGACATTTATGCATCACATATAAGGAAACTAAAACCTTCTTTACATTACTGCTTTTTTTTTTTTTTTAACTTGAATAGAAAAACAATGATTTGCAATTTTTGTATAGGATTTTTACAAAAAATCTAAGTATTTCTTGGAGCATACTAGAATGTGTATACTATAAATCCAGAAACACTGCTTACTCAGAATAACCTATCATATTTAATCATTACCTTTGAATGAACTTGCTGGGTATTATGGATTTCCTTGTAAGCTGCTAATGGGCCAAACTACTGATGTTCAACTTCTGTGCACAGAACAAGAAAGGACATCTTATTATCTCACAGTGTAATTCACTGCAAATTTGGCATGAGAGACCTATCAGGATCCTGAGCATATGTCTACAAGGTTCAGGGCATAGCTTTGCTTCCACAATGCTGTTAACTAAACAAACAATAGCCTAATTATCAAATAGTCAAAGTAATAATTTTAATTTACTTTCTTAGGGGCTCAAACATCATTTTAATGGTGTCTAACTAAGACTACAAATAAAGTCAACAGGGAAGTATTTCACAGAATGCTTATTCAATAAATTTTGTGTATTACGTTTTATTTATTTCACCATCTTTTCTACTTACATGTTCTGAGAGGATTTTTTTTTTCCTTTGAATCCATTTGAGTTATGTAGACCTGTTTTCAGTGTCTACTATTAGTCTGGAGGCTCTCTTTTGTATGAGTGATTTAATAGCCAGATGATCCAGAGCTGAACCCTATCTTATACAGCTGACAAATCTTAAATTCCAGTTTTTGAAATTTAATGCCTACTTTTCTAGCCAGACCTGCAGACTTGTACTAAAATGATTTCTTAGGAATAGTTCTAATGGATAACCCTTAGCTCCAAAAAGCTATTTCAAGATGATGCAATTTTGCACTACTAAGTCTTGCTACAGAAAAGTTAACAGAAAGCCATGAGAAGATGAGAGCATTTCCTGAACATTTTTTCAGGAGCACAAAACTGTAAAAAACAAGTAATAGGCTCAGTAAAGATTGGTCATTTTTGCTCTATAGTTAATCAAAGGATCAGAGACACCCATTAATTACTGTGTCCTTAGCATTTTGAGTCCCCATCTGACAGGTCATCTAGACAAGCAGGAGAAAACCACACATGGGCTGAGACACTGCAGAGCACAGCAGAATTCATCCTTGGTGTGAAGAAGCAGCCAGTGTTATTATCTCCCATTTCCACCTTTTCCTTTAGCATTTCCTATTTTTTAACCTCTCTGTATGTTTTAGATG
Source organism: Zonotrichia albicollis (assembly GCF_047830755.1). Classification (NCBI taxonomy): domain Eukaryota; kingdom Metazoa; phylum Chordata; class Aves; order Passeriformes; family Passerellidae; genus Zonotrichia; species Zonotrichia albicollis. The sequence continues at coordinate 148,424,142 of NC_133819.1, forward strand.
ACGTTCTCCCCCTTTCCCATCCTCTGGCAGCTGAGGGGTTGGAATAGGGTCAGTCATAAATCACATTGTTTTTATTACTAGAGTTTATAGTTTTTCACTCTGTATTTGGTTTTTGTTACTCAATTTCAGGACTGTCCAAGGACTGTGCAGTTTCTGGGGTGTGATGCATTTGGCACAGCATGTCTTAGGCTGGCTGGCTTTTGCTTCTGCCTATTTCAGCTGCAATTTCTCTGCAATGATCTACTGAGATCTTACTGGGGTTCTTAAGGCAGCAGAAATGCTCTGCAGTGAGAATAATAAAAGCATTGGTGCAGATTCTGAACTAACTGAAAATCACCGGATACAACCTGAAATTAGTACTGAAAATGATAAATTGCTATGATCCCACATCTAGCAGAAGGACAGCAGTCCATTCTATTGGCCAACAAAAGCCCAACAATGTCATAGTTACAAACAGAGAAAAGGCTGGAGACAAATTATTTCACTTTTTTATACTTTATTTCTGTACAGGGCTTTAATAATAGAAATATCTGTTTCAAGAAATTGCCAAAAAACAAAAAAGGAAATGGAATTTTTCCATTTGGGATGCTTGGATGTAGCTGCAGACTGGAATAGATGCATGGCTTCAGAACCTCAATTTGAAAGTAAAATGCCAAAATATTTCCAGTATCTCCACTTCAATTTAAAAACAATGAACAGTGAGAGAAAATTCAGAGTAAAAAAAAATGGAGCTATGGGCTTCTCAAGGTTTACTCAGAACTAGTGGGTCAGGGGTTGCATAGTTATCAGAATAGTTCTCTAAGAATACCATGTATGATCTCACTGTGCACTTTCTCTGTCATTGTCATCTCCCCCAGAACTATTCTTGCAATCCACAATCCAAATGAAACCAGATTCGTTACTGGGAAACAGACAGCAATGACACTATCTTCTGGAAATATCATGGAATAGGTTTCATAAAAATGCCACTGGAAGAGCTTGGGAGTTCAGCCTTTATTTGCCACAACATAGCAGAGAGTTTGAATGTCCCAAAGAATTGGTCAGGCATCTTTATGCAACCAACATACAGGAAGCCCTGGGAAACACAAATTCCATTTGTGCCAGTACTCATGTGATGCTTTAGTTGTCAAAAGCAGATAAATATATGCTGAAGTATTATATCTATTCCTCCTGTTCAGCCCACTTTGGAAATGAGGTTTGTATGCCATACATCTGAGAGGACACAATATTAATTACACATTTATTACAGAAACTTCAGAAAAACACAGAGGCAATTACATTGGGCACAGTACAGATATATGGTACAAGATATCCTCTTTTTGAAAGTGATTAAAAAACAAATAAAAAAATAGAGAAAAGGCAGTTTTAAATCAAGAGAAGAGGAGAAGAGTGGCAGGTTACATTTAGTGCGCTACTAAATAATGTTTTTTTGTGGTGGAAAAAGAGTAACTTAAAATATAACCATTACAACTAACTACCAGGAAAGGATCTGAATCACATAGAGACAGTCAAAAATCGAAGGGAAATCTGTACAGAACTAGCACTTCACCCCCAAAATCTACACAACTGTGGTTTTAAAAATAGATTTGCTACCAAACATTTATGTTTCAGTTAAGGAGATACAGAATCTCCTGGTGCTCAGAGTCTGGATGACTTTACAGGTCCATTAAATCTTTATGTTTATCCAGATTAACTTTTCAGAATTCATTGCATTGCTGCTTCAATCAGTAAATTCACTATAAAAATTCATTAAAATGGTTTAGAAAGCTATGCTTACCTAATCACAGAAGGCTGAGGAGTACTGAAGACAAACTTGCCTACAGGAGCTGACAACTGCATCATTCCAAACACTCCCAGTGTTATCCTAAATATTACTATTCCATGCTCTAGCTTTAAAAAGAAAACATCTATCAAGGTATGGTTTTTATTTTATGTCCTTGACTCCAAACAAGGCAGAGCCCACTTAAAAAAAAAAAAAAAAAAAAAAAAAAGAAAAAAAAAAAGAGCAACTTTCCCTTTCAGACAAAATCTCTATAAGGAAAAAAATAAAACAGTAACATAGAAAGTTTTATTTCATTAGTCTGAAACCACAAACAGCAGCCTGCATAAAGTATAATAGCTGAACCAGAGATTTCAAGTGCTTTTGCAGTTCAGTGGTTCAGAGGTTTTCTCTCAGCAACACAGCTATGCTTCCCTGAAAAATCATCTATATCATTTTCCTTCATCCTTATTTCTAGTCTTTAATTGTGGTTGGTCCGATGAACCTAAGCAAATAACTATAAATATCAGCTTGGACACATTTTCTTATTCTGTTTTGATTTTTTTTCTCTAGCTTTTCAGAAGTCTGACCCTGCTTAAACACTGGAAATGTAACTCCAGAAAATAATGATACCCCCATAAGTTCAGCTGAACTCTCCCCTTGTTACCTGCAAAATATCTGGGTGGATGGAGCAGAAGAGCTAGAATAGCAAATGTTTCTTTATTCCCAAGTGTCAACAAAACAGTTTTCTTAAAAAGATTTATTTTCCAGAGGAATCCAAGCCCTCACCCTCATCTCTTTAGTGTCCTATGTTTTACAGGCAAACAGAGAAGCATGCCATTATTTCTAGACATGTAAAAACACATCAAGTTTTCCCCTCTGAACAGTTGTCTACTCCTGTTTCAGTAGATGCTGAAGTTACACTGAAGGTACAATAGCAGAGTGATTTTTATTTTTTTTAAACAGATTTTACCTGTATAGGTCTGAATCAATCAATTTACTTGACTTTACATTGCACCAAGGCTAATTCACAGACTCATTTCACTTCACAGATCTCTCCTGAGACACTAATCATAACTGCATATGATTTAGGGTCAGTCTATTGCAGAAGTATTGGTCTCATGAGATTTTAAAAGGCAATGACCAGATCTTAAAAACCTGTCCAGCAAACATTTACTAATTTCTTCCAAATTCGCAGCTGGTGTAAATTGAGATGGTAGCACTGATATGAAGGACTAAATTTGCATCCACTGAGAATATGGCTCTTGTAATTTGTTCTTTGTTCCCTTCTGTATGAAGGCTTTCCCAGGTGCACAACTCACAGTTTCATCTCCAGTTATGGAATGACCAAATAAAGGTCAGAACATGCTGCCTCCACAGCACCCCCTGAGATATTAATCACCTCCTGTTCACACAGACAACACCTTGTACAGGGATATAAAAATATGTATATGTTTAATGAAAACTCATAGAAGGATACCTTAAAAATAGACCCTTTAACAGGTGAAAAATGTCTTTGTGAATTTAATTTCCTAAAGCTATGATGAAGAGGGATTAAATTATAACAAATTCACCTTGCACCTGGAAAAGTATGAATGATTTAAAAGACATAAGAATCGAATCTGCGAGAAAGTGAAACCATCATCACTTAATAGACTTTATTTCACTGAACTGAGCTAAGCTGGAGTTAATTTGCAGTCCATTCACCAGAAACTGTATTAGGCTGGCTGTGATGGAAGCATTTCTATCAGAAGACATAATGAAGTGAAATGTAGGATTGGAAGAAATAACGTGAAGGAGAAAATTTGACACACACACTGGCATACATTCCAGGGAAGAAAAGGATTCATCAGCTGTTTTACTGATACTAATAACTTTTCATAAAACATGGGGGGTCCATTTGGAATTCAGGTTTTAATGTGGCAGATACTGTGCACAAATATTTCCACACACTTGCCCAGTTGCACAAGGGTTTGGAAGAGACTTGGAATCTACAGACTGTACTTCCACAAAAAAAAAAAAAAAAAAAAAAGGACAGACACCAATCAAAAAAACAACAAAACAAACAAAAAAATCCTCCCAACCCCCTCAAAAAATAAGCAAAAAACAATAACAAAACAAATCAAAAAACCAAAGAAAAAGAAACAACTCCACCTGTACTTTCACAGCCTGGAGCTGGATGCCTGATGTCACTGATGCCCTACAGATAGGTAAAACACTTTCCCTCTGCTCTCCTCTATATTTCCATTCCTTTGGTCCTACCATTCACTTATCTTCCTTTTGTATTCCTTTCCATGTATTTCGGATTACCACTTAAACATGTATTCCTAAAAAGTAATTGAAGATTATAACTTTTCTAACATATCCTTTTCTCCACTGTTTTGTTAAAAAGTCACAAGTTTCAGAAGTTGAGCTTTATTGGAAAAACATGGGAAATCCACACAGCAAATTATCCCAAGCCAGGTCAGATGTACCTTGCAAAATTTTTAATTTGAAAATTACAGGAAAAAATAGGCTTTGTTAAATGAAAAACATAATATTTACAACAAACAAGCAAACAACCCTGCTACCATTTTTTCAAGGTGTATCATCCTCAAGGTGCAATATTTGGCAAGGTAAGAGTCAGAACATCTGAAAAAGGCAGAAAAAAGGGATAAACTCTGGAATGCAAATTCCAGGACTATCTCCAAATCTCACTACCTCAATTTCCTTCTCTTGCTATTGCAATCTCATGGGAAACTTTGTTACAGGAGTAAAAAACTTCATCTCACACCCTTGTGAGTGAATATGCAGAGGGGAATTGCAGCTCTTAGAGCTGTCAGCAACTTTAACCCGTGTCTACACTAGGAAATGAAATTGTGCCAATTTCCATTCCATTCAGAGCAGGAAATTTGCCAAATACTAACCTGTTTTGCTCACATGGGCATCAGCCAAGCATGTGTGTGTTCACAGGTATGGGCAACATCAAATTCCCTGAGGGAAAGGAATTCTACAGGCCTCTAATGGAAAGAGGAGAATAAAGGATGCTTTTCAATGTAAATTTTTTCCTTTTCCTACACCTTCCTCCCACCTCCTACTACTTGTCCTCCAACAAATAGTTGTAACGTCTGTGTAGGTAAATCTAGGACAAAATAAAATACAAGGAATTCAACATATTAGAGCAGCACATATAAGACTATTTCTCACACATTGCTTTCAGTGTAGAAAAGACTTTCAAAAATTCCTTAACATATTTCTCACATGGTGATGATGGCTAATTTTTCTTTTGTACCTGTGATTTAATCTTAATCAAAGAGAATAGTCCTGGATGTGGACTTAGTGCAAGGGTTGAAAGGCAATTGCAGTAAAATGTGGCAATAAACATCCCAGCCTGATCCTCCTCTCATTTGTCAGGGTGGAAATCAGGAGCAATTCTACCTTAAGGAATATAATCATACTGGAGTAACACTGGTGTAAAAAGGAGTAGATTCCTGTTGTATAAGATGAAACAATTTCAGATTTGGCTCTAAATTCCTATAAACATGCTACAGTGCAGCTGTATATTAAATAGCCAATTTAGAACAAAAACACTAATGCCAACATTCTTCAGATTAATAGGTGGCTGAAACACAGTATTTTAGAAATAAATGACAGGGAGTGTTAGCTTTTGAAACTTTTTCTTTGGTTGTCTATAATAACTGTAGGAAATGAAAGAAAAGTTTTATTTCATTTATATATAACATACTCACAGAAAATAATATGTTTTTATGCCAAGGAGATGTTTGACCCTGAAGTATATATGTATAGAATCTCATCTGTGCTGAGATCCATAAAGGTGTTTAGATATATAATTTCTGTTGCAGAACACCTAAAGCCCAAGCTGAGAAGGAGGAGGAAGGAAGTTACAGGAATGTTTAAATGGGATATCTGAGCCCTGCACTGTATCTCTCTTTCACAGGAGGACTAAAAGATGAAGCCAAGGAGAAAAGGTAAAAAAGGTTTAGCCTGTGCCTTTGGGCCAAAATCCCACAGTAAGCAAAACATTGTGTAGAAAGACCTTGATTGTCTTTCTAAGAAGAGCATAACAAAAGCATAGACCAAACTTTTGTGTTGTGAAGTTCTGTTTCATCTGAAAACAGAGGAAAATGAGATTCATAAAAAGTAAAGAAATTCAAATTTCCCCTGTCATATATGAAAAAGTGAAAGAATTACATACACAAAAAAATCCTTGCTGACACATATCTTTGTGAGACAGGTTCTTTTTTAAGTGTGGTGATTTCAGTTCAGAACTGGGCAGAAACACCAATTTAGTGTAGTGGTTTTTGTTCGCCAATTTGAGATTTCCCGGCCAACCCACCAATCAATGTGGTGGATTCTAGTGCTGGCTAAACACCAGTGCCCCCACTAGAATATACTTACTCATTTCCTGCTGTGAGATAGGTATAGGAGGAAGGTAAATCAGGCTCAAAACTTCAAAAGGGTCTAAAGAAAAGTTTATTAACAGTAACTAAAATAAAGAATAATAAGAATCAGATAAATGCTCTAGAGCACTTCTCCTCCCCCCTACAAACTTTTCTTTCCCACTTAAAATGTCCAGAAACAATTCAGCTTATCACCTCTAGAATAGTCTTTCTCTGTTGTATTGCATTTCTCCATTACGCTTAGGGAGAGGAGTCCCTCTTGTCAATTTATGGAGACTTTTCCACAAGAAAACAGTTCTTCTGTGGCTTTTAATTTCCATAAATAGCAGCTGCCCGAGAATCTGCAATCATAAAGTCCCTCCCATCTTTCACAGCTTTTCCCACAGCTGTGCTTTAGGGCCATGTCAACTTATGGGGTGCTATTCTAAGGATGAGCTGTTCAAGAGCAAAGGTTCTCTTTATCTATCTCTGAGACCATCTTCATCTCTGGGAATAGAGGCCTTCTTCTTTTCCTGACGGCAAAGGGTCTTCATCACTCTCTCTCTCTGTTCAAACTTCTCATGGGATCACATCTATTTCAACATCTGCTTGCTTCAGCATAAATGCCTTTGCTCATATCTACAATTTGAACACTTCATCTGCCCATACTTTTACAAGTTACAGGGGAAAAGGGTCTGATGTATCAATAGCTGTACGAGAAAATTTCAGGCTCAAGAAGAAGGCATCTCCTCATCCCTCTCATCTGAGACTTGACTCTTTCTTCACTGACCTTGGTGTCTTTATGTTGCTTCTCTACATGTTCTCACTCTGTCCTTTTCTCTCACCTGATGGAGGATTGAAGATCTGTAAATCTCAACTGTGCACTGAAAAAATGAATATCTCACACAGGGCCTGCAGATGGTTATGTGACCCTGGCCAGGCTCAGAAGCTTGCAGGGGCTGGACTGGGCTGGGTGGGGAAGTGGCTCAGCTGCAGCGCCAGGGACCAATGGCCTCCCAGCCCACAGAGCAGGCAGCTTTCTCTTGAGTAAATTCCTTGTGTGTGCCTTGGAACTCACCTCCAGCACTGCCTTTGTCCCTGTATCATGGATGCACCCTCGGCCTTGTCTCCATTCATTTTCCTGGCTCCATCTCCTTTAGCTCCTGACTGGGCTCACTGGGTGGATCCAGACCTGATTCCCTCCCTGCTGTGTCTCCCACTGCTCCACGCCCCTGCCATCAGCACATGCAGGGACAGATCCCATGTGCTGAGGCCACTCCTGGCTCCCAGCTCCCTGTCCCTAAGGGAGGGACCGAAGCCCTGGCTGCTCCCTGACAGGCAGATATTTTTTCAAAGTTGCAGGTATTGCTGCATACAGTGCTGACCATGGCAGGAATGTTTGAGCCCTGATCTGAGCAAGGCTGGCCAAAGGGGCCCTTAGGTGATTTAGGCATTCAGATTTCCAGATGGCCTCAGGTAAGTGCCCAGATGCTCACCTACACCTAAAGGATGGTGACTTAGTGACAGAGAGCAGCAAGGTATTAGGCATTTATAGAAAATAGCTCCCAGAAAGAGGGGAGCAGGAGCTATCCAGTCTCAACAATCTTTAGAACACAAACTGACACACATTTTGTCTCTGTTGCATTTAGAGCATTTTCATTTTATTTTACACTGTGGTTTTGGCATTTATCTACCTCCTGGACCTTAGCATAACATACCATTCATTTTTCTGGGTCTTGTCAATTAGATCATTAGCTTTTTTATTAATTTGCATTATAGGTGTGTCCAGTAATTGCATTATAGGTGTGTCCAGTAATTACCAGAATAACATCTCACCTACTGCTGGAGGTCTCTAAGCACTACTCTAAGAGGATATAATTTTGCCAGCAACAGTCATGATGTCTGTCTAAGTGTTGGTTTCATTCTGACTAGTGATTTTTGCTGGGAACTGGAATTCCTTTTCAGCTTTCTGTGCCTCATACTTCTATAGCAGCAAGAGGGAAATCATGTGTGGTAGTGTGTTGTTAAGTTTCTTGTGTTATTCCCCCAATTTATGTATTGTTCTCACCTATTATGTGTAAAATGGTTTCGTTCCCCCAGTTTTTCCCGCCACTGCTAGCCTGTCAGCTAAGTTGCTATAGCAACTGCTATTCATAGTTGCGGATATATAATTGCTTCTCCCCTGGTTTCCCTTATAAGTGAAAGTTGTTTCCTCCCTGTCCAGTCAATCACTCCCTTCCTCCTCCCAGGTTTCAAGAACCTTCTCCTCTCTGGAGATGGTGGTTGGCTGGGGTCCCATGACACCTCCTTTACCTTTTGATTATTGGTCTCCATGGAGTGTCAGTTCTGTGAAGTTCATCCCCTCACCTTTCCTGATTGGCTCTGTCTGTACCCACCCCCTTGCTTTATAATCCTGTTTTCACCCCCTATGAAAAAAATTTTTTCCCGGATGGTTTCCCGGTGTTTGGATGCGGCATCACCGTCAATAAACCGATGTTTAACCCCCGGGAAATGGTCAGTTCCGTTCCTCTCATATACCAGCGAGGTACGCCAGTCCGCAGCCAGCACAGCCCGAGGCCATCAGGCTCCGAAGGGTGCTGGCCAGGAATTGCAGAAGGGCGTCGGCCTTTCGCCCTCAGCTAGTCGGATTCTAAACTTCGGGCCACATACGATCCCCTCCGCAATCATGTTTACAAGTGCCACAAGATAACACAAAATAATAAAACTTACTGAGCATCATGTATCACATATGATATTCTTTGAGAAAGAATATATTTCTAGAAGTGTGAGCCCTCAACTTTCTTGAGGTTTTAACCTCAAAAAAAGGGTGGAGAAGGGGCGAATTGCATTAGCTACATTTGCACAGATATTCGTAGTCACATATGAATCCGCATCTCTTTATGACTAGAATTTTCAGTTTGAAGGGCAAGAGAAATCTGGTATGAGTGACAGAATCAGATCTTATATCTTTTTCTCCCAGCTGCTAAAGGAATTTGTGATGCAAAAGACACAGGGTGAAACAGGTTGGTGTATTTGGGATTCAGCATTTCAGTTAAAGCCTGCTCCTAGAACTGCTGTAATGATATGGGTGAATGTTGATTTCTATTAAATATATTGCAAATATGTACAGCATGTTCTGTCCCTGGGAAAATGCCACTATGAAGAGATATCTCCTCTGAATTGCCAGAGAATTCAAGTGTGATGGGGAGGGGGAGGAGGAAGGAAGGCACAAAGAACAAAATGTCCCTACAGCCACCCACCAGGACACACTTCAAGTGAGATATGAATCAGCAGCAGCCAAGGAAGCCCTGATGCCTAAAGGGGATTATGTAAGAATCTGAGATAAGTGGTGCCACTGGCACCTTTGGGTATTTCTCAGGCATTTAACTGTGTCATTTAACCTGAGAAGAGATACCCTGCTGTCTCCCCTTGCCTATGGAAAAAGCCAAGAAGCTGTTAAGAGTGATAACTTTAATAAGGAACCCAGAGAAGACAGACCTGTAAATTAGGCACTCAGGTGAATGCTCTTTGGTTGTGCTGAATGCAAGCCTTAAGCTTGAACCTGTTTTAGTGTTTTGTGTTCAGCTGTCTACTACGCAGCCTTGCAGATCCTGCTCTCCTTGGGAAGGTACAATACTTTCACCTTTCCAGCATTCTGGCACAAAGGATAAATATCAAACAAGAATGTCAAGGCATAATTCGTGTAATGATGAGACATTTAAAGAATTATCATAGAAGAACAAACTGTAAGGTCCTCACTAAAGGTGCATCTCTGTGCCTTACTGACCTTGACAAAACAGGGATTTATGCTGACAAAAGAATCAGCAATTTTAATTGGTGTCATCTACTCAGCAAAGTCAGTAGGGATGTCAGGAGATCTCACTGATATCTCTTATGTCAGATATTCAGCCAGGTCTCCTTGGTTTATGACCCTTTGAAGATCCTTTTCTCTTGTACTGGGGAGGCCACAGTGTCTGAACTGTCCAGATTAAGAGCATGTAAAAGTCATCACAACCATGATAAATCACAATTGTCAGCATATATTTCTGAGACCTTAATCTTAATTTTGATGTTCAGCTGCTAATTTTGAAGTCTCATGCTGTGATTCCAGATTTTTCTAGGAATGGCTGTCCTGTGCTTTTCTGAAATTTTCTCTGACTCTGGGCAGAAGGAACAAAAATAAAAAGAAAGAAGTGTCAATATTACTGAAAGTTCTACACACAAAAGTCTCACAGCCAGTTCATTTCAATATGTAATTTCAGGCTATGAGGAGCTTACCCACAAGTAAAGCTTCAGTGACTGTGTAAAAAGAGAAGAGAGAGTTGGAGTTCACCACCTCAGTGTTCAGTGGGTGCATGGGACCAAGGTCAAAGGTGTTGCACACTGAGATCTGATCCACTTGCCATTTAAGGCAGCTAATTTCTTAAGATTTTTGACCTGTCAGTTGGGTCTCAAAGGAGATTAGCAAGATGATTCCTACAGAGAAGGCAAAAAAAATCAAAATTCCTTCTGCACTTGGGAAAATTTGTGTATTTACAAATGTATGACTACAGGTGGAAAAATACAGAGACAGAGAAGGGAAGAAAATAAACAGGTGGAAATACAGGTGGAGAAAGAAATTTAAGAAAGTATCACTTCACGTGGGAAATTCTATCTCATTTTATGCAAGGTGAAATATGAGGTTTTATACAGTGATCACTGATAAGTAATATATGCTGAAACATTATATCAGCTCAATGACCTGAAAATGTCTGATTTTTATATACCCAAAATTATATATCCTAAAGCCAAGGATTTCTCATTTATAATTGACTATACTCAGGCTCTTGTCAATTTGCAGAAAGGCTCTATACAAATGAAGAGTGAGGTGAAATCTTTAAACACAATAGGGAAGACAGAATTTATATTGTTTGATTTTTGCTCTCAGACATTTTTTATTTGTACTATCATTATTTACTTTGATTTCAGCACTTCAAAATTTTAAATGTACAATAAGCTTTAATTTTTTTTTAGTTCTTTCCAAAGGCCCAAAATGTGAGATTTTTGTTTTAATAAGTCTTCACTCTGTCATTACACTATTACTATTTTAGTACCTGTTTCACTGTGGATTGACCAAGTTATTTGGTAAAAGCCAGAAAGTTGTTTCCAGTTTGAATAATGTCTGATCTGGAAATACTCTTAACACAATTAAAAGCATCCAAAATGAGAAAAGATCTGTCGTAGCCACTATGCTGAAATTACTGAGATTTCTACAGACCTGTAGGAGTACAGGTTTTCTGATGACTGCTTTATTCCTTGCACACGGCAGGTTAGACTGCAGCCTTTTCCACATTCCTGAAATCAGAGTGCTGCCTTTTTACAGAGAGCATTTTTCCACTTGTTATCTGTGTGTCCCTGGATCCACACCAAAGTGTGTCTGAAAGTGGGAAGTTCAAAGCTACTCAGAAGACTGGACACCCCTTCTATTTCAGATGTTAAATATATCATTAAACATTCACCATGGTCTCAGAAATCCACAGCTAATTTCCCCCTTACAGCATCCAGCTTCCATTTCTTGTAATCTGGTGTGTAAAGCTTCCAAAAGTTGCAGAACAGCCTATTTTGAGAGAACTTGTAAGCAGGAACACATGAATGGGTATCAGGTGCAGCTATGAATTTAATGAATGGTTTGTTGGAAATGACATTAAATAGCAACATCCGTCTGCAGATGAGCTCTGTAATGTCCTTATTTCCAGCCCAGGCAGATGGAGGATTTGCAATGTGCTCTCTGTTCTCTGTTTTCTGTTTCACACAGCATTTCTTGCCTGAAAATTCATCCACAATCATGATAAAAAAGATTTGGACCCTGACTGTCCAGCCTTTTATTTTTGCTGCTTTCTCTTCAAAATGAATGGAAAAAGAATGCAACAAGGCTCATCATGAGAATTTAAACTGATCTAGGATTTTGTGCTGTTCCAAAACAAATCACCATTTTTATTTCTTCTCAAACACTTTAGCTTAAAGAATGGAGATGACAGGAAAACTGACAGGTTCTTTTTAAAGTTGTCATTAATTGCTGATGTTAAAATACATTTAGAAGTGTTATATTAGGAAACCAAAAAATGGGAAGTGCCACATTAGATATTAAGACGAGCGACATGGTAGCATATAGCAGGTCATATCATACAACTATTGTAGCCCATGGTTTTAAATAATTTTTAATACAGATGTTAAAAAATAACCCAATTTCTTTTAATTATTAGTATTTTCTATCCAAATACCTTCTAATTTCTATTCAAATACCATAGTCTTTCTATATGGCTGTGTACTGGGGAAAGAAGAGGTGAAAACCTTTTCCCAGAAAATTATTTCTATGGCACAGGGGTGTATCAGATACTACTTTCTCCCTTAGTCCTTGCCAAGACTAAGAAAAGAGTTAATCCCCCATATACTGTGTGAATTGCAGCCTATTTTTCCTATGATTCAAATAAAAAGGCTAATGGAGGAAAAGAAAGAGTATATTGAATATTGATTTTTTCGTCTCAAATATAAGGAAGCCCATTTTGGGAATGGGTATAAAAAGAACTGCTTATTAATGATAAACTGCTTCTAAATGGCTTCTGAAAGTTTCTGATCAGTATTTGGACCAAGTTTAATCTCATGAACACACAACTGTAATCTCTCTTGCTCTAGATAGCAGATAATTTAGACCAAGTTTTTGAAGGACCATGTTACTGAGTTGGTGAGAGAAGGTTTCTCAGAGACAGACAAAAGCAGTGGAAAGGTGTGAAAATACTCATTGGTAAGCCTGTACTGGTTGAAATATCAAATGTAAAATATCTTTCTAGAAAACTCAGTTCCAGGTTGAAAAACAGTCTTATTCCCAACCTCACTCCTACCATGTTAACACAGCTTTACTTGATTTCAAAGCTACACTCAGTAGACAAATACCATAAATATACAATGCTGTTGAAGTCAAGGGGTCTCTGATGACTCACAGCAGTTGGAGTTGCAGTTCAGCTTGTTTGCAGAAATCTCCAAACTTGGAAACTCTTTTTCATGTTTCTAGCAAAGTCAAAATAGGTCTTTGTGAAATAACTGCAGCCAACAGTAAATGATGTATGAAATGAAATATCTCATCCATCCCATACATGAGGAATATGCAGAGGAAGTTTTGCTGGTCTCACCACGCAGTTTCAGACAAGTTGCTGATGCAGAACCATCATTTGCATGGAGTGATAGGAGGAAGGGGGTGATGCTGTCATTCTCATCTGCTGTCAGGTGTGGCTCTTCCATACAGAGAGAGTCAGATTTTATCCCTTTCCCATTTTGTCTAATAAATACTGTCCAATATTCTGTCTAGTAATTTCCATGGAGTTTGATGGGCTTTGAGCCTGAAGTACTGGGGATTTATTCAAGACTATAAAAATATTTTATATTAAATTAAATTTTTACCTATGACAGATCTCATCTCTTAGCACATGTCTACAATACACAGTGTGTTAAACACCTCTAATATTTTCATCAATAAACTGTATATTTACTGTATGGGCCTACAATAGTATTGTCTCAGGTGACAAAGCCTCCACTGATTTACCAATTTGGTGGCATGTCTGAGCTAATATTGCTTACCAACTTTTACTCAAGCAGCAACAGCAGGTCTGCATTACGTAGCTTTCACATCCTTCAGAAAGTCTCCATTTCACCTGAATTTCTTGCATTTTAAAGTTACACAGCTGGTTTAACCTACCTAGTTTTTTGTCTAGACATTTCCAAAGAGTAGTTCAACTTACTAAAGAAAAACACCTATCTGAATACTTTTATGAGTTTAACCAGAATAGGAATCTAGAAAACTGGTTTAAATCTTCCCAGTCCAGTGAAGTTAGGTGTGGTGAATTCTACCATTACCTAACAAATAATTAAACAGTAATTTTAAGTTTTCTGCTGTGTACAACCAAAAATAAGAAAATTTAAAATTGTACAATTTGACTCTGTAAGAGGAGAAGATTGAGTGCAAATAAGTACTGAAACTTTAAACAGAGAGACAGCAAGACTGGAGAAGCTCCTGAGAAGGACACTTTGTTTAAAGATTTTTCTCATTTTTAGTGGCATGAAGTCTTCATGTCCAAATGTGACGGGCAAGTGACTTTTGCAGTATGTTTATGGTTTTGGAAATCTGAATCTGCAGATACCTGACATTTTTGTTGGCACCTCTGCTGCAACAACCTATGCCCGGCCCACGCAGGACAGACCTTTAACCAGGATTGTGCAATTCTTCTCTTTCTATCTCCATAAGTTCTTCTCACCAAAGATATTATGGAAGGGCATGGATTAGACTCTCTGTGCTGACTGTGTGGGGATTGGTTTCAAGTAGCACTCAAGTAATCAGCAAAGCAGCTTATGCTCAAAGTTTAAGCATCACTAGAAATTCATGCTGTTTTGGTGCATAACATCTCTAAATTCTTAGTCTGTTTTATTATTCATTTGACTGGGAAGGTCTGCTTGGCAGGGATGTGGTAGGAAATTTAGCCATCAGGCCTAGGGTGCTTCTGAGTTCCTGCATGCTCTTCCCGAAGCTTTGTCAGTAGCAGTTTGCTTGTCTCTGAAAGCAGAGTGATTTGATCACTTTTGGCAGACACAGTTTCCCCCAAGTACTTTGTTTGTTCCAAGAATGCCAAGAAAATGTTCTTTCTTTCAGAAAATAGTCCTCTCCCTGCTGAACTCATATTAAGATATCCTCAGAGGGCTTTGCTGTCACCTTCTGTAGGTTAAAACAACAGGATGTCCCCCCTTCCTCCCCCTAACTTTGAGTAGCATCACACTGGGTTGCCTTTTAAAGTTTTTGGGCTAATATCTGTTACCTGTGTGCAGTCAAATCCTCCATCTAAGAACCTGAAAACTGCATTTGTGTTTTAGGAGAGGAGAATCACCATGCAGAGTTATTTTCTTCCACTCAGTAGGACACAGAACTGCGGCAGCTGCTGCTGTGATTTCTGGGCAGTGTGGGAACATCCAAGTTAAGGAGAAGTTGGTTTGCTAAGGGAGAAGCAACCATTTGTTCTGTCCATTCCCACATGCCACAAGGTGTTCTGTGCTGTTTGGTCCAGTCTGGGGTCCCAGAACAGATAATTCCAGAGCACTTCATCTGCATTTTTTGTTCTGACAGGTACAGTGGTGCAGCTGAGATTCACGACCCTGTAAGAATAATCTGTAAGAAACAGATTTCCATAACTCCTTCTATTTATATATGTCAAGAATAAGTATTTACTTACTTCCAAAAGCGATGGAGGCGTTGACAAGCTGATGATGACATGAGTCAGCTGATCAGAGCAGGAGTTCCACAGAATAAAGAGGATGAGGTTGAAGAGTTAAGATGAATTTGAGGGAAAGGTAAAGTGACAGCATGAGGAAGGAAAGCATGTTCTCCATCCCAGAGCAGGCCATTGTAAAAGGCAAGCTTATTCCCTCTCCCTGCATTTGGGAGTTTTCAAGGGTTTTTCGACACAAAAAGTTATAATGTGTTGATTTATTGGCTGAACATTAGTAACTGCTCATGGCGAACAGGATGTGCTTTGACTTAAGCCTCTTTTACTCTCTGTAAAAGAAATGAAAGTATTTTTGATGACTTTATTTTGGAGTGAAGATCCATCTTATGGTATTTGGAGAGAAGTTTCTCTTAGGAATCTTGTATCTACTTTTGCAGCTAAAAAGAGACCATGAGACAGTCGCCACAGACAACCCATGTCCTCCCAGTCCTTTCTGATAATTATATCCCCACCCAGCAGCCAGCACATCACTTTCCCAAATTTGTGTGCAGTGGAAGACATGCTCATGGACAATGCTCCCAGGTCAATAATGTCCTTCGAGGTCTGGGCTGACATTAAAAACCACCTCAAATACCTAATAAGACAGTAAAATAAGGACAAGATCTTTTAATACTAAACACACTAGAATTAAACAAAATACTATCCATGTCATCCAGATACAGAAGGAGGAGAAAAACCTCTCTAAGACCTTTCTTATAGCTCATGACAAATATGGGGTTGGGGCAGTGGATTGAAGAAATACAAAGACAAGCTTTGTTTTGAAATGCCCTTTTCAGAGAAGTTGCCCCTACAGTCAAAACATCTTATCAGTTTGCCAATACTTAGATGTTACAGAGGAATTCAGAGCAATCCAAATTTAAGGAAAAAAAAAGGAAGAGGAAAAAAGGCTAAATAATTAAAATTAAAAAGACTAAATAATTTTAAAAACACACATACAAACAAGCAAACAAACAAATAAACTGTAAAAACCCTAAAATAATATCTATACTACTTTTGTTAACTGATGATCCCAATCCCATCCTGAAACAAAAGGTTTCTGTGGCTACAGCTGAGGGGAGATCTGTGAAATTCAGGAGATGTGCCTTCTTTTGCTAAGCAGCAGAGGAGGTTCATGTTTCTTTGCAACTTCACTATGAACTTTAATGTTTATGTTCATGTATGTCTGGTTAAATACCTTCAAGGCTTTCACCCTATGCTCCTTATGACTACATTCCTATTAAATTTGGCATTTCACTGTTGCTTCAAAGAGATTGAATAGAGATTGTCTTATACATAGCTTGAACCTTTGATATTTGCATCCAAGTGTGCTCAAGGAACATCACTGTATACTTACAGAAGTATTCTCTGTAACAAACACCGTATAAGAAAGAAATAAAACCTTAGATCGGAATCTTTTATTCTCTGAATAGGTGTGTTATTTTTAATACTTTTTTTTCTTGCTAACTTAGATGGTTTGCAATCATATCTCATTTCAGCAGAAATGATTATTCAGAGGATCTGGTCATTCTTGACAGAAAAAGACTATTTTATATAGTCCTTTATAGATTTCTTTTATCTCTACTCTGTCCCAATAAGAAATAAACAAAATCATACTGGTCCAGATGCATGAACTTCAGTTCATCAGAAATGTTGGAAGGAAAGTAATACCTTATCAATTGGAAATGTCATTAAAAAGTCAGAGAAAAAAACAATGTATTATCCAGGCAGCTGTATTATCCAGTGTAAATGAAAGATTAATAGTTCATGTGTTTCTCATTGTGGTACATTGACACCTTTGACCAAAGGGAGGGAAAATATCTGTTTGTTAGAATTACATAGTGATTTCTCAGTCACACAGCAGCACTAGATTCTAAAGGGGGTTAGCAATCTAAGAGAGATCAGCACCTACATTTTCCTAAAATCTGCTATGCAATCACTTTCATCATGCAAAATAAGTCTAAGGGAGTAATTACATGTCTAAATCCTTTTATGCAAATCATCACAGGCTTTCTGTTTTAAAACAGGAGTTCCATAGAATTATTGGCATGGTTTTACTAGGAGAAATACTTCTGCATATGAGATTTTGCACAAAATAATCATAGAATTCATTTTGTGTTGCCTGTTTATAGGTTTTATTTTACTTTAATAGGTCTGGTTATGGATGTGGAATGGAGCAGCACATCTTTTAAATGTCTTGAGGTCAGATTAATTCAGGGCACTTCAGATGTTTTCTTGTTTCAGTTTTACAAGGTGAGGCATTGATATTGTAAAAGTAGAATGTAAACATGCAGCATTACACTTGTCTGAGCATCAGGGCATGCTCCTGTGTGCGTGGGAGTGCAACTGTGTGCTCCTCTCTTTGCCAGTGGGGATGTTCCAAACCCCTCCTTTACACCCCAGGGCTGCAGCACAGATGAACACCATTCCAAACATGAGGTGCCCTGGGGAGAAACCCTTTAGGATCAAAGCTGATGGATTCTTTCTAGCTGAGTTGGTCTAAAGATAAGTGTGGGTTTAACAGACTCCTGGTATCCCTGCGGGACCGGGCACCAGCCTGCTGTGGAGCACACCTGGAGCCCTGGCCCTGATGCTCCACTGCAAAAGGGTCACTGTGTGCTTGCAATCACCAATTCCTCTCTCTTCATCACCCAGGAAATGCAGCCTGGTTCTGCACTGAAGGTGAAATGGAAAAATGGGCCAGAACTGTACAAAGTCATTTTGGGACCAAATATTGATTTTGGGTACAGAACTAAATAAAAGAAAGCCTTCTGTGACCCTGTTCTTTCTGTTTGTATTTCTTGAGAATTTTCCTCTAAATGATGATTCATTCCTCTGTAATCATAATCCCTTTGTGGAGTATCAATATGTAATTTGAGGTGTGTGCTGTAGAGCAGTGTTGGTCTTACAACAAAATATGAAATTTCAGAGCCACTCCCATAAATCAGTAAAACTCCATTAAAAGCAATACAACTATAGTGGTCTGATCTTCTTGTGCATCTTAATTCCATTATTTCCTTTTTCATGCAAATTACTATTTCCTCAACTCAGATAACTTGTTTTTCTAAATTTATCCACCAAAATGCTAGATTTTGCAGAAATAAATAATTTCAAAGAATAACTGTAGTTAACAATAGAAAATTTAAATATGAAATTTTGTGCCATACTGAAAAAAAAAAGAAAATAAACTGATATTCCATTCTGTTCTAATTAAAGTATATTAATTATGGGAACAGATATATTCAAATTATGCTTCCTATGTGTAAGTGCAATATACAACAGATTTTTGAATACTTATGCAAGCATGGAAGAAATATAATTGAAATCCCTCTCCTTATGTTTTAGTTAGTTAATTCCCATTTCCTAATGCCATTTATGAAACACTATGTTCCAAATAAAGAGCTGAGTGAAATATCTGAGTTACTGATTTTAATCCAGAAGGATGATTTCAACACTGTGAATCCAACAGGAAAAATGGATTTTGGTATCACTGTTTTCTGATTTAGGAGATTTCCAGAGAAACTGAACTGAAAGGAAGCTTTAAAAGAAAGCTTTAGTCATTTGTACTGCCTTGGGCACTGTCTCTGTTCAAGGGCACTCTGCTGTGTGAGGGGGGATGATGTGATCAGGAAGCTGGATAGTGATAGTATCAAGACACATAATTTTAGAGCCATAACCCATTGCCACAGAGTTTGCCTGAAGTAATCCTTCCATGGATGTCAATGGACTCACAGGAAATCAGGTCTCAGTTGCTTAAACACAGGCAGCTGGTGTCGTTTGGAATGTGGGTGTCTGAGCCATCCAACAGTGCTGCTCAATGCCATGGCTTTCAGGTGTGACAGCTGAATCTGGACTGTGGGATCCCCTCAGGCACAGCAAACTGCACCAAGTGCTGCTGTGTCGGCAAATGAATTGAGCTTCCAGGGCTGAATTCATTTTCCCAGGTAAACTTCCACAATGTACATTTCTACATGCAGGTTAGTTTCCTTGTTGAACGTTTACAGGCAGGAATGGATACAGTGCATTTGATTTATTTTAGGTGTTTACATTGGGATGAGATGTCCCCAGTTCCCTCCTCTGCTGGTAAAAATATTTCAGAAAACTCAGTTATTGGCATCTTCACTGCAGATACTTTGGTTTTATGCAGTGCTCCAAATAAAAACATTTGAGGACATCTTATTTTCTGGTAGATCATGTTAGTGCCCATTCCACAACCCTGAACCTGTTTACGCTGCAGATCTACCTGCTTTCAGTGCTTAGTGCCCCATAAGTCTTACAAATCTAAATGAACCAAAAAGAAACTGTGGCAAATTCACACTTTTGACACCATCCTTTTGACCACTACCTGGCCTGCCTATGCCTTTCTTCTCTGATAATTAGTTTCAGTCCACCACAGGAAGAGGGTTCTTGTGATTTTATTATTTCACATCTTCCTGCCTCTGGCTGAGAAGAAGAAAGTGGTACTGGTAGTATAAGACATTAATTTAAGGCAGCAAGATGGTAATTGGAAGCTTTCCACTACCTTTAATGAACTTTGAACTGGAATCATAGATAAAAAGTCTCAGTAAACACCTTTCACTGAGAACGTGGCTTGCTGAAATAAATCATACAGGACTGATCAATGGTTTCACACTGCTCACAACACCTTGTGTGCCTTCATGTTTCTCACTATGATGCAATCTCTTCACACTCTCTCATGGCTATGGGGGATTTGGCTGTGTTTTGATTCTATTCACATTTTGAATCCTCACTTCTCTGAAGTAAAGGTCTGCTGTGGGTTGGCCTTGGCCAGCAGCCACACACCCACACAGCCACTTGATCACTCCCCTCTCCTTCCCGCCTCCCCACAGGTCGGGGGAGAGATTCAGAACAAAAGTGAGAAAGCTTGTGGGTCGAGTTAATGACAGTTTAATAAGTGAAGGATGGATTTACATTAAAAAAAAAAAAAGAAAAGTGGTGCAGGAACAATCACTCACCACCTCCCACCAACAGGTCCATGCCCAGCCACTCTCTGAGCAGAAGCCACCTTGGAAATTGAGCGCCCACCTGTCCTCCTCTTCTTCCCCTTTTTCCTCCTTTTATTGTTCAGCTTGATGTTATGTGGTATGGAAAAGACCTTTGGACAGTTTGGGTCAGCTGTCCAAGTCCTTTGGCCATCCCCAGCCTACTCCCTGCATGGGCCGAGTGGGGAAAAAAGAAACCCTTGCCATTGGGCAAGCTGTGTTCAATAATACCCAAAACACTGTTGTGTTGTTGTAGTGAACCATTTAGACCTTGTGGATAAATTTTGCCCTAAACCAGCTGTTTTCCAGCCAAAGAAGAAAGCACCATTAAGCCATGGATCCTGAAGAAGCTGCATAGCAGATTTTTTTCATGCTGGTTTCTTTCCTGCACTGCAAGGCCACCACTGTGCAGGAAAGGTTTATTGACAAACTTTATTCAGAAAACTTGTCTGGGCACAGACAGACACACAGACACTCCCCCCTCCACCAACACTGCCCAAGTTCCAGAATCTTCCAGGAAGAAAAATGCCCATACACTGAACTCCTCCTGGAAGAGATATTGGAAGAGATGAAGTTATAAAAATGTGTGCATGGGTCCCCCAGCTCTGACAGACCAGAGCTGCACATTACAAACATGGACTATGATCACCCACACATTGCTGGAGCCATGTCTTTCTATCTCTTCTATATCTCTCTATTTTTCTCTTTCCAATTTTCCTCTCTTAGGGTGATCATACACCCCAGAACATCTATACCGCCCTTTTCCAGTCTTTTACTTTCTCTCAGTTCAGTTGTCCTAACAAAATTAATTTTATATAAGTTATCTAGTGTTGTTTGGCTGCAATCCAACTCAAAGGGTCAGTTAGCAATGAACATGGTTTACTTTGCCTCAGAGGCAGATTGCAACACTGTTTTAGCCACAAATCCAAACTGCAGCTCCACGTGGGTCTAAAGTCTTTGCCTTCCTGGGGGCAAGACAAAATCAGAAGTATTGGAGAACAGCAGAATTTATCTATTTTACCAGCTATTGAGGGCTGGATACAAAATGGGCTGAAGGGATGAGAGCTGAGGAGCAGTTCCAGAATGAGTGTGAACACCTCATCTGTCTGTGGCACCCAAAGAAACTCCACTGTTGTTATTAAGAGCTAATTGTTGATTTACTGCATGAAAGGTCTAAAATGGAAAAGCAGTTGGATATTATTCTTTGTCACTTCAGATTCCCAAGGGTAGAATGAAGGTTGTGTTGGGCTATTTTCAGATTTTCCAGTTTTGTGGCCCTGCCAACGCAAAAGTATGAGTTTCACTTTAAAGAGAAAACAAAAATAAATGCAAATTACATATTTAAATGCACAGACTTTTCATTGTGCAGTCTAAGCCTTTTACCATGCAACAAGAATTTTTCTGGTTGTGTTGTATTTGCTAGATCTTGCCTGTCTTTGATTGCACATCCTTTTCCTCCTGCTCTAAATAGACCAAGAGCATCACTACATTTTACTGAACATTTGCCAAGAGAAAGTGCTGGTTTTTTATGGGAAGTGTTGGAAACATCTCAAAATACAGAGTTTAGAGCAGAGCACTCAGCTTTAGCATTGGTTTAGCATTTTTTTTCCCCCTGAAAACTGACATATTGGCACACAAAATATCTCTGTGTATCTCAGACACCCAATTAGTAACAAGCTGGTGCTTAGTCCATCAATAGTTGAAATGTTTTGTTTGGAAGTTCTGGCCTGGGTTTTGGTTGGGGGTTTTGTTTCTTTTTTTCAGTTGAAGAAGCTATTGTTATCACACCATGTAAACAACAGTAGTGCCAATTGTCCTAAATATCATTTGCTTGCAGCCTCACTGGCATTTATTTAATTATTGTCTCATTTCATTTAAGCTACATTCCATAGGAACATTTTGTACTTAAGACCAAAATGAACACTTAGAAACATTTTTTATCATTTATAAAAAGAGTCTCAGAAAAAGATCAAGGCACCTGAATAAATCTCTTATTTAATATATGTTTAATTTTATTAATAATAAAGATTGTGCATGAAAATATTGGATACAGCCAGGAGATTTGTACATAACAAACAGTCTTTCAAGATACAGGGGTTTCATAGTGATACTCTAGCTTTTTCTCTTGGATTGAGAAATTTACTGAAACTATACATTACTTTTTACTAAATTTTACTTTGCCATTGCTTGCCTGATGACAGCAAGTCAGAGGATGTACCTGGAATCTGGTGTGAACAAATTTTTGGCCAGTGTTTCTCATTATGAACATTGAGCCAAAATGCTCTATCCAAACATTTCTATATTTTGGTGCATTTCAAATCCTCATTGCTGTGCATATTTTAATATGTCCTCATCTTTAGGGACTTTTGTGAGCTCAGTGGAGGTGAAAATTAACAATTGTGTATGTGGACAAGTAAATATCTAAAGTGGTTAAAAGATGTCATCAGATGTCAGGTGACAACTGGGGACAGCCACAGCTCCTCCTGTGTGATGGAAGATGTCCCTGCTGCCTCTGTGGGGTGCTGGGAGGAAGGGTTAACTTGCTCCCCTAAATTGCTACAGGTACACAAACAGGAGAAGGTGACCCAACCAATAAGTCCTTCCTCTCAGGGCACTGTCATTGTGAACAATGGATTAACATGACAAGGTTTCACTGCATTTTGCTGAAGAAAATCCCCATCAGGGTATGCTGAGTCCTTGGAATATGACCCTTTTGCAAGTACATCTCTATGCTTGGGAAAATATTTCTATTTTGTCTTTTTTTTTTCTCCAAGTTCCCCTTGTGTTTGTCACAAGACACCTAGGCTGAGGCACAATTACAGAGCAGAATTCCAGCGCATACACCTGAAAGCAGTGTTCTCTATCCCTCACTAATGAAGAAACAGCAGAAGAGAAATAAAACTGTAAATGAAAGAAAAAAAACTATGCAACTTGTCAATAAGAAAATAAAGGATTTATAGATGGTGATTTAGTCCATGGAAAATATTGAATATTCACCAGCTTGACCCTGAAGGAGTTGCAAATTGTAATCCTTAATGTGAGAGAATTATTACTACATTAATCTAAGGTATTGATGGAGTACAGCTGAGAAAATTAGAAGCAAAAGAAAATATAAATAACTATTTTCAACTTAACAAATAAGACAACACATGCTGACATCATTTACTTGACTGCATTCCTTCTCTCTTTCGGTTTTTGTATATATTTGTCTGCTTCTCTTCTAGATTTCTTATTGTATGCATTAAGAACAAAAAGGAAAAAATGTTTACTTGAGTAATGTTTTCTTTTGTGCTTCCCAAGGTGAATTCAATCAAGTGTTTTTCCATATCAGTGTCTCTGGTTTTCCCTTTTTATCTATTTTATGTGTGGGAAATGTGTCAGTAAATAGGGCTCAGTGGTCACTTCAGTTTAATACTTCAATTTATTAGAATGTGATAAAAAGATTTCATATCATTTGAAAAGGTGATTCCCATGCCTTGTACATGTTAATGAAGTACTGCAGAGCTCAAGAGAGATATAATTATGCTTTTCTGTGAAAGCCTTATGAAATTTCTTTAGTGAAGTCTTTTAACAATTCTCAAGGCAGTTAAAAAAAGTTATCTGATAACTTGTTTACAATTAAAAAAAAAGGTATAAAGGCATTTTAGAAGGAATGACAACTACAAGTTATAAAGCAGATCAGCAATTCTAGAGAGAATTTATTAGGAGCCTGGAAAAACGGAGATTTTAATGATATGGGTAAGTGTTTTAGAGGGCAGAGGATGTGCCACATGAAAGAGTGTTAAACTGACCAGACAGTTTAAGCAATTTGAACATGTGGATAGCAAAGGTTTTGTCTTTGTTCTGCCTTCAGTACAACTCATGTGTGTCTCAGGCTGTGCTGCCTCTCCCCACAGGACTGTACTTCTGAGTGTGTTTGAAATAAAGCTGATGCCACACTTTGCTGATCTTGAGAGGATCAACACCCCTGAATTCAGAGGTGACATCACCTTTTCTTAACTGACAGAGATAAAATGCATGCAAGAAAGGATTCCTGAGATGTTTCTGTGTCAGTGAGGGTCAAAAATAACTGTGTCCAGCTTTTTCCCAGAAGAATTGTCTCCTCCTATAGCATGACATTTAGTCTTTATGTGAACTTTTGCAAATGGGTTGGATTGCAGAAGATTGAATAAATATTTTGTCCACAAGGCAAAAAATACACCCAATGCTTCTCTAATGCAGTGTAATTAATTATTGTATTGCTTTTTATCAGAAGGATGTCTCTAACTCTTTTGCATAATTATGGTTGGGTTCCAATTTATAAAACCTCTCTCGAACAGCCACAAACAAGATTTGGTTTCCTAAGCCAACTGTATCTTGTTATGACAAGTGAAGAGATAATGCCTTGGTGAATTCATGATCTCAAGGGATATAGACCAGGCAAAAAGTGTAGACATAAACTGAACGTTAAGAAAATAAACTTCTAGTTTTTTAAAGAAGAAGTGGATTTGACCTCTTGGGAAACTGTCTTCAGGGACAGGGGAGAAGAAGAAAGCTGGCAAGTATTTAATGTTATTTTCCTTAAAGCACAAGAAGAGCTCTCAATTCTCACGTTCAAAAAATTGATCAGGGAAGGCAGGAGCCCAGCACAGCCAAGTGAGGATCACCTGGTCAGGTGGAAACACAGGAGGCAAACGCTTAGACAGCAAAAGTAGAGACTTGCATTCTGGGAGGAACACAGGAATAACTGGCTGGGGATGTAACAGTGGGATGAGGATTGATAAGGTACAACTGAAGATAAATTTGGTAAGGAATGTGAGGAATAATAAGAAGGGTTTTTACAGGTAGATTAGACAGAAAAGCAAGACAAAATAAACTTCTCTGTAGCAATAAGTGAAACAGGAAAATGGGTGGCAGGTGACATGGAGAAGGTAATTTTTCATTGAGAATTGTTCTTCCCACAGCTTTCATGTTGATACAGTGCATGTCACTTGTGGAATGAAGTCCCACCCAAGACAGGACAAAAGACAAGAGTTTTGAACTGAGAGATGTTGGATTTAGACTAAATATAAGGAAGGAATAATTTGCTATAAGAGTGGCAAAGCTCAGGAACAGGTTGTGCAGAGAAGTTGTGGATGCCCCATCCCTGCAAGAGCTCAAGACCAGGCTGGATGGGGCTCTGAGCAGCCTGATCTAGTGAAAGATGTCTCTGGCCATAGCAGGGGCTTTGGAACGAGATGATCTTTAAAGGTTCTTTCCTACCAAATCCTTCTATGGGTGTATGACCATATAACTTCTCTTCCTGTCTCCTGCCTTTGAGCACTCACTCAGATTTAGCATTTTATACAAAACCTCCCTTAGGGCACAATCTGAGTTTTAGAACTGCCACTGAACACTGTATCAGGAGGGATGTTCCTCAAGGGGGTTGGCCAGAGACCCATTAACCTGTATGGGAGATGCTGCATTTGGCCAACTTTGAATCCCTGAGCTTACAAAGAAGAGCAGGATATGACAACACTGAGTTAAATCATCTTAGGGGCATCTCTTCAGTACAAACAGATCCTCCGTTGACACAACTGTTCCCACCCCTGACTGCTCTTACTGGGAACACTGATTTTATATAAAAAGCTGTATCTTGGCATTTATGAGTCCTAGATTAATTTCTTGTACTTCTGTGGACTTCCTTTTAAACTTTGAATAAACCTTTTAGCAAAAGGTGTTTTAAGTTGTGGGACATGTAGATTTGTGCCTAATGTTTTAAATGGCACACGGACCTGTTGGTAAATATCACAGAGTACTGAATGTATAATTTGCATTTTGGTTTTGTCTTTGTTCCTCAGTTCCTCATCAGCAGACAGGAGGTAAGAGCACACTTCTGTTTTGTGGGATAAAAATATGTCAGGATTTTGATTTTTTTAAAATCCTTTTATGTAAGAGATAGAGAATTAGATACTTTTGGTGCAGATGTTAGATAGAAAGAGGCATTAGTCATTTTTTTTATATCATCTGAAAACTTTTGGATGACAGTTGTATTTATTTTATCATAATAGGACAACTATCATAATAAGGACAACTGTAAAATAGCCAAGTTGTGCATTTTTCAAATAATACAATGGCAAAAGGAGAATCCTGCATTACACTAGAAGCACATTAGTGAGAAATCTCAAGAGCACATGTATTCATATAGGAGCAAATATATATTAAATGGCACCATATAAAATCCCAGGTATATAACAAATAATAGAGGCTAAAATGACATCAGGAAATGCTAGTGACATGCAGCAACATGTCTAAGAACAAAACAACCATGTCAGATATAATAATCAATTTCTACAATAAAATTATTTGCCTGATCATTTGTTTCTGTCTGTAGCTCTTCCCCTTGACTTGCAGCATGCTGAAGTGACGGGTCAATGTTTTCCTCTATTAAAGACTATAAATTCTTGTGACAATGAAATTCTTACTCAAGAAGAGATCATCATCAATGTTTTTTCCTAATACACTCTAATGCTGTTTGTGCTGCTCAGTGTGCCATTACAGTCATTATCTTTTCAGGAGCAGAACTCAGCAATATGTGGAAAGTTTAGTGAAAAAGGCTATTTTGTAGGATAATAACACACCAGAGTATCTCAACCCGAAAGTAAGGCCCTTTAATGCAGATTCATCTGTCTAAGTCTGTCATAATCATACCTATCTTCATCCTTTTCATTTTCACTAAGTGCCCAGCAGAAAGCATCTCTATGCACTGCAATTGCCGGTTTTGCTCTGTGATCAGATGTTTTGCTACTTAAGTGGCAGCTTAATACATATTTCTTGACTACCCTTTGTGATTTTGCCCATGTGTTTTGTCACAGAGTGAGAGTAAAGTGAACATCTACAGGCTGATGGGTCTCTCAGGACAGGGGGGAATTTACAACAGCCTCTCTGCCTACCTCCATATCTTTCCTGCCCCCTCCAGAGGCATTATGTTGGTAATTGCTGGAGAATACAAGAATAAGCAGGCAGGAAATTCATGGTGCATCTTAATTATTAGTGCCTGCCTATCTCAGAGTGCTGAATGAATTGGCCAAATTTGCTGACCTGCCTGAAAGCTAATGCAGAAAATGAACCATGAAAAAGGAAAAATAGTTTTCTTTTGGATCAGTTAGTGAATTACTGATCTTATAGGAGCATTAGTGCTGGAGCTACATAAAAGATGGGGCTAGCATGGTTGTGAAGGAAAATAGAGAGCAAGAACAGCCCTTTTGAAATTAGTCCCTATTATCAACTGATTTAGTTGGCTGTAAACTCAGAAAATTAGAGCAGACTTTATTTAATAAGCACAATTCTGTGTTCCTTCTATAGTAAGCAGTGAAAGGACTATGATTTTTCTAAATTAAAATATACTTAAATGTACATTTCTTACATAGAAGAATTTTAATTCGATTTTTCTTTATAGCTTGTTTTTATTCCAGTTATTATTATGCTTTATAAGCTATTCTCCAAAATTTCATTATTCAGTGGGGGCCACTGAAGAGAAAAGGAAAAGCTCCCAAAAGGGAAAACATCCCATATGATGGACAGACTGGCCATATTAGAATGCATGGTTTGACGTGGACAGACACGGCTGCACTGTGATTTGAGAAATTGCTTTGCCTTTCTTACAGCTTAGCTTTGACAGCTGTAAAGCAGAAATAATTATATAGGCCTCCTCTGAAAGAGCATTCAGATTTGTGAGGACGGTGTGCTCTTGGAGAAATGTGCATTACCAACAGTCACTAAGCCTTCCTGGGTTAATGGAAGCAAGTAGACCTGGGGACAAGGTGGAGATTAATCTCCTTTTTTTTCCCCTGTACAACATTTCACTGTGCTTATCTTTGATGAAAACTGGGAGAAAAGCATCATTTAGGTAACTAAAGTGCTTAATCCCAACTTTAGAGACATAAGAGGTTCTGCTGCCATCACTGGCTTTGCCTGCATGGTAAAGCTTGTCACATGTGTCAGCAAGGACTGATGAAAAGTTGATAATAAAAACCTGTCTTTGAAATGTACAGGAAAATAATTTTTGATGATTATAAAGTGGTCAACAACTTTACCTGTACTGTGTTCTTTAAAGGAAATGTCAGCCTTATTGAAACTTCCCAGCTCCTATCTCTGTCCACCACAGGACAAGCTGCAGATTCAACAGAACACACGGGAGAGCTGAATTCCAAACAATAAAGCTGACAGAACATAAAGCAAATTGAGGCAGTAATAAAGCTGCTGTGATTTGCTGTAAATGGCACCAAGTTTGCAGCAAACCTTATGAAAGTCTTCTTACATCAGATATGTTGGGTGCCCACTAAATGCACAAGATCCGTCTCAGACAGCTATGTCAATTCCTGTCAGAACAATAGAACAATAAAGCAGCAGATTCTGCAAAAGTTTAATATCATGAAATAAAATTCCAGCAGATTTGATGTGCTGAGTGTTGTATTGTATATTTTTTAAAGATAAATGCCCACTTGCTGATGAATCCTGACATGTTTATTTCTTTGTTCCTCAGCACAACTAAAATAACCAATAAACACAAAAAATTCTCCTGCAGAGATTGTGGTATTATTTTTCTTCCAGGTTTTGGAAGTCTGGCTTTTTGATGTTCAATTCATTACTTATTTTATGGGTGATAGTAAAAATAAGTAGTCAACTAACTACATATGTGTCCCCTCACCCCAAACATCAACAGAGCTACAACCACTGGTTTATTTGAAAAAAAAAATTGTTTATAGAACACATTTGGACAAACTTTACAATGGTTGCTGAAAGGGTCCTGAGGAAAATACTTATTTGCCAGAAAATTATTTTGTTCCTCCTACATTGCAATGACTGGTATTTCAGGTGAATACTTATTTAGCTTTGTCAGCAAAACTTTTGATCTAAAATAACAGCATTCTGGGGAGTTCAAAACGTGTATGCAATGGCTTGTTCCTTTTGCCTCCTCAATGGCTGCATTTATGGGATGACAACATGTGCAAGCTCTAAGGAGCTGCACAGTCCTATAAGAAAAAAAAAACATTTTGCCTCTGCTTTGCACACAGAATGCAAAGTGTGCTTCATAAACTGTACTAAGCAAAGCAGTAAAACTAATGATAAGCTGCCTACATGGCTGTGGAGAGCAGAACAAGGTGATCCAAAATTGTTTTATATAATGAGATAAGGGAGATGATGACACACAAAGAAGAGAGGAAAGGGAGGACTGGGTTGGCAAGCAAAGTGTGCCATGTGGTGTGGAGTAGAGAAACCTTGGAAAAAATAACAGAGCTGAAGGAGCTCCACCCCAAGAACGTGCACACCAAAAAAGAAGTGCCTAGAGGGTCTAAGTGTGAGGGAACCTCTTGTATTATTTCTGAGAAAAAGTCATGACTGGGAGCCCCTCTGAAGTGTTTGTATGATAACTAACTCAAGAAGGGACATGGCTCATGCAATGGGAAAGCCAATCTTGATTGTCTTTAAGAGTTATTACAATCAAGGGAAGTACCTGAGGATTGGAAGTAAAAAAAAAAAAAAAAATCATACAACTCTTATTTTGAAGAATAGCTAGAAGAAGGATCTGTAGAAATACTGAGTTGTAATTTTATTTCAGTCTCTGGCAAGATGATGAAACAAATCCTACTATAAACCATTTCCAAATATATGAAGGAGAAGAAGGTGATTTGGAATATTAAACACAGTTTTAGAAAGGTAAAATCATGACTGACCAGTCTGACAGATTTCAACAACAAGATCTGTCTTGATGGGCAAGAGGGCAGCAGTAGAAGATTTTTATCTTGAATTCAGCAAGGCTTTTCACATAGTCACTCAACTTCCTTAGATAATCTATGAAAAAAGGGCAAGGTGGATAAATGGTGAGATGTCATAAAGAGCTGGGCACAACGGGTTGTGATTAGCTGCACAAAATGCATCTGGAGGCCAGTTATAAGAGGTACCCCAGGGATCTGTGCTGTTTGAGCTCCTCATTATTAGTGTACTCTTACCAAGGCTGCAGAGGATGTAACACCACAAGGAGTGTCTGACACACCAGAGGGCTATGCTGCTATCAGGAGGAACCTGAACAGGCTAGAGAAATGGGCTGGCACAGAAATCTCATGAAGCTCAACATGGGTAGAGTGCAAAATCCTGCCCCTGGGAAGAATAACCCTACACACCAGTACAACGAGGAAGCAACTTTGCAGAAATCATCCCAGGAACCCTTGTGGACAGCAGGCTGTGTGTAATTCAGCAGTGTACCCTGGCAGCAATGAAGGTCAGACACCTCCTGGGCTGCATTAGGGAGAGCATTGCCAGTAAATCATGGAGTCACAAGATGGTTTGGGGTGGAAGGGACATTTGAAGCTCGTCTGCCTCAACTCACCTGACACAGGCAGGAATTTTCTTCGCTAATGAAACCCTGTCCAACCTGAGCTTGAACACTTCTGGGGATAGGGCATCCACAATTTCTCTGGGCAGCCTGTTCTACAGCCTCACCATCCTCATCATAAGAATTTCTGCCTAACATCAAATTTAACCAAACATCTTTCAGTCTGAAACTGATCTCAATACAATTGTCTATTTTGTGAATGCAGACACTAAGCAGTTTTGGTCCCAATATAGACCATAAATGGACCCAACACTTTGGCTATGGCCATCCAACCAATTCATTATCCACCTAAAAGTCCATCCATCAAATCCTTATCTCTGCATTTAAGTGGCAAGAATGATTTTGGGGACAATTCCAAAGGCCAAACAAGAGTCAAGGTGACATCAGTACCTCTTGCCCTGTCCACTGATGCAGTCACTCCATTGTGGGAGGTCAGTAGATTGGTCAGGTACAATTTGCCATTGCTGGAGGTCATGGGAAATGACATTGTCCCTCTAATGTAGTGACACAGACCAAGTGTGCCATGTCCAGTGCTGGTGACTGCACCAGACCATCTCTAAAGGTCCCTTCCAGCTTCAACTATTCTGAGAATCCACAGTTCTTTGATGGGACATATTACTGTAAAACAGCTTATAATTTTGTATGGAAAATTATCCAAAGGAGTATGAAAACTGTATAATCATTACTTCCAACATAAGAACAAGATTAGGACACTGGTGACGCACTTTTCTTTTCTTATGCTTTTTTTCTTTTCTTAGAGTCCTTTTGCTGAAACTCTGACAGAACTTCTGACAAATGCAACTCAAACTGATCTTTGAAAGATCAGTAAGGCAAAAAGAAAAAGAAAAAAAAAAGTCACCAAGAGGAACCAAGAGGGCAAAGAAAATAACAGTGCATTTACCCTAGGAAAATTTGAGGCAATTAACTTAAGGAAAGTACTATTTAGGAAAAGAGAGAAAAAGAAAATAAATAATAATACTTAAAATCTGGAGATGATAATCCATAAAAAAAATTATTTAATTAATATGGGAAACGTTGCAACTAAAGATCAGAGAAAGCCGTGATTTTCTGCTGTCTACTCTGAGACCTTGCATCACGAAAGAGAGATACCTGGTGAGATAACATCTGGTATGTTCATAGATAAACAGGTTTTAGGGTCATTTTTATCATTTAGTCTGACCCCACTCAGCAAGAAACTTTTGAGTTCAGACATCCAATATCCTGTGGTTCAGGTTTCCTCTTGGAAACTTCTTGGAGGTTCAAATTTCAATATTGTACTGAACTTGTTGGGACATGAGAAAGCAGCACCAGTTAGAAGGCTGAGCACATGTTGTTATTTTGCTCTTAGGAGCGTGGGGACAAAAAGATGTGTCTGAAAAGAAGTGGGTGGGGGGGAAAGAAACAGGCTCCAGAAGTAAGAAGGTGAAGGTCCTGGTTGGAATAAATACCTTGAAAGTGGGAAAAGGTCTGGGAGATGGATGAGATGCATGGTGATGAGTCTCTGAGGACACCCAGGAACCTCCTCCAGGGGCACCTGTGGCTGATGACTGAGGCAGCAGCACAGCCTGGACCAAGGTGATCCCCCTGAGCATCCTGAGCATGATGGAGCAGCAGTGACCTCCCTGCAGGGAAGGGAGTCAGGGTCTGGTGAGCACAGAGCCACGGGAGAGGGAGAGTGAGCTGGAAAATCAAGTAGGGAGAAACTCTTACCTCCATCTTGAGTAAACCCCAGTATCCACATATATCATAGGCTGTTATTTATTCTTTCTTGTACAGACAGAGAAAAGGAAAATCTGGGCCCCTGTATAGGCTGAAGGACTTGCAGGACAGAAATAAACCAAAATGTAGTTCTTTGTCCAAAGCAGGGAAATCTCAAAGTGGCTCTTAGTTTAATATGTGGAAAACAGCCCTACTTTCAAATTATTGTTGTTATCATTATTAATACTACCATCACCATAATATAATGATAACAAACAAGTCAAGCATTTGAAGGAAATTTTCTGATTTATAGGATGCACGGATGTTATGGAAAACCAAAACCAACCAAAAAAAAAAATCACAACTCACTAACTACTAAAACATATTTTCTTTTGTATAAAATGCATTTTCCCTCGACTTTCATCAGTTACCAATGGAAATCCAAACAATGCCTGCAGTTATTGCTTTAAACCAAAACTGTAAGAATCATGAACTATAAGAATTATAGCTTCCCAACAAAATGTAAGACCTCCGCAAGATCAATAAGTGAAGGAGGAGATGCAGAAACTCCAGGTATCAACAAGGACCATTGACTTTGACTCCTGAGTACAAAAATAATAAATATTTTATGTTCCAGAAATGAGAGTACACTATCAAATGTAAAAAAACACACCTAACCTTCATCAAAAGGATATAAAGTTCAAATATTAAGAAATACTTTAATTTTTTTTACCCAGTATCACATATATTGCAAAATATACTGTTTTACCTCATATATTCATACTACAGAATTCTTGGTATTTTTATGCCTTAAATCCATGAAGTGTTCCAATTGCAATCCCTCAAATGTTGCGGTTTTGTCCTGTTTGCAGATGCAGATCTGGAAAGAAGAATTAATTATCTGTACTAGGATACATCTTCATCATGTTTGGACAGTGCAGATAGCTACATTTGAGTTGTCTGGATTTCAGAGAAGATCTCCAGAAACTACAGTCTTGCAGCAAGTTTATTTATGCTAGAGGTCTCCTTTAATAATGAATCAATATCTATTTATTTACAGATATTCAAATAAAAGAAAATTAGAAAAAGCATGTTTATATGACATATTTCCCACATTGGTTTTATATTGTAGTGAGAGAAGATTCATAAGGAAATGATACAGTATAGATAATTTTGGCGCAGGGCACAAGGAGTGACTTCAGTGTGCACCAGGGGCTCACAGAGCTCCAATTAACTGAGGACAACCTGGAGGTAAAGCCCTGTATCAATGAGCATGACTGTGTAGTGCACATCAATCACCAGTGCACTCAAACCTCTCCTGGCACCAGTCCTTCTGACCTCCCTGTCCTCCTTTCTGAACTGTTTCAGTGCCTGATTACTCTAATTGCTTGGAAACCACACATTATAATTTCCAGGGATTTTTTTTGTTGAGTTTTTTGATTTTTTTTCAATTCAGGGATGCACAGACTTAAACTGGTCTCACTGCTCACTGAATACTGTTGCAAGTTTTTCTTAACACTTGCCTCATTAACAATACAGTGCAAAACCCAATTTCTTTAATAAGCTAGATAGATTGAGCTCCTACATTTTTTAACATAAAATATGATCTATAGAGCATTTTTACTGCCCTCCTGCCATATTCCTTCTTGCATGAGTATTTTTCTGCATCATTTAAAAGTCTGCACCACAGAATTGTTGAGAATCTTGACAGATCTTGTGCAGAGATAAGGCAATTTCTTTATTTTTGTTTGACAGTCCTGCTTTTTATACTTCTGAAGACAATATTAGTCCTTTCTGTTACAGTGCTTCACTGCCAGCATGTTGAGATGATATTTTCTTGTTGAACAAAAAGAGGGTTTTTTTACAACTTACCACTTTCCACTCTAAGATCCCTTATCAAGTAAATTCAGCATGAATTTCCTGCTCTTGCACATGTTATTGAGCAGCTGATCTCTGGGAAATAACTGTAAGGTACTTTACAATACCCTGATAAAGAAGCATGTCTCCATTATTTATCTCACCTTTTTTTTTATACCTCCAAGATTTATCTGTAAATATCTCATATAATTATTAAAAACTCTGCTACAAGCATTATAAATTGGTCAGTTCATGGATGACTTCCTTTTAACAGCTGCTAAAAGTGACATTAATCCATTTGATGTTTTATTTGTTCCATAGAAAGTAAAACATGGTGTAGTACTTTCTCAGATGCCCTGCAGATATTCCAGTGTGCTACATCAATATGTTTATCTTGATCAGATGGATGAATTACAACAGTATGGAATAGGAAGAGACATTCCATGTCATTGAATTACAGTTTTGTTTTGTCACAAACAATGATGTTATGTAATACATTCTATAGACTGCTCTGTAAACAAAGAAGGATATCTGCCTGCCTGCTGCAATTATTCTGGTGAATCAAAACCACATTACTATTAACATTAAAAGCTTTCTTCTCAATTCTGGCTTAATTATACTCATACTTCCTTGTCACGTATTTGCCCTTTTCCTGAAAGAGATTTTCTGCCATCTTGGTATCTAGGCCCAGATATATCTAAGCAGAATACTCCTTTTTTTCTCTCTCTCTTAATTTTTTTTCCTCCCAGGTAAATGAATCCCAATTGTTTTACTCTTGGGATAGTAAAAAGACTAATTTTTCATGGATTTTCATAGAAATTCTTTTCAACAGTTATGCCATAATGACGAAAATGACATGTTTATTTTATGAGCCACAAGGATAGACATTAATTATGGGGTTTATGCTTTGTGTATTGGATCACTATTTTATCATTACAGTTCTCTCTGGGACTGAAACCAAGCAAAGCAATCTTTAATTTTTGCAAATATGTCTGCTCTTCTTAATTCTACACATGAAGCTGATGGTCTTTTCACTCAAGAAGTCTCACAACTCCAGTTTATTTATTTATTTATTTATTTAATACTTTTTTTTGCTCAGGAGGCTTCTCAAAATAGATCTTATAAGAGATGAGCTTCAGGCCATAACAATTCTGCATTTCAGCAAATACTACTTTTACCCACCTTTATTGTCAATGCTATGCATCCTATTTTATTCACAAAATTACACAAGGTAAAATATATATTCAATATTTTTCCTTGTTGTGCATCCTTACCTCTTATATTTCCATTCAAACGTAGCAGGAGTGCACACATTGCTTAGGAGCTCACCTCCATTGCAACATCCCTACTTACTGGGCCATGACCCATGGTTTTACTGGGTCATTTAAACTTCAGCAATTGTTTTGCTTTCTTTATCA
The DNA here is from genome assembly GCF_047830755.1 of Zonotrichia albicollis. NCBI lineage: Eukaryota > Metazoa > Chordata > Aves > Passeriformes > Passerellidae > Zonotrichia > Zonotrichia albicollis. Next base: position 148,459,891 of record NC_133819.1, read on the forward strand.
GCTGCTTACATGGAATATTCAATTTCAATTCATTTTATTGAAGCGGTTCTTTTTCCATATTATATTGCATATTGAACTAGAATAGCCATTTTCACCTCTTCTTTTAATCAAGACTTTTTTGCGTGTAATGAAAGATTTTCTGTTTGTGAAATCTTGGTTTCTTGTACATTCAATAAAATTTCCTCAGAATATTCATAATATAAATTAACACTTCTTTCTTTAAATTTATCATGTTATAAAAAATCATTAAGAACTAGGATTAAATTTATTCCTTATTGTAAAACATCATTAGAGAAAGATTCAATGGTGCTTGTTGTAAGTGATTATAACTGATGACAAAATTCTAAGAGCCCTGTAAGCTTTGTGATTTCCATAAATCCAAGTGATTTTTCTAGATCTCTGCGCGGGGGCGTGAACGGCCCTGGAATCCGGCTATCTGGTGAGGGGCGAAGGCCAGGGCCCCTGCGCATCAGAAAACAGCCCCCCTCGGCGGCTTTGGCCTCGGGCTGAGCTGGGGGGATAGCTCGGAGCAGCGCGGTGAGAGACGAATCAGGAGGCGACCACTTGCTGGGGACATATTTTTTTCTTCACCAACGTAGCCATGGCTGCTATAGCGACTAATCCCACCAGTCCTCAGCAAGTGGACCCTGTGTGGTTCCTCATTATTTCAGAGTCAGCTCTCTAATTTGCCAGTGTTCCCAGTGCTTGTTGTTGCTCCTTACAAGCAGCCTCACAGATCAGTTGCTAAGTCCTGTAACTATTTATTTTAAACCTGCTGCTTTCTTGAGTGTGCAACTTTATCTGTATTGGAAAACTGCCTGTGACAAGATCCACCTTTTTGCAAAGGGCCGTACCTCTGCAAGGGAAGAACCTTCTAATGGTAAGGCAGGATGTCACTGAGAATGCAGTAAGTGCACAATCAGGGAAAACTAGGAGATTGTCAACAAAATAAGAGGGAACCTGGCAGGAACAGCCAGGTTTGTACTTTTGAGGAAAAACACAAAGCATGGGCTGCTAAAACATTTCTATATGATTCAAAAATACAAGCTGATTGTACAAAAAGGTGCCCAGACAGTATATTATTTCCTTATCAAGGTAGAAGGAACAGCCTTTCTTGTTAACGGGAAATGCTAAAGAAAATGAATGGTAAAAACCAAAATTTCGTATTCCTTATAGTGATGAAATTGTATAACACCACTGATGATAGACAGGACCTCTGGAGGTCAGCTGGTCCAACCTCCCTTTTCAAGCAGGAACACCTACAGAGAGTTGCTCAGGACTGTGTTCAGACAACTTTTTGCTATTTCCAAGGATGGAGATCCCACAACCTTCATAGACAATCTGTGCCAGTGGCAATCAACCTCACAGGAGAAAATATCTCCCCATGTGGGAGCCTCCTGTGTTTGTGCCCATTGCTTCTAATCCTGTCACTGGCTATGGCTACAGAGAGCCTGGCTCTGTCCCCTCTGCATGCTCCCTTCAGGGATGTACAGACATGACCAAGAGTTCCCTGATCCTTCTCTTCTCCATGCTGAACAACCCAAATTCTCTCAGTGTTTCCTCCTAGGAGAGATCTCCTGTCCATTCACCTTTTTGCACATCCACTGGATTCCCTCCCATGTGCCCCTGTCTCTCTTATCCACATCTGGACTGGGCTCTCCTGGTGGTCCTTGCCAGCACTTTGACTTGCAGGAAATTCTTTTCCTAATGCAGCCCAGGACACTGCTGGGCACTTTTACTGCAAGGACACATTTCTGGATCCACACTTGCTGTCCACCAGACTGCAGAACATTTTCTGCAAGGCTTTGCAGCTTCTCAGCTTCTCAGCAGGTATTGCTGCAGGGGGTGGTTCCCCTCCAGGAGCAGGACTTTGCTTTTATTTTGTTGAAATTTACAGTGCTCTCATCAGCCCATGGATGTTCTCAATCTTGTTGAGGTAGCTCCAAATGTCAACAAAATGTGTGAATGTGGGATTTAATTAGTCTGGACCAGGAGGGGAGGAATTTCAGCCTGTAGACCCCCAGACCATGTAATTCCCATACATTTTTCATGTCTGGCAGTTTCCTTTACCCAAAGATTTCATATTCAGACACCAAAATCAAAATGTTCTCATAAAAGACTTCTCTTTGACAAGATCTCTTTTCTGATATTTAACTCATATTTAGCTCATTTAATGCTTTCCAGACATCCTGTATTCTGTTCTTTTCAGGTAATGAGTACATCCTTGCTTACTGCCTAGGTACAAAATGAAAGACATCTGTGATCTGAGTTGCAGTAAGCCAACAAAGGCAAAGAATATACATTACTGCTGCACTCTGTAGAGAAATTTCTAGATTCAAGGTCATAAGTCAAGAAAAACATTAATTCCTCAAAGGGGCACTGAGACACTGTGGGGAGAGCTTGAAGGAATATCATAATAATTCCTCCATCTGGCCACAAACACTCTGTCATTTGCTGTCCTAATAAGGAACATGGTGATTAAATATGGCTAAGCACTCAGGCTAGTTGTGATTTTTTTTTAATTAAAAGAAAAGCAAATTGTTTTCATTTTTAATCATAAGGAAAGAAATGTATTGTCAATCCATGTGTGCAGACAAAATTCAATTCAAATTCTTACTAAGCCTCCAAAGCAAAGAACAAAACCCAGCATGGCCTTGTTTAGGTTTTGTTCAAAAATACAGAAACACCTATAATCTATGCATTTACTAATGGATGGTATTTTATGTAGCAATGCTTTGGGCTTACCTCTGCTGCTTTTGAAAGTACCCACACACTTCTATGGGTAGTCCTTTAAATATGGTACAGGTTGTATGGTACAGACCTGCCTGAGCCTGATCCTGGGGAGAAGGAAAAGTATCAGATTTTGAGGAGTGTCTGAGGGCTTTGTTAGTCTCCATATTTGCAAAATTTCCCTTTCACTGCAACAATTAACTCTTAATTTTTGATTTTTCTTATCTTTTCTTATGATACAGACCATTTTTAGAAACAAGGATACTGTGTTAGAATTGACTTTTGGGGTGAAATCGACATTCTTCTTTACAGAAATGTTTTGAAGCAGAAGGATTTACATCAATACAGAAAGTCAGTCAGTCATGCACATAACTGAAGAGCAGCATTTGTTGACAACTATGTCAGAGCATCATGCCTGCTGAAAATGGTCTGGTTTGGTGCCAAAACCCATTAAAATCACAGAACACCCTCTGTTGATTTCAACCAGATACTTTGTTCTAAGTAAAATTGCATGCTTTGAAACAGAATCTCTCTTTGTTACTTTACATAATACTTGCTTATTGACGAACAAATATGCAATTAACTGATTCCAGCTCCAGCAATTCCTTTTACCTCTGTGATTTTATGCCAAACCTACCACAGGTGAGCTGTACTGAGAAGTTCTTATAATCTCAAAAAGGTTTGATAGTCCATGAAATAAGATTGTGGGTCAGCTCCACTACCTTGTGTTTCATTTATAGTAATGATTTTTTCTTTTTCTTACCATCATAAAGTCTGAATGTGGCGTAGGAAGGAATCTATCTTCTCTTATGTATATCAGAATCTTTCACCATACTGCCATGGAAACATGCAAGTAAGAAAACTCCCTGTGCCTAATTTGAGACAGTGCTAAAGAAACACTATATTACTTAATTAAACAGAAAAAATTATATGGGAAGAGAGCGAGACAAGGAGAGGGAAGGTTGTCAATACAAAAATATGTCCTGTTATCCTGTGGCAGTACTCTGAGATGTTTTTCACATTGGTTGCTGTACCCAGTTAATCCTGTTAACTGTAAATGATGAGTCAAGTTGACAGCTTGGTCCCTATTTATGCTTGTATTTTCTTTATTCTCAAAGTTTAAATAAATGTAATTTGATGGGGATGAATAGACCCTTCAGGCTTTTTACTGAAACAGCTCAAGAAGAGGCTATTTTAAATGGAAATACAAGAATGCAAACCAAAATTTCCTGAGAGCAAAATAGGAGAGCAATTCCAAAATCCTGCATAACCTGCTTGTGAAGTAAGGAGTGAAAATGGAAAAGGACTTTAAGAGTGAATGAATCTACTGTCCAATACCTTCACCTTGGTTAGTATCACAGACTACATGAGCAGAAAAATACCTTATATATATAATAAAACCTATATCTTTAATAAAGTATAATATTTGCTATAGAAGATGAGGCAAAAATTGAAAACATCTTTAACAGACAGCCTGAACATGAGATATCAGCGAATTTACCTTCCATTACTGCAAGATCTAAACAGCTCTGTTCATTAGTGAAATATGTCTTAATTCACCCATTTATGGTCATATAAAACACTAATGAAAGTTTCCCTCCTTTTCCCTTTCCTCCTCTCCCCTCCAGATTTTTTTCTTTATCGGATTCTGTGATGCTACTTGAGCGTGTTGAAGCCCTGGCACGGGATGCCCAGAGACTCTGTGGATATTCCATCTCTGGAAGTGCTCAAAGCCAGGGGCTCTGAGCAACCTGGGATAGTGGAAGGTGTCCCTGACCATGGCAGAGGCTTCAGAGTGAAATGATCTTTAAGTTCCTTCCAGTCCAAACCATTCTGTGTTTCTCTGATTTGATTTATTGCTCAGGACTGTAGAGACATCCATGCAGACCACAGAGGTTTCTGCTAACACAGAGTGATGCAATTCTTGTCAGACTGACATTCATTCTCACTTGCTTCCCTCTTTCTCTCAGCTGAAAACCAGATTTCAGCAGCAAGCAGAAAACTAAGAGGAAAAGAAATAAAGAAAGAAATATAAAGCTTTCACAGAATCATTTTGTGCAGATGTTAGCATCTTAGGGGTATCCACAGAGGTTCACACATTCACAAAACTTCCAGATGAAAGATAGATGACACCTAGTCTAATAAGCACTGGTCTCTGAGCAGGCATTCATTGATTTTAATCTTGTTAAATCATGTTCTAGTTTCTCAGAGACATAAACAAGGACAGAAATACAAAATACAACTCAGTAATAACCAAATTACCCAGGAGATGAAGTCAACAGTTTTACTGACTTCTCAGGCTGGAGAACAGGAGTTTAAAAGAATTTAAAGGATAAGTAATGAAAGCTGGTGTGTTTTACAACATGGCAACAAAACAAAATCAGTAGCTGCAGAGAAAGCAGATTTTTAAAGTCAAAATGTGAAGAACACCCTGAAACAGAGTAGGATATTCCAGTGAGATTCAGATCCATGATATTCACATGTTCGTAAAAAAAAAATAGTACTATATTTGTTTTTGAAAGAGTCTCATGAGCTTCTTTATAAGGCTGATTCATAGAATGATGGAACCCTTGGGTTTGAAGGGACCTTTAAAGGCCATCTAGTCCAACTTGCCTGCTTGGTCAGGTAAGTCAGAGCCCTGACCAACCTGACCTTGAATGTTCCCCAGGATGGGGCATCTACAACCTCTCTGCTCCTGTAAATTGCCACCCTTATATTAATATAATACTACTACTACTACTACTACTAATAATATTAATAATCTTCCTTATATCTAATCTAAATTGAGCCTTTCTCAGTTTAAAACTATTACCTATTGCAACAAGCCCTGCTAAGAATCCTCTCGCCATCTTTTCTTAAAGCTCCCTTCAAGTAATGAAAGGCTAGAATGAGGTCAACCCTTGTTAAGTCTCCAATCAAAAAGTGGGTTTGACACTTTTCATAGAGGATGTGACAGACCAGGAACACTGTGCAATCCAAAAGCAGAAGTCAGTGCTAGGTTTGAGTCCCAGCTCTTGAGACATAACAAACAGTAAATCTTAACCAGGTGCCCAAATGGTCATGGATTGTGTTGGTTTATTTTTTCTCCTCTCTTTTACTAAATGGTAAAAGTGTTCTCAGACTGCACAAAAAATGTTCTTTCTCAGTGACAAACACTCCCAGAAATAGGGAGGGCCTGGGCTAGATTTCAGAGCTTGGCAGTGTGTTCCAGGTTGCACCCTGTTCCCAGTCTCACCAGATGCTTAAGAAGCAGTTCAGGGAAAACATCTCTTTCTGTTCTCCCCATCTGTAGAATCACAGCATCATAAATGTGCTCAGGGCTTTAAGCCATCTAAAGTGACACTATTCCAATGACAGAGAGATAGCAACCAAATAACACTGCAATAATTACCACTTACCATCCTCTCCTCAGATGGAGGGAAACTTAATCCACTAATGCTTGTAAAATGCTTTAAGATTCTGCAGTGAAAGCCGGCATGGGAATGCACAGCATTAGCCTTGTAAGTGACAGCAGAGTGCACACTGGAAGGAAGAATAACAATCAAATCATTGGGTTAAATCCTCCAAACTCTGAGAAACTTTCCTAAGAGCATGTCTCAGTAGCAGCTCTAATCCTGATGTTAAGAAGAACTGACTTGGCTGAGCTCCAGTGCATTCTGAGGTCTCCTCCTTTTGCCCCTGAGCTGGAGGGATGGTATTGTATTGAATTCACTTGCTAAGAAATTATCTTGGTGTCTCTCCATTTCTGTGTCAGTGACCACTGATGTTTCAGAGCAGGTGGTGGCTAATGCTGCTCTCTCCTGCTGGAACTGCTTATCCAGCTCTTGGATGTTGCAAAGGGAATGTCACCTGCTGCATGTGGATTTGGCCTTAAAAATACCAAAGAATTCACTGAAGATTCATCACTGTCCCTCTGAACAGTTTGACTGCCAATGTTTTTATGACAGGCCTGTTGACCCTTTAATGCTTTTAGCCATTTATCATATGTCAAATTGGAAGCGATCATCTGGTAAAATCACCTCCAGAAAATGAGCCAAGGCTTTGATCAACTGATCTGTATGTCCCAGTCTTATCTGACTGCGTCAGGCACATAAAATGTTGGGTTAACACTGTGTGATTTAGCTCTGGAGTCTGTCTCAAAGAGCTCACCTTTCAGAGAGAGCCTTGGAGCCTTGGTTCAGTTGACACATGAGAAAACCCAGTGCTGACAAAAGTAATTCCTTGTGCTGACCATGGATTATTGTGGAATGCAAAAGTGCCATTAGAAACCTGCCCTATATGGCTGTAAGGTTATAGAATGCAAAGTCATGGCAGTTCTCTGTTCTGGTGGCTGATGCATGGTGTTTTCCTCTACAGCCCCCCAAAACACAAGGTGCCATTGGAACACAAGCATGGCACTGTTATGGTGTCCTTTTGGAATATTTAAACTAGCAAACCCATGAGTAAAAAAGCTACCTATGAAGTTAAAATTTGGGTGTTCTAGGTGAGTGTCATTCCAGTGGGTCCTGTATTTAAAGAAAAAGACGTTTTCATATCAAGAATAGCAGTGATTTTCTTCTGTTTGGAGCTCTCACAGGAGAGTCAAATTGCTCATGTACCTTCTGTGTCTTGTTTGAGAAGGGTAATAAACAGGTTTGATAGTTTGCAGCTCCCATTTATTCCTAATCCTTGTTGCTTGCACTTATTTTTGTTTCTGCTTGCACAGAAAAGAGGGATTGTCTGAGAGTACAAACCTCAGTGACCTGATAGAAATCGTCTATCAGAGTAGGATCATAATCACACACCAAAAATTAAACATCCAATCGATTTCTTCCCCCTCCTTTCATCTATTTTTTTCTTCTCAAATGAGCAGCTCAATCACTCTTGGAGCACAATAATAGAGGGAACAAAAGCCACAGGAATTACATCTGTGTTTACAGATTTTCACTTGGCTAAGATGTGGCATGAGAACTTGCAACTTGTATAATGGACATGCAATTTGATTTGTAAATGCACAAATAGCTGCTATTTTACTGTGGAATTGTCAGGGTAAAGTTCTGTCCCAAACATTTCTGTTTCTATAGTCACTGCCAAAAGTGAAACTACTCCTTTCCTCTGCCTGGGGAACTGTCAGGACGCAGTCAGAATTGTCTAACCTCTTCAGACCGGAAAAGTAATGCTACCTTCAGCTCACATCACACTGCTATTATAGATGTAAAATAGATGGTAAAATTGCTCTGTCAAATGTTGTCTATTGGTCAAATGGTCATCATTGTAACACAAGTTTTTATTAAATGAAGACAATTATAGCAGATTTGAATGGAACAGAATTAGACTTTACTTCTATTGGAATGAATTTAAATTTTCAGTGGCAAAAATTTGACAATCTCCTTTCTAAGCTTCACCATGTCTTTTTCATGGCCACTGTCAGACTCTAGCAGTGGCCCACCTCTCTCTTCAAGATTAGGTTTTGACTTTGTGATATTCCCTTCCTCTCCTCTGAGTTTGTGTGGAGGAAAGGCAAAGCACAAGGTGTCACCACAAGTCACAAGTTTGGTTTCAGAAGAAGTATCACAAGATCACTGTTTGGTATTTTAACACTGTTTAATCTATATCCTGCTACATATTTCTGCTTGCCACATAGCAACAGGGAAATGAGGAAGAGTCATAGACGTGGCAGGATCCTAAATACTTTTGTTTTCTTACTAGATATAAGCACTTTCATGAGTTTGTTCTGCAAATAAATTGCTCTAATCTGCAGTAGGAGTCTGTGACACACATCAGATGATTTCCAGAGCCTTACATGGAGAAGTCCTTTGCATTTTTATGTCAGAGAGCTGTGAAAGTGGGCTGCTCTGGAAGGGGAGGGGAGCCATGGGGTGGAGGCATCAGCCAGGAAGGCAGGGCAGTGCTCTGGGAGACAAAGGGTACAGTCCCACAGCACCCAAACCAGGCCAGCAGAGCTGACAGTAACCAGAACAAAGCAGCAGTCACCACATTAAACCAAATGATGAGCCTGCTCTGAGTTCAAGGCAGCAAATCAGGATCTGCAAGGTTCCAGGCCAGACATGGACATACCTGCAGTGCAGCTCAGACAAAGGCCAAGGGCAAGGGCTGGACTAAAATGCAGCTCCTGGACAGGGCAGAGGGGACACAAAGGGTCCATACCCCTGTATTCCACAGTGTTTTCTCACAACTTACTTGTTTCCACCTTATCCTCCTCTGGAGTTGTGCAGCTGCATCATATTAAGGCTGACTCTGAACACAACCAGTGTAACACCCAGGCTGAAAAGAAGGAGAGAGTTTGCAGAGGAAGATTACAGAAGGTGTTTTCAGGCTGGCCAGAACAATCAGAATCTGTGTGTTCCCTCAGGTCCCTGGCACTCTGTGTTTCACCTCTGACCTCTGAAAACCAGCATTAGCACCAATCTCAATTTATTAGACTGTGAATCTTGCCAACATCATTAAAATCAGTCTGTAACGCAGCATTATGCTCTAGCATAACAGAGCTATCAAGATTTGAGGCAGCTGATCCACTGAATACCTCAGACACCTGCAGGAGCTGGCAGATGTGACAGAGGGCTTGCAGGAATCCTTCTGCAGGAGGCCAAGCATGGTGCAGTAAGATGTTTAAAATTAAGCAGGAGACCTAAGTTTGGCAGTGGAATCAAACAGTTCCTAGGATCATCAGGACTGTTTTACCTTTGTTTAATTAGGTGATAATTTTGGCTGTGGATTGGCAGACATAAGGCTCCCTGTGAAGTGGAAAGACACATCTGTGGGATATGTGCTGTGTTAGGCAAGCTGCTAGTGATAATTGTAGATGGTAATACCTCTGACACTTATATGACCCATTAGCTTTTCTGGCAGAATAAAAGCCTGATGTCAAATTGTGCATGTGCTATTAAGAAAGCATTTTTTCCATGGTCCCAAGGCCTCAATGTCCCATAGTGAAGGGGAGTAAAATATTGCTATATTGCAGCTGGGGCTGTGCACAGGCATTTTGGGTTTTGAGATAAAGAACTGTCTGTGCATCAATGATGTTGTTCTTCTTAATTACTACAGCCCTGCTGATTTTGATACCTAGACCCCAGTGATAAAACCTATTATCTTTGTTGATAACTGAGACTGGCAGGTGATCAGAAGAAACAAATAGTAATGAAGAGCTATAAAGAAATTCATCTGGCTGAGCATGAAACTAGTTTCCAGTGAATGCTAAAATGATGAATATGTAGTTGTTTTGTCTGAAGGAGAGTCTGAGATGCCAATTTGAAGAGGAAAAAACATGTTCTATTCCTCAACACTGGAACAGATCTACAGATCTTTATAAACATCTCCTTCCACTTTTTTTTTTTTTTTTTTTTTTTTACCTGCACATATTTATATGTGAGCAAGGAAGTCTGAACATTTTCATGGAGCAAATTTAAACATAGTTGCCATGTCTCTTAACTTGCACATTAGTGTTTGGCAGGTGTATTTCTCATTAAGTCTCTTTGAAAGCAGCATCAATGCATCAGGGAGCAACTCTTCCTCCTCATTATTTACTCACAGTAAGTTGTAGTCAATGCCTCTATTGCTAGGGATTTGTGTGTGTATCACATTTTGTAAACACTAATGTAAATAATGTTTTTACTTACATTTGAACCAGTGTACAAACTGACATTAAAGCAAGATCTGAATCAGTAAGGGAAAACATATTTAATCTTAGTGAACCAGCTAATGTATCTGACTACAGGGATAGGAAAAAGAAATTTTAATATGTTTAATTTCTTTTAAATTAAAAATCCCTCTCCTGTCCTTGATTTCCCTATCACACATGCATTCAATATCATAGTCCATAAAAGAAGATGGATTTTTAGAGAAAAGCATATAAGCCAGACAAAGCCTGAATTAATATCTCAGAAATCAAAATGTTTTCAAATGGCAGAAATCTAAAGTGCTTAAATATGTCAAGCAAATAATACAAGGTAGAAGAAATTCTACAAAGCCATCAACTATCCTCTGACATTTGCTAATGTTGGAACTTGTCAAGTCCAATATTGTATATAGAGTTATATATATATATATGTTTTATTTTTTTAATGGCATGTACTGTTTTGAAACTAAAGATGTAGTAAGGGGATAATTTGTTTCAGCAGCACAAATCACTTCTGTTTAACTCTCCGCTCTCCATGTGATCTCTTTACTGGCATCTCAGTCTCCTTTCAGTACAGGCATGGGGATATCCAAGCATATCTGTTGTGGTAATGAGCTACATAGAGAATCCAGGCAGGTGAAAAAGAGAGCTCTTTATTGCCAAAATCCTGGCTTTTTTAAGCAGTTAGCTGGCTGTCAGTTGACATGGTTTTAAGGTACATCAAACCCAAGCCCACCAACCCCCATGCACCAAAATGTGGATGTGAGGCCGTCACACAGAACGTGTCTGATGTCTCCCATGTCTCTCACATCTCTCCTGTATCTCATGGCTCTCATGTTTTTCATGTTTTTCACATCTCCGTACCCCTGTTCCAGCTGAGCCGCTCTCCCACAGTTCCCTTCTATCATAGTATGGGTCCCAATTAGATAATAATTAGCATTGTCTCCATGATTCTAGAAGGCTGATCAATCACTTTATTATCTTATACCATACTATACTTCTAAGAAATTCATTGCTCTTGCAGACAGTTTGATACAGCTTTGACCAGATTGGTCAATTGAATCTAAAACACCATTACTAGTGACTAATCAAGAAATCACCCTTTGGTAAACAAATCTCCATAACACATTCCACATGTGTACAACAACAGGTGCAGCAAGATAAGAATTAATAAGAAGATAAGATAAGAATTGTTTATCATTATTTTCTCTGATCTTCTCACAGCTTTTTCCAACATAATGCTGGGGAAAGTTGTGCATGCTGCTCTCTGTGGAGAGAGATGCATCCACACCTTCTCCTTAGCCCAAGTAACAGGCTGGAGCCAGGTTACAAAGCCTTCCCTTTATAAAAATTCTTACCTATCAGTAACACACATCCATCTACATTCCAATGCCGGCAGTGAATGTGAACCTACTTGGAAGATAAATTCAAGTTAAAAATCAACTTTTTCATCTGCAAAGTTATTTGGCTAGAAGTGTTTTATATCCTAATTGCCATGTAGGACAGTGTAAAGAAAGGAGAGAGGAAAATGGGTGATAAAGAGTAGATTAGCAATTTGGCATCATAATTGCCAAAAATGATCCTTCTTGAATGACTCAGTAGAAAAGAAGTTAGAAACATCACTCTGTTTGCTTAAATTATTTTGCATTTATTTAGAGACAGTGGCTTTTACACAAAGGAGATTGGTTTTAAGTTCAGTGCATCTCTATTATGGACCTGATGAATGCAGAAAGAAATAAAATTTCTGCTTCAATGTTTTTGAACACAAGAAGGCTAACAACTAAGATGCTATTTAAATACATATGATCTCACATTCTCTGATCAGGCAGTGGAGGTGGCTTAGGAAGTTTCTACCTCTTAGCTGCTTTTTATTGCCTCCCTGCTGTGCATTGGTACAGGAGTAGCAAAGCTGACACATTATGACACGGACTTGCACTTCATCTACTTCATTTCATGGAATAGTTCCTATATTCTAAGTAAAAATATCCTGACCATCTCTGAAAAACTGGTTTCTAAATTCCATCCCTCAGTTTAGCCAAGTAATTCCTGCTTCACAACTGGAGAAAAAAAAATAGTCTCTATCTACTGGACAACCAAAGCTTTTAAATTATTTAATGTTATATAATGTTCTTTCTGGCTAAGTTTGAAGTAGCTGCTCCTGTTCAAAAAAATCTCACTGCCTCCCTCCCTCTTACATGAAAGTTCCTGCAGTGCTCTGTGCTCTTGAAACACATAAAGCAACACTTCTCTGGGAGAGAAGGACCCCTCTGGTCCCTGCAATCCTGGAGGTGTGATGTGCTGGTTATTAGACCAGGAGAAGGTGATACAAAAGACACTGTCCCACGAATTATCTGGTTGGGAAAGAGAGAGAGACAGAGGAACCCAGGAGGCAGGGAAGTGTCCCTTGCACAAGCTCTCAGAGGAAGGAAACCTGTGCTGCTGCAGCCCAAGCACTTCAGCCTCACCACCTGAGAGATGCTTCAAACTGCCTGCAGCCCACAAGTCTGTCACCTTCTCCACATTAGGATGAGGACAACAATGGGATAATGCAGGTACCAGCTCTGGGGAAGAATTTGCTGAGAAATGATCTGGCTGCTGCTTTTTTAGCTTATCCAGATCTCTTAATCCTCCCTGGCATTCTCACTCACCAGAGATGTGATGGTGGCCAGCAGGATATAATTCTTGATGATTTTCTCTGAATAACCTTTCCATGGGTCAGCCCTAGCAGAGATAAGACTGTCTCTCCTGAGAGAGACAACCACTGATATATTTGGGTACTTAGCAAACGTGCTGTCTGAAGCACCTGTCACTGACAGCAGAGGAACAATCCTTGTGTAGAGCTGCTCAAATTATCTCAGGTTCAGAATGATTTTTCAGTGCCATCCACTTTGCTGCTTTTCTCTCAAGAGGCTTTTCAAATGTCATATCACCCCTGCTCTTTATCACAATAGTCTCTATGTTAAAACAAGCTATAAAAATCAGCAAGCTCTACTAGGGAATGCAGGCTGTGTATATTTCACTGCAGGGAAATGCAGAATAATTTCAAGGGGGAAAAAAAGAAAAAGCTTTACATCTTTGTTGACTCTAAATGAAGACACTCTGTGGTGTAAAATTCTACTTTCAATTCTTACTTGTACAGGGGTTTGTACTACATCAGACGTCTCAGATTGACTAAATCAAAGCATCCTAATAAACTAAATCTGAAGGCTAGATGCAATAAAGATATAAAAATTACAAAGATAGGGTCTGAATATCTTAGGTGGATCTTGGAACTTGGAATACACTGTGGCTGTCAGCCTTGATCCTTGTGTCAGGAGATTTGGGGGCCTCAAAACCACCCAAAGAAGCAATGCCTGAGGATAGAGTCATTTGGAGAAAAACAAAGGGAAACACTGATGCCAGAGGTGATTTTAAATTTATATTCCTTTCCCAGGAAGGAGTACATATTCTGAAACTGAAATCTCAAAGCTGGCACAGGATTGTCTTCCTGAGAGCCAATGTCTCCTTCTGCATTTCCAGAATTAAAACAGACTTCATCTTTCTGCAAAATAGCTTCATGGTTTGAAGAGTGATTTTGGATGTGTGGGAGGATCCAATTCAATTCCATTTTTAAGTGGGAAGAGTCTCAAATCCTGAATATTCTCAGAGAATCCCTTCACCATTTATCAGTTTGTACCTGTCACTGATGTAGAGCTCACAGCAATTAGGAGTGCCACAATATTTGAAGCAACAAGAATTAGCATGGAGAATAAGATTGTGAACCCTTGTACTGGAGCTGTCTGGTTCTGAGGTAGTAATTAATAAGGAAAGCTAATAGAAAAAAAGAAATCATGTCCAAGTGAAGCCTGTGCACATCAGCATTTAGTGCCCTGAGAAGGTGCCCTCAAAGTCACTCATTTTCTGCCTCCTGGGGACCATCCTGAGTGCCCCGCTTGGACATTCATGAGGAAGGTACATACATGAAGAGCCTCCTCAGGAAGACTGGACCAATCTTTTCCAGCAGAGCAAGAACAATTCAGTGCTCTGATCTCTGTGCTATTGGGGATAACTAGGCCAGCTTCTGTAAGGTCACTGCTCCTGTGCAAAGTTAGAAGCCAAATTCCTCTGCTGAACATCTTTTTAAACCATAGGAGATTGACAAATTTATTTTTGCCTGTGGACTGCAGCACAGTTTTGTACACCAGAGCAGTGGGCAATTCACAATGTGAGTGTTGTCTGGAAAAAATAGAAAACAAAGAATTATCCTTCAAGTCCTTTCTTTGCATCACCAATGTTTGAATGTGAAACTATGGCATTTTTTTATTTAATGCCCAAGTTCCAATCACTGTTAGTGAAGACAGGGTTTCATCCACAGGGAATGATGACATTGATTTACATAAAAATTTTCCTATTTATGCTTAATTGTGCAGAATTTTTTACTCCACTAATACCTTTAAATTTTTCTCTTCAAAGCTAGAAAATAGTCTAAAGGGAAAACAAAGCCTTTTGCCATGACAATTTCTTTTAAGAAAAGTTGTGTTCCTCAACCTATTCAAATGATCAGAGAATAAGAGGTTGTCTGGCAGAATAGAAAATCACATGAATTGTTATGCTTGGGCAGGGACTTTTCTATTTACTACAGAATGAAAAAGCAAAAACCAAGGCCTCAGCAGGATCTAGGGAAAAGAAACTTTTCTTTCTTTGACAATAAACATCCTCAGTTATTTTATTTTCTTTTTATTGTCGCAAAAATAGCGTGGAAAGGCTTGATAGGATATGCTTGGATACATCTGGGGCAGAAATATATCCATGAAAAGGTAGATCTGTCAGTATTAGTAAGCATGATCCCACCTTGCTGAATCCTTTGTATGATGTGTAAATCTACTGTAAATAAGTACAACATTGACATTTCTAGAGGGGTTCCAGTTCTCCCAAGTTAGGCAAATGCACCTTCCTTTCTACATTTGTTTACAGTCATGAAGACACCCCAGTGAAATGTTTTAATACTGAATATTGAAATTCTGCAATTCCTCACAGCTAACAAGGCAGACTGCAAGAATAAATGTGAATCATTGTAAAGCAATCCCTCTCCTGTTCATTTAAAAAATATATTTTCCCCTAATGTAGTTCCATCAGCTTCAAGCATGAATAAATAATCATGTGCCAAAGTAGAGTTTTCTTGTTCCTGTTCTTTTTGTTCTTAATTGGTCATTAATATAGAAACAATTTCTTTGTGGAACAGTTTTTTGGTATTTTAATTTTAGGAGCAGAAGAGATGTTAAAAGTTATCAGGTGCTGCTGATTTACCACCAAGGACTCTGAAATCCCAAATCAAAGCCCTGGTCTTTGGAGGTGCTAAAGTGATGTGTGACATCATCTCCTTCTATGGTTAAAGAAATTGAAGGCGCTCAATATTTCACAAGGTTAGCTCTTACAATAAAAAGACTTTAACAAAAAAGCAAAAGAAAAAATCCCCTTGTGTGTAACTTGTCTTCTGTTTGTACCTGAGTTATGAGCAACAAAAGACTCCTGTGCACGTTTCAGAAAAAGAGATGCATTGTTATTTTCTTTCACAGGAACATAAACGTGGAATGGCTGAATACAGTAAATAGTAATGACACCAACATTTTGTCTCAAACACTGCTAACAGCAAGCATTTTAATGAATGTTTCCGTATATTCCATTTGATTTTCATCTCTGGAATAATCAGTTCTATGACTCTGGGACTATATTTCAGCTCTTTTTCTCTTGGAGAATCACCACAGTAGTATGGATTCTGAAATTATTCTGGGCAGCAGGGAAAACTGGGACATAATTTTCCTTTGATACTGGACCACAATGCCATTCCTGCAAAATATCCATAGAAAACTCAAAATGGCTGTTTAATATCTGAACCAGTATTGGTCCACAAAGATGGAGTTTAAAAATTTTAAAAACTCAAGATTTAATGCTTCAATAAAATAGTGCTATATAGACAATTGCTCCACCAAAATTCTTGAAAAAGAAATCAGAATCAGCTCACAATCATTTTTTTCAAACCAAATTATAGTTTTACATTGAAGCACAAAGCTCTGTCAGAAAGACTTTTTTCTTAAAATTTTCTTCATAGAGCAATAAATAACAACAAAACCCCCACAACTCTTTAGCTAAGAGTGACTAAATATTGGTGAGGTATTTCTTCTCCCTTTTTTATCACAGGAGACATGACTCAGGGTGTTCTGTTCCAGGAGATACATCCCCTGGGTTTTGTTTTGGCAGTTTCTGTCAGAAACCTGTGATTTCTTTACACACATTTAGTACTTTATCTGTGGGGGTGGTTTTTGTTTGGTTTTGTTTTCATTGAATACTGAACAAAACTTTGCTTCAGAAAAGGATTCCACAATAATGTGGGTTACAAAAGGTCAGATAGCCCAACTTCTGCTCACAGCATCCTGTCCTGTGGTGTCTTGTTGCCTCCTGTCCCATCACTGCCCTTCTGAGAACAGTTCCATGCAAGTGCAATACTTTGAATCCAAACCTTGTCGTGGAGTAAAATCAATCTGAGTGGGGGTTTTTTTGGTTGTTGTTGTTGGTTTTTTGGGAGCTTTTTTGGGTGGTTTTTTTTTTTTTTTTTTTTTTTTTTTTGGTTTTTGGTTTTTAGTTCTTTCCCCAGTTATAACTCTACAAATGAGATATAAATTTCATTAGACCTTTTGGAATGGGCATTTTCTATTGTGAGCATCAACAATTTTTTTCCCCCCAAAGAACAGGGAGTTGGCTGTTTCAACACTTTTTAAAAAAAATGTTATTTTGACTTGACTAAGTTAATTTAAAAAGTAAAATGCTTGCATGAATTATTATGTGATATATTATTATCAGTGAAAACTCTATTGGTGAAAGAAAAAATCATAAAATTGAAAGTATGGTAAAATATATTTGTGACCTAATTATTACCTGTGTCTTCAAACAAATTTCAAAAAAAAATATAGAAATATAATTAGGGTCATGATATTTTAGTTTTTTGGACTGCTTTCTGTCATATTTATCAGCAAAACAAGTACAATAAACTATTATTTTGACAAAGATGCCAAAGAAAATATTCAGCAGTGTACAATGTATTTCTGAGAGAAAAGTTGGAGAGGGGGGCAAAATATCCATGGTTTACAGTTGGTTTAATTATTAAATCTACAAAACAGTTCCCAAAGTCACATTTTGAGACGTGACTACGGGTAAGTGTTGAAAAGTTAAATCTCTTTCTAATTTTTAAAATATTTCTATGTTCACCTAAAATACATGCTTTTTGATGTCTGCAAACAGTTTAAACTGTGCTTAACTGGTATTTCTCATTATGAGTTTCAAGCAATCCATCACCTAATTTAATGTTCTTAGTATTAAAATTCACAGCTGCTACAAGCCAAGTCCTGCCCTCCTCTTTAATAGCTTTGCTTGCAACTGAATGTTGGGAACTAAAAAAATTATTTAATTTCCTTGTGACCTCAGTTCCCAGTGGTGCACTGGGGATGGGAACACCTTGGAACCCTTTTCTGCCCCACACCTGCTCTGCTTTCCTTACTCTTTCAGGAACAACTGAGCTACAAATTGCTGAAAGTCAAAAAGTTTTACCACAAACTGAGTAAATTCATTATTTCTGTGATACCACCTTTGTTCTCTAAGCTCTTGTTTCAGGCCATTGTCAGCAATGGGATATGGTATTAAATGGGAGACACAATCCAGCTACTCTCATTTTCCTATAATCCCAAATCGCTGCCAGCAGCAACACAGTTTGGATTAGAATATTATTTTAAAAGCTTTTGAGGAAAGAAATATAAAGAAAAATAATCAGACTATTCTATTTGTGCTTTTAACAACATACATTATGTAACTACATACAATTATCACTCATTATCAGTTTATTGGCAAAGATACACAAAGAACAGAATTATCCCAGACTTACTTTGGATTTACTGAGAACAAAATTATACTCTATTTTAATAATTTTGCTTGTAGGCATCTTTAACTTTTCATACTGCTTAAAAAGATTTCAAAAATGTTAACTGTGTATTTATTCATTAGTTATTTATTTAAATTAGAGCTGTTTTTCATCTTTCTATTCCTTGTACGTGGAGAATTCTGCTTTCAAAAACTACTTTAGGTCATATTTAGTACTTGGAACAATTAATCAAGTGAAAGAATATTATCTTAAGAGAGCAGTGGCAGTTCTGGTTGTTTTTGCCATTCAGGATCTACCAGAGAGGATGCACAGGGCCTCAATGACAATGGCAGGCCTACAAAAGCCATAGGTTATCAAGATGAGAGTGTCCCCAAAGATTAGGAGTGAATAACTAGTATTCTTCTTCAGCTTCAGTTACGTCTCTGAAAGTTCTGTTTAGAAAGCAATGTTCAAAGTGCTGGATTTAGGGAGTCAAGTTTTAATCAGGTATTTAAGTATATTCTGAACAGATCTTTGTAAATCAAACAGATTTAGTTCTTCAGAAACAATTCAAATATTATTCGTCTTTTACAACAGAAATAATTCCTCTAATAAAAAAAGTACCCAGAAAAGGATGCTGTTATGATGTATGTGCTGAGATTAGCTAGAAATTCCCTAGCTAAAAGCCATTATTATTTACCAGTATGGACTTTAAGGACAAGCTTTTCAAAGCCACCTAGGGCTGAGTATGCCAAATTCTCATTAATTTTATGCATGATTTGGTATCCTAATCCCTTTGAAAAGAGGAATAGCTCATTTTCTGAACGTCCAACAGGCATCCATGTCTGGATATTTCCTTTTGGGATCACAATTTGTATGTGGCCTAGACACTTGAAAAATGATTTTTCCCATTAACTTTTGAAGCAAAAAAGTCAGGACATGACACTCATGTAATATGTATATGAAGATAAAATGGAAACTTTGATCTAACAAGTCATGTGATGTGAACAAAGATAGAAAGTGAGCAAGGAAAAGACAGGAGAGACTTTTTCTTTCTGCAATATATTTTACTTCAGGGCAAAGAATCCTGTATTATGAGGAGAAATGAACCCTGGCCATAAATGGAAAAGCCACAGAACTCCCAGCAAAGTCTAACTTTGCTACTTTGTCAGTTTTTGTCATGCAACTCCACACTAAATTCACAAATTCTTACAGATTTCTTACAAAAGTGTTTATAAGACAAGTTTTTCTGCCTCAGAAGGAGGAGTTTTTCCTCTTGCCTCTATGAGGAGATATCCTGCTATGAGAGAAAACCAAGAGTTTTAATGCTAAGAAAAATTTCTGGCAGATCTGTTATATTTGATTAATGTTAGCAATGATAGCGGTATGCTAGCGAGCAGACAGAACATTAGATATAAAAAATAATAATTTCTTAGTAGTAGTAATTTTCTTCCTGGAATTTATTTGTTTGTAATTTCTGTGGGTTTAGAATAAAGAAATGCTCATTTTGGTGGAACAGGTGTTAAATGAGAAGTGAGTGAATTGTATATTGCCAGGAGTAGAGATTCAGTAATTGACTGCTATAAGCTTGAAAATAAGACTTTTGGTTTATAAAATAATAACATTAAAAACTTTTACCCAGTTATCTGGAATGTTGTTGGGGTGGTTTTTTTTTCCCTAAATCTCATACAGTTGTTTTTTTCATAGTAGTTGATATTTCCAGTGAATTCTTTTCTGGTGTGGCACTAAGAGCTTTCCGTGCCCTGGCTGTGGCCCAAGTCCTACACACCAGTTGTCACTTGTCCAGCAAAGAATTGGCCATAGTAGAGGAGCTAATGAAGGAATATTTGCCTTGATCCATTAAGTATCAGCTAACCTGTCTTTCTCCCTCACCAATCTTGTTTCCCTGCAGGTATACATTTTCTAAGACCACTTGCATGAGATTTCCAGTTTGACACCCTGCCTAAACCCTCCAATCAAACACAATCTCTGGGGTATTTTTCATAATTTTAAGATCTGCATTCACACTACACATTGTACAAACCTGCTGCAACAAAACCCCTACAGATTAATCTCTGAATTAACCTCATTTTTTTACTCTGTGCCATCTGAAGTCTGGTTGTTGGAACATGCAGGCATGAACATAAAGAATAGGGGAAAATAAAGGAAAGGTTGTGGGGTTTATTTGGTAAGTTTTTTCATTAGGTTGGTTGGTTTTTTGTTTTGTTTTTGTTTCTTCATGTTTTTTGGTTTTGTTTTCTCTCTTTCTTTGCTTCTTTTTTTCCCCTGTAATTTGTAAACACTTTGGGGCAAACTTTTATGTTCTCTGAGTTCACAGGGAGGTGCACATCTCCACTGAGTGCTTAGCTTCTGCATGATGCTCTGCACAGGGCAGGGTACAAAGTTCTACTCAAACCTACAGTGTGCAGCACATCAGTTCACATGCATTTCTAATTGACATCTACTTTTGGATTAATTTCGGATTCCCTCCACTGGGCTTTTCTAATGAGATCATGAGCTACATTGGCTGAAAATTTATACTTAAAAAATATCTACAAGCTAGAACCAACCAAGAGGTTAAGTGGCAATAGGATTAAAAAATCCAAATAAAACATGAAGAATAAAAAAAAGAAAAACAAAATCCTTATCTGTTGGATATCTGTACTCTTATTTTTTTAATTTCATCAGCTACAATCAAAGAAATAATCTAATTACTTTCTGACCCAGCAGTTCTTTCCTTGACTCTCATTTCATGCATTTAGAAGCTGAGTTTTATTAAGGAACTGACCACAGCCCCATCCAAAAGCCAGCATCCCTGGGGGAAGAGAGCTGGGAGCAAAGGGGGAAGGTGGTAATGGGAAAGGGGGATGGAGATAATTTAGTTTTTACTTTGTTTCTTACTGGTCAAATCTAATTTGAGTGGTGATAAAAGCAATTAATTTCCCTAGGTCTAGTGTCTTTTACCCATGATGCTCACTGGGTGTGATCTCTCTCTGTCTCAACCCATGAGTTTCCTCATTTGGGTTTTCTGCCTGCGTGCTGTAGGGAGAGGGAGTGGGGATGCAGCTGAGTTGGGTTTCTGACTGCCAGCCAAGGTCTCATAAGCACACATGGGGAGTAGAGAATCCTTCATCCAGAAAAATACATCAGAAAGAAATTTAACAAGACAATAAAACTACCAGACACAATCAGACAAACTCAGTGACAAGGAACTTGTTAACATGTGACATTTTTATCCCCTTGTCCCTCAGTTTTACCATCCTGCTTGGATCATGCAGGCCTGTCTATTCTGATACCTTTTTCCCCTGCTAAACCCACACAAGAAGTCATGCACAATCCCAGGAAACTCTTCCTCTGTATCCAATAATGTGTCCTGTGACTCTGGGCAGTGAACCCACAGTGTGGGTGCCACTCCTGGCCTGTGGCACTGAGGCATTCCTGGGGCAGCACTGGCAGGGGCCAGGGCAGGGACTCGTGTCTCTGACTGGCGCATTGGGGATTTTCTGCCTTCTTTGTGCCCCTGAGTTTCTCTGACAAACTTTATATCACATAACCTGCCAGTGTTAACCAGATGGACTTTGTCACCCCAGACCTCTGAGGAACTTTTAGTTCAGACACCCCTCTGCCTTGCCCACAGACCTCAATCTCACTGTCATTGTCAGGGAATTCCTAGGATTTCAGACTCTGTGAAAGAAAGGCACACATTTGAACAGTAACCACCTTTATAAGTAACCAAGGAAACCCTGTCTCTGTGTGGAGGAAGAGGGGAGAGGAAAGGGGCATAAGAGAGAACTTTGAAGCACGAAGAAATTTGCAGGCACACATTTTACAGAATGTTAAAACAGACTGAGGATAGGATCTCATGGCTGACTGGAAGCTGGGGAATCCCATTCCCTCCTATTAGAGCTCTTCTACTTTAAAAAAGTCTCAGATGGAAAAGGAAATAAAAATGGTGAGAAGCAATTTACAGAACTGAACATGTATTTTCCATGACAGAACCAGAAGGGTGAAGCCACCATCTTCCGCATTGTTATGGAAAAAGTATTATGATTTTTGAAAGAGATGCATCAGATACTTGACCCCACTTTGGGATTGCAAACAAAAGGCAGAAAGACTTGAACTCCAGAGGCAGAATATATAAGAAAATTTATATTTGTTCTTTGCAATTCCTGTAGTCATAGATGACTGGCTTAAACATATTTTTTCCCTTAGAAAATAAAGAGGATGCCCAAGTAAAGGGTTTTGTCTATGTGTATTTTATGAAGGACTATACAAGCAACAGAGATACTTCTAAGCTTCTAAGTGTTTGCAATCCTTTGTGTAGATATTCTCTATTTTCCAAACACTATTGAATTCCACACTGAGGACGCAGAATGTGGGTGTAATTTCCACAGCTTTTGTATATTCTTTGAATCTAATGGCAACCTTATCTTCCTGGTAGATCCAGTGACACAAGGTCACAAAGGGCTGAAAGGAAATGCCACACAGCAGGGCAGAATCACCATTTGATGTCATTGGTGAAGGTCTAGTTACAAGTTCATTATACTCTCGAGGTACACTTTTAAACTGCACCACTGATCCTGTTTCAACTACTGTGTGCCTTTGTTTTTCGGTTGGGTTTTATTTTTCCTGAATGCCTCAAATTCTTTGTTTTCCTTCTGTGAAGCAATTACTTGTGCACTCTGTACAAATACATATTGTAGGGCTGGATTACAGTGGAGATAGGGGATAGAAGTCTGATGCAGTTTGCTTTTCAAGAGGAAAATTTATTGTGCAGATAAAACTGCCTTACAGCTTTAACAGAAAGACATTTAGAAGGAAAGCTGAAGTGATTAATTATTTCACAGTAGACAGTAAAATATTTATTAAATACCACAAATTCACACTGTAGTGAACCAACTAATATAAACATGAGCTTATTATCATTATGGCAATAACTGCATGATCAAATTGAGCTAGTCAGCTTGAAAGTGTTTAGGTTACATGTTCCCAGGAGAGTTTGAAGCTTTATATGAGATATTCATGCACAGGTAAATCTATTTGAACAGTACACTAAAGAGTCTTTGCAGAAAGGACCACTTCTCCCTGCAGACAGAGAGTCTGAGCTCCTCCAGCTTCCCACAGAAACCACCCGGGCTGCTCCCCTGCTACCCAAACCTTGCCATGAAAAGCAGCTGCAGGATTAACAAATGCTGCATCTCCAGCTCCAAATGTTGTACAAGGAACGGGTGCGTTCTTCTCTCAGAGGTCAATCAGATGACAAAGTTATCCTAGCCTGGAATTTTTATCCTCAGTTTATTCTTGGAGTTGAGAACTGCTGTTCCTTCTTGTGACCTGAAGATGATTTTGTAAAACTCATGTGCTCTTCAATGTCTGCTTGCCCTTACTGTGTGAATTGATGTCATTTAAAATAGCAACCATTCCCTACAAACCTTTCCTCTGTCATAGCTCATGTGCCACCAAGACAAACTACTCTATATGATAAAATTAATGAATGAAATAGGGATAAAAAGCATGTTAAAGTGGTAATAAAGCTACATTTGCCTTCTAAAGAGCTGCCATGGCAGCCAGGAAACCTTGAAGGAATGATGCTTTGCAGGAACATACAAATCTCAACAAAAATATCTTTTCTATCTTGGGTGTGACAGAGTCACTTCACAACAGAAGGGATATCAAGGAAAATCAGAGCTAGGAAGAAACACAGGCATCTTGGGTTGCCCAAAAGTATCTAAGGTTGCCACAAATGAGAGGCAAAATGACACAGAACTTATGGGAGGTTAATATCTCTCTGAACAGTCATTTGCAGGCTCTGGTGATATCTGAGACAGCCCAAAGTTTCCATTTTCAGCAAACTGAAATGCTGTCTCATGACTGAATGGTGTTAATCCATTCCATAGACATTGCTGCTTACTCTGGAGGTTGCCTGTTTTGGAGGCAATTTTCATTTTGAATTATGGGAATCAAGAGAAGGAGATAGAGGGAGGTGTATGAGGGTGGGAGAGAGGTGAGAATGACTGTGGGAAAAGGGAAGAAAGAGCTGTAATCCTTCAGCACTTGGAAGAACAAAAAATAGAATTACTTTACATGCAAAGGGGAACCACTGATGTAGAGTTCAAAGGGGGAAGTAGAAAATCAGTTTTTGCTGTTGATTGTTGGAATTGTTGAGCGATTTGTTTGTAATCTGAAACTCTTAACCTTTTCCAACTACTGAAAAGTATGTGCTTTGGTAAGCAAAAATAACTACGCAGTTACTGGCAGTAGGGTAGGTAAAGTAGTCTTTGCATTTAAAAAAAAATGAAGGAAAAAACTAAAAGTGTCATTTTCAAAAGATAAAGTCATCTTCATTTTGATTCAAACAATTTTTCAGAAAAAAAAGGTTCAAAATGTATTCCATGTATTAAGAGTGTTTCAATGCTCCGAGAGGCTTTCCTTTGGGTACTGTAAGAGGGTTTATTATCCATTATCTGTAACACAAAGATAATGAAAGTGGTTCTATTGTACTCTACGTGAAACCCACAGGAATACCAGGATTTGACAGTCATGATATATCTCAGTTAGTTTCTAATGTGTAAAGCCATCACCAATCATAGAGAAGACAGTCTGTTGGTTAAATAAGTCTACAAAGTAAGATGATAGAGTTCTTCATTTGTCTTCATTGAAACAGCTTTGACTGCTGTGTGGTTGATAAAATAAATCCAGTCCTATTCAGAATGTCTCCTCTCTGCCCATTGAAAGCAAGGAGTTTCTATTCTCCTGTATCAATTCTTATGCAGCCCTCATCACCCACAAGGTGGGAGTATCTTCCCTTAGCACCTTGAGTAAAGTGACTCACATGTGTCAGCTGTAGATCATTTTCTTGCTCATCCTCCCCCGGGGGAGAGAATTGTGAATGCAATGAAGCATTTTGATTGGAAGATTTTTAAAAAATGTATTTATGAAAGAGACGGTAGGTCAAACAGATGCAGTAGGAGGTGGACAAGTTCATTATTGCCCTGACAGGCTGTGGATGCCCCACCCCTGGAAGTGTTCAGGGCCAGGCTGGATGGGGCCCTGAGCAGCCTCACCTACTGAGGGGCACCCCTACCGAAGACGGAGGGGTTGGAACTAAATTATCTCTAAGGTTCCTTCCAATCCAAACCATTTTATGATTCTGTTTCCTTACTTTTAGGGGAGTTCTGTGAAGGTGTTCACAAGGGTCTCAGGTTGAAGGAAGAGACGAGGATTTGACTCCATGTTTCAGAAGGCTTGATTTATTATTTTATGATATACATTATATTAAAACTATACTAAAATAATAGAAGAAAGGATTTCATCAGAAGGCTAGCTAAGAATAGAATAGGAAGGAATGATAACAAAAGCTTCTGTCTCGGACAGAGAGTCCAAGCCAGCTGACTGTGACTGGCCATTAATCAAAAACAACCAACATGGGTCAATCACAGATCCACCTGTTGCATTCCACAGCAGCAGATAATCAATGTTTACATTTTGTTCCTGCAGCCTTTCAGGTTCTTGGTTTTGCTGTCTGCGACAGAGTACCTTGTATTATTTAGGAATAATCACATGAAACCCCATGAAACTCCAAGAACTTCACAGTTATATAGAAAGATTAGTGCTGACATCAGACCAGAGCAGCTGATCCGTCTCACAACCTCCACAAAAGTCTATTCCTCTCCAAAGGCTATAGAAACACTTGAAGCACATAGACACATATATGTGATGCAAATTCTATGTTAGACAACATAAATACAAACTCACTCCATTGAGGACTGTAAATAAGGCTCAAGATTCTGCATTTTATTTGGTGTCAATAGGAAGCAGTGATAAAACCAGACAATTCTGTTTGTTATGTCTCCTGGACACACCAGATCCAATGCAGACAGGATCTGCAATTAATGATTTAATTCTAAATTATATTTCATGGTTTTAGCTCAGCAAAGAAGTTGAAAACACATGAATATCACAGTCATTGCTATAGCAGTGTTGAGTCTCTTTGGACAGCTGGTGACCAACAAAAGACATTACTCAGCAGTGTGGGTCAGTGAGATATAAATCATCCAGAATACATAAAGGGGAATAAATTAAGGACTGCTGCCCAAACACAGATATGAACTCTTCAACAAGAGCTGTTTCTTAGTAAAAACCTCTTAATGTTCTTTTCTTTCCTCATCTGCATCGTCACTGACCTTGTTGGCTTTTATTTCAACAAACTATTTTTCAACTCAGACCTGGGCCCACTTTCCAAGTTCTGTGCCATGAGTACTGAAGTGGTGTGGACTGCACATGGTGAGAGGCTGCTGACATGGGTCTATATCATTTTATGGCTTCATTTAAATGCCACACAGCACCAGGAAGATGGTTGACCTTTGGAAACCCCTTTCCAGCACGTTCTTTGAATGTACTTCAGTATGAAAACATTGCCTTGGAAATTTGACAGATGTGTCAAAAGACTCAGGGAGGTCAAGATAAGAATGTCTCCCTGTTAATCATCCCTGATGGTAACAAACCATCTATCATGTCACCAAGACCTTTCATGTGCAGGTTTGAAACTAGATTATATCAAGTTCAGGATATTAAATGTAATTTTGCAAGCTTGAAATTGCCTTGAACTTGCATTTATGTGAAATTTCAGTTAAAAACAATAAATTAGTTTTCCAGAGAAAATAAGTCTCCCCTGAGTAGAGTTTTTTCTGGAATACAATTATGTGTGTCTTGGTCATTTGTTTACAGGGAGGCTATGAATGGCATTTTCCAATAGGGATATAATATTTTTAAAAACACACAAGAAAAAACCAAACAGCAAAACCAGTGATAAATTGTTTGAGAAGAGAGAGGAAAGGAAAAAGTTCCCTTGGAATAAGATTGTGAGTTGTGAGTAACCAGCTACCTAAAATAAAGTGTTTTACTTATCTGCCATCCCATATTTAGTATCATTGTGATTACCTTAATGTGTCAATGTAGAAGATACATTAACTGTTCAGGTTTCAGTAACAAGAATGGAAGATCCTTTTATTCCTGAAATGTTATTTATAATTGCAAATAGTCAAACTTCCATTTAGGCTGGTATAGCACATACAGCACATATAACTCATAAACTGCTGACATTGTTTTGTAATAGAAATAGGAGGTATGTTCATAAAAGGTGATATGTTCATTTCAAAATTTGCAGGGCAACACTTGCTAGCTCTGTGAAGAACTCAATGCTTCCATTTAGCTGAGTCATTAAAGATACTGGGGATGGAATATGACCAAATAGTTGAAATGTCTACTTTTCTTTGTCCTTCACAAACCTTCAAAGAAATTTCAGTTACCAAGACCTTGAGTTATCCCAGATTGGGTTGTTCTTGCCTTTGAGTTCTCAAGTTAGCAGAGATCAGAAAGCTCTGTGTCCCCACCATGATCATCTGCAAGATCAGGAACTAAATTGCGCCATGGACAAAACAAAGATGTCATTAAACTATCAAAATAAAATAATCTCTAGCATGTGGCTATTGCAGAGATTCATCGTATTTTGAAAAGAAATAAGATGGAGAACTTAAACACAGGTTGCATTTACAGCTGTTTCAAGAGGTAAAGACAATTAAATTTCCCCTTTTTTTATAAAGCTGATTTCTGTGGTGCAAGTCTGACAGATTCCAGTAGCTAAAGCTAGACTGAATTCAGGTGTAGCAGAAAAGGAGGGAGGACCAGCACACAGCTGCTAATGTCCCTGGTTAAATTGGTGTCACTTTTCTTCTGGAAGCAACATTAAAGAAAATGTCCTGTAGCAGAGAATAATCATCACATGTAATTTTTAAAACTCTTTCATCAAAGTAAAATTCCAGGCACTGTGGTTGTATTGCCAGTGCTCCTTCTACTGGAGACTGGTTGCTTAGACACAGAAATAATATTCTATGGAAACAGAGTTGAGAAATAAAAAATATTACAATCCAGCAGAGCACTTTCATCACAGAGCAGTGAGTGTCACTTACACACATCTCAGTCCAGGATACATTGTGACTTTAAATTTTTCTTTAGCAAAACTGTGAGAAAGTAAGATCAATTTACTTTCCTCAATAAAATTTGAGGACTCTGACCAATCCTTCACGGTGCTTTGTAGCACTTAGTCCTACGAGGTCTAGATCATCCAGGCCTGAGTTCTTTAATTTATATTTATACTCACGAAATATGTTACTGCTAAAAAACAGGAAATAGTCTTAAATTAGCCATTTACATTGCATGTGAGCTGTAGTAGAATTGCTGCATTAAGTGATTAAAATAGCATTTCTTCAAGTAAATAAAAAGTGCAAAATGTTTGTTCACTGCATTTGTTCATCAATTCATTGATTTTAAAGCCAGAATGGTCTATAAAGACAAAGGATTCCTAACTCAGAGAGAAGTGCACCCATTCAAGCCCTGAGCAGCCAGAGTCTCCAGGGGCATGTTGTGAGAAAGTGCCAAAGGCTTTGCTGAAGTCCAGGTGGACACATCCACAGACTTTTCCTCATCCCCTGGAGTCACTTGTTGTAGAAGGAGATGAGGTCAGTCAATCAGGGCCTGCCTTTCAGAACTCCATGTGGATTTCTGATCCTGATCCCCTTCACATCCTCTGTGTGTTGTGCGATGGCACTCAGGATGAACTGCTCTCAGGATGGTCTGGTTACCCACACAATGAGCTTGCACACAGATTTCAGGCTTTTACAGCATATTCTGTTCATTTCTGTATTTTGAGATACTGTATTTAGCTGTTTCCTGGGTTTCATATTCTCCTCCAGAAAGTACCAGAGGTGTCTCACTCAGAATGTCATTAGTCCTCTGATGAATTGCAATCATCCTGCTCATCAGTCTGGTACCAGCTGCTCATCAGTTAAACTGCTGAGCTTTGCTGATGTAGACATTAGCATCTGCAATTCTTTCAAAATCAACAGTTGCCCTGGAAGTCAGTCCCAAAGAAATTGGTTTTTAAGTTAGGCATATAAGGTAAGTTTGACTTGTTCTACAACTGAATGAAATGGGTACCCCTGGGAGTAATTTGATGTAAGATGAATCCTAATTTTAAAAGAGAACCACTCTTTAAACTCTGTGGACTGTAGAGGGAGCCTTGGTGATTAGCTTAGATTTGACTTTTAGATGGCATAAGTTCAGCAATAAAAATCCCAGCCTGCATGCCTAGAGTTTATTGGTATTTAATCAACAGATCTTATTTGTATGCAGCTTTCTATTTAAAAACAAATGTAATCTAGTTAATGAAAACAAGCTGAGACAAAAAATGGAAATTCTACACTTGTAGTGGTAGCTATAATGAATTCCATGGAAATTTGCACTACTCTACCTGCAAGTAAGACTTTATCTTCATTTCCAATTCCCAATGCAGCATTATTGCTTGTACGTATGAGGACTGAACCTTTCTTAGAAGCATCTCTAAATACTGTGTTGTCAAGATATTCAAGCATTTTTAAGGACTGAGAATTTAGCTGTTAATCTAATTCAACTGTTAAATAATGAGGAAAAAGAATTTTCTTATTTTAATGCATGCAGCAATATACAACTGTTGGATATGATAATAAGAGAAGGGAGTATATCTAAAAAAAGCCAATGTAAGCCAAGCCATCATTCACAAAAAAAAGAAGATATGAAACAGAAGGAATCTTCTATGTTCATTTATTTAAATAATTTTCAGCTCTTAATAACATTGCTATCTACCATAACCTTTTGGTTTTTCACTTTTGTTTTACTACATTACACAAGGTTTATAGCCCATTAAGATAAGCCATGTCCCTTGAACATTTCTCTTTCTGTAAATAGGTTATCAGAAGTTAAATTAGTTAGAAAACAATTTTGTTAGAAATTGAAAGTTATTGAAGAATATGCACAATACCTATGCAGAATAATCAAATCTGTGTAATGTCCATCTTGTCCTCATGGAATATTAATCATACCTTGCAGCACAAAAATAGATCTAGACCGAGGCTGAGCTCCCTTAAGGGGATTCTGGGATGTTCTGAAATTCTCACCTGAATCAAGTACTTCATTGTGGAGCAGGTTGAGAGGTTGGTCACCCACCCTGTCTCAGTTTATTGTCTTACAGCCATCCATTGTCACACCCACGCTGAGAGACACCAAGGAGCTCACAGGAACCACAAACTGAGGAGATCCTGGGCCACCCTAAGGATTAATGAGGTAAGTGCACTGAGCACACATAATATCTCCCATATTTAATAAGAAAACAAAATACTCAAATTTACAATTAAAATTTCATAGCTGTTGTCACACTGGTATTTTTGAAATTTGCATTTGAAGGCCAGAAGAATAGGCCTGCAATAGCTTTTTCTTTAACGATAGTCCATAAAATGTATTATAGAATTTCCTGTTCAAAGTTAGAAATAAGATTATTTTTTATTTTGTATGTCTTCAAGTTTTTTCAAAAGACTTGTTGAAATGAGTTAAAAAATTTATTTGAAAACTGATTATTTGGGAAGGTGACCCTAGTTGTAATTCATTAATTAAAAAAAAAATGTAACAAATGGACTGTAATTTCTCTCCCTTTTAATTCACTTTCTAGAAACTTTTGAAGGAATAATTTTAGGGGGTTTTTTTCTGACTTGGTGTCTTACCAGTAGTGCAAGGTTCAATGCAATCTACTTTTAGGCTCAGTTGAATACTAGTAAAGAGAATTCATACTAATTGTAGCTGAAACCAGCTTTTCCATTAAAAAAAATTTAAGCTTGCTATAAACTTTAAAGTATAATAGAAACCTGTTTAAGACCAGACTAAACAAGCTATTTTTATTAGCTTATACAGAATATATTGAAAGGGTATGAAAATTAATAAACAGAATTAGCAGTTACATGAAATGCAGATTATCTCTCAAACAGTAAAAAACAATTATCTCTATTTTTGTTTGAAAAATGAGAAGAAAAACAGGAGTTTGAACTTAATTATGAACATGGAAATACCCCAAGACCATTCTCTGTTTCAATTATAACACTGAAGCCAGTGGCAGCATATTGAACACTTGCTGCTTAGCAGATAATTTGAGTTCTCAAACTCTCTGTCTGTACTTCAAAAGAATGATAAATAGAATAGGTAAGGTAAAATCCACTCATAAAATATGTAGATATATATGTGGTGGGTTGACTCTGACAGAATGCCAGGTGCCCACTAAGTCCCTTTGTCCTTTCCCTCCTTATCTGAAACAGAGAAAAAATATAATGAAGGACTCATGGGTCCAGATAAGGACAGGGTGAGATCACTCACCAATTACCTTTGTGGGCAAAATAGACTTGATTTGGGAAAATTATTTGAATGTATTAAAAATCACCTCAGAGTGAGCTTAAGTTTCTGACATCTCACAGGGGCCACCCCTGCAGCTCAACCCTCCTGACAAACCCTGGGCACACAAACCCAACAGAGCCTGTTCCTTTCTAACTGCTTCTTTGGGTTAATTGGATTTTTTTTTGTTTAAAGATATATATGCTCCTAAAACACATTCATGAATAATGGTGATCTGATAGCTATAAGATTGTTCTTGATCAATAAACCATACCTGAATGAGTAAATTAATGTATTTAATTACCAGTAACTTGATTGAATGCTAACAGGATACAGGCTCAAATATGCTTACTTTAGCTGTTGCATTGGAAATGTTGCAACCTCAGATTCAAGAAGAATAAAGGAACAATTTGTCCAGAATTAGAGAAGACTTTTAGTGCAGTGGTTATTCTTTTTATCCCTCTGACATTTACAGATGAATGAGTAAAAAAAATAAAGAAATGCAGTTGCTGTTTTTTTCCAGGTGACATGTCTTTTCCAAAAAACAACTGACTGCTATGATCAACATGTTTTGCTCAAAAATATCTCTGACTTATTTTGTGAAATGTCAGAATAATAAAGCATTTTTCTTCTGGAAGCTGGCCTGAAATTTGCAAAAAAACGGCTGTAAAGCCCAGGCTTTTCTGCTGTAGCCAAACTACCCCACCTTGTGTATATTTTTTCAAGGATATAACAATCGCTGGGTTTTGGCTGGACATCTGATATTTTCTAGAATCACTAATTTTAATTGGTGATGTTGCAGCTACAAGGCTCCTGACACAAGGCAGGGCTGGACTGCAGACAACACAAAGCTGGGAGCAGTGGTTTGTTCACCAGATGCTTGTGCTGCATTTCAAGAGGACCTTGTCAGGTTGGAGAAACGGGCTGGCAGATCCATCTGAAGTCCCACAAAGGGAAGAGCCAAGTCCTGCTCCAAAGGAGGAACAACCCCATGCACCAGAACAGACTGGGGACCAGGTCTGTAAGGAAAGATGAAGGTCATGAGGGACACAAAGCTGCACATAAGAGGCGTTCCCTGGCAGAAAAAAGATCAACAGCCTCTCACTGTGCACTGGGCAGAGCAGTGATGGAAGGTCAAACTGCCTAAGCTGGTTTCATAGCACCAAAAGTGGAGTTAAACTCAGCCTTTGAAATTCTTATCTAAGCAGTTTTAGATGCATATCTTCAAGTAATTTCTTCAAGTATTATTATTATTATTATTAGTAGTAGTAGTAGTATTAGTATTAGTATTATTATTATTATTATTTCAAGTAACATCCTCAAGTACTTATTTATTCCTATGACTATATCAGCTTGGGATAGAGACACACTTAAATAAGTCCTGTCTCTATTGAATAAATTCTCATTTATTCAATAAGAAAGTGGGTTAACTTGGATGCAGAACTACTCAACTGCAATTCATAACCTGCCACAAGCTTGTGTCCACAGTGCTGCACTGAGCTTTATAGAAATATCAGTTTGAGCTGCACTAACCCATGATTTCTGAAGCCTGGATACCATTACACAAACATTTATTTTTGCAGTGATAAATCAAGAAATTAGCTGGAAAATTTTATTTGGAGATTTCTTTCCTGTGGATATTTCAATTTTAAAGAGATATGCCAGGATTCAATGAGATGTCATTTTGAAAGAAAAGAGCTGTCCAAGATAGCACGGTATGTTCTGGTTCATCTTGTATCACTGGACCAGTGATAACTTGGTTTCTAATGGAGATAAATTCAGCACAAGCCAGGAAAGGTCTGTTGCTTTCTTTGGATAAGCAATCCACATACACATCGAAGAGCTGACAAAAAATTTAGTTACTCAGAATGTCAGGTCAATTTTGACTACTGCACTCTGTTGTTTCAGAAATTTTCATTGTTTTGTAAAAATGTCAATTTAGGTTTATCCAAGGTTTATGTAGATTTCAAGGAATGTGACTTCTGGATCCTCATTCCTATGGTTTTTAATTTCAGTTATCCTAGCTTTCCTTCTAAAATGGGTGGTGCTCTGGTTTTGCCTTCTCTATGGTCCCGTTTGTGTCTCCTGCACTCCCCTAAGGAGAAAGGAGTGAGATGAGTCCAGAATATAAAAGAATATAAAAGATTAAAGTCTGTTTGTAAATCCATTAAGAGTTCCTATTTTTTAAACAGATTTTACTGGCCATTAAAATTCTGTTGCCTTTGCCTGACAAAGATTGTAATGAGAATAGAAAATGGCATTAAATGGAATCCATTCTGAAGATGATTGCAAAAGATACAAGTCTAACTCATTCTCATTATAGCTTTGTGTTGGTATAATTGAGAATGTTATTCAGATACCTGAAATGCTTGGAGAGAATTTTATTGTGATTGTAAAAAGGTGCTACTTAATTTGATTTAAAATTGGAACTGCAGTTGGCTACTTCTGCCATTCTACAAATGGCACAGGAGAGGCTGACACTGATTTTGTGCAGCTTTTCCAGGAGTGTTTTTCTCTTGAATAATCCCAGCTGCTGACATTCAGGACATCTATGTGCGGGTTTAACACTCAATTTGTGATCATCCACAAAGCTGACATGTCAGCCGTTCCTCTCTTATTGTTTAGAGTGAAACCAGGCTGCGGGAAGATCCTTAAGGTTTAGATTCTGTTGAAACATGTCCTTTTCCTTGTGTGGATGATCTCAAGGACATCATCTCAATATTTACTTCCAGACAGGTTTTTTTGGGTTTTTAAATTTTTTTTTTTTTTTTTTTTTTTTTTTTTTTTTTTTTTTTTGGTGACAGTGTCTCCTATAAAAGATTTCAGTGTGACCTGCCTAGGAATCTGAGAAGCCTCAATTCAAGCTGGTGAATCAGGCTAATATGAAAGCACAAATTTAAGGAGTGCTCATGCTGCTCTTGGAGTCAATGGTTTTGGGCAAAACAGTAAAGATGTTCTGTAATTGAATTGAAGGAATTAATTTAGTAATTCCTGTGAAGTTTTAAAGCTGGGAAGCCATGCCATAACAGGCACCATTTGCTAAATCATCAATGGAAAATCATGGAAATTTGGTTTGCAGCTGCTGAAGAACATTACATTTACATCTTCATTTATTCACTTTCATGAAAAAAAAATCTTCAGCTACTCTGCCTAAAAAAAATAAAAACTATCTATCTTTTGCAGTGACTTAGGGGGTAATCTGGTAGTAAAAACCACTGACAAATTATTGAAGTTTAGAGTTCAGAGTTCTAGTTAAGGAATAAACATTTACACTTTTGTCTATTATTAGATAATATCCTGACAATGTTTCACTAGCCTGGCTTCCACATTCCAAAACCAAAGGCTTGGGGACTAAAAAGCTTAGCTTACCTACGTATCAAATCCAGATTTCATCACTTCTAAGAGCAGTACAATTAACAGCCTATAAATTGCAATAAAAATTAACACCATTTATTAATCACTTGTAAAAACTCTAGAGTAAGAAAAAAATAAAAGAAAAAAGAAGATAAAGCAAAGACCAGAGTCTTTGGCATTGTATTTCAAAGAAGATCATTGAAATCTACTCTCACTTCTTGCTCTTGATCAGTGTAACACAAAGATTAGTTATACCAGAAATTCATGGTGAAAGCTGCATTATTCTGTTTCAAGTATCATTTACCCCTTGAGAAGTCAGATGCAGAACAGAGCACCAGGGAAGGAACTAGTGGGTTTCTCAGACACTCCGCAAAAACTGAGGATTTTGGAAGAAAAAATTTATTTTATAAAATTTGTAAGAATGATGGAACATATACTTCAAATTCAATAGCACAAAATTTCTTAGTTTGAAATTATTTTTTTTTGGTTGGTTGGGGTTTTTTAAAAGAAGTAAGGGGATCTTTTCCGAGAATCATTTAAGTAAAATATGAGCAAATTTCATCAGCATTTTTCCAGGTTTCCTGCATGGGTATTACCTGAGGAATAACCTATAAAGAAAGAAAAGTTGAACATTTAAATAACCTTAAGGTTTTAATTTCATTTGAGGTGTTTCTCAGATCAACTGAAGGCCATTAAGGATCATTAATAAATTTTAAACAATGCAGAGTGAACCATCTGCTAAAATTCTCCAACTTAGTATGTTTCAAATGTTTTGTCTTCCTTTTTTTAAAAAAAATAAAAGTAAGTGAATTTGGTTTGGGATTTCTGGGGATTTTGTTTCATTGTTTCCAGGCAAACATGGAAGAGAAGAGAAGGAAATTTCATAAAAATTATTCAAATCCTCTAAAACAAAAACTTGTGCACAGTGCACTCCAAAATTGTCCACAGTGTACAGTATCTTCAAAAATAATGAAAGGGCTTTTTTTTTAATATTTGCAAAAATAAAATATAAGTTCTCCCACTTCAAATAAAAT
The DNA here is from genome assembly GCF_047830755.1 of Zonotrichia albicollis. NCBI lineage: Eukaryota > Metazoa > Chordata > Aves > Passeriformes > Passerellidae > Zonotrichia > Zonotrichia albicollis. The sequence continues at coordinate 148,495,760 of NC_133819.1, forward strand.
TCTTCTGGGTGTCGATCACAGAACTCAAGGCGAATAATGAACACCAAATGCTGAAGGAAGACCTCTGCCTTATTTGAGGTCCAAAATGCCGTTAATACTTCATAAGAAAAGGACCAATCCTTTCAAATCATCATTCTTGGTTCCTCTTACCCCAGTATTTCACTGGTGAATGCCAGTATCAGCTTGTTCTGAGTGGCTGGGGGCTGAACTTGCCTCAAAAACAAATAAATGTCATAAAAATCCTTGTAAATCAGTTAGAGAACAGTTCATAACTGGCAATGCAGCATCCTCTGAGGGGAAGAAAACATCATGAAAATATTACAAGCTGCAGGAAAATGTGGAAAAATCAAAGATGACAATCACCTGAGAAGAGGAAAAGAATTATACATAGGCTGGCAACAACAATCTGAAGCCCATATTCTTTTTTAATTGATTAAGAATCAATATTTCATACAAGTGTAATTAGTACCAAATCTAAGAGAAAGACAACTCAGCCAAGTAAGCAATGATCTGTTTTGTGCAATGCATGCTGTTCATGCAGCTCTGTGTATGTGTTTGCATGTGCACATGTATTTTTGTGTGAAAACACGTATTTGTGTATATTGCTTCCCAGGAAATCAATGCAATGCCATGTTCTTGCTTAAACTTCTGCTTTGTATTATGGATTCTTGGGGAGATTCATGGCCTGCTAATGTAGTGCAAATTGTCTTACAAGATTCTTAGCAGTGGTCAATATGTTTACTGTTTTAGAGAATAAAGCATTATCCTTGAGAGATATGGCTCATATCCTAAATAACAAAGCAATGTTTAGTGAATAGAAAGCAGAGAATACAAATAGAGCTTATGCTGAACATATTAATTTTAAATTATATGGTCATATTTTCAGCATTTGCTCAAAACATATTTTGCTTGACATAGTAGAACTGCTTCTGATTTATGTCATGTGGATAATAAGAGAATCTGTGCTGCCATTTAAATGCACTTCATTGGAAAACAATGAAAACAATTCCAAAGGCATGCATTGTTGAACAGCATAAGCAGTCCAACTGCACAAGCAAGATATCTGTATTGATCCAAACAAAGCAATTTTAGTCTTACAGGGAAGAAAATAGAAATAGAGAAAACCAAGATTGCATGGCTTGTCTGGACTTGGCTTAGCTTGTGCTGATTTTATCTTCTTTCACTTGTGACAATTGCCCAGCCATCAAGTAAGTGCCATCAAAAATTTTTTAAGCTTTAGTTTAGCTTTGTGTAGTCTACTGCCTATTGTGCATGGATAAGCAGTAAAACAAGTACTCTTCACAGGCTGAAGAACCACCTCACAGCCCCAGAATAAAAATGTATGTTTTAGGCAAGGACAGGAACAAGAGGACATGTCCGGTTTTCGGCTGTTTGAATGGCCTGGAAAGGCCCGGGGTGGCCTTGGGGCAGCCCGCGTTTCCAAGGAACAGAAGAGACTTCAGTTCTTTTCTCGGTCTCTGTGTTTATTAATTGTTTATCTAAAAGATTTTCTTTCGGCCCGACAGAGGTCTGCTCAGCAGCCAGCCATGAGCACACTCCCTCCCCTCCGGGCGGTCACCTATCTTTATACCCAAAGTTGCGTATACAATATTTATCATTTTTCCCCAATACCATTCACCCTTATTGCCCAGTGCACTTTTAGTAACAACCAATCTCAAAGTGCCACCATCACCACAGAAGATGGAGGAGAAGAAGAAGAAGAAGAAGAAGGACAGGACACGCCCCAATTCCTCCATCTTACTTCTCTAAACTCCTCTGTACAGAAATCCTAAACCCTGTGTTTCACCCTCTAATTAACTAATCCCTTCACCATTCACCCCGGTGAAATCCTCCTATCCTCATACAGGTGTCGTCTCCTGTGTAGGATCAAAGTCCAGCCACCAGACACTTCTGGCAACATTCCAGGACTCCCGAGCCCCCCAAGGGTGGTCTCGGTGACTCGGCACCTCAGTCCTGAGGTGCTGAGATCCCACAAGGACACAATTAGTAGGGCTTTACAAGCAAATTATGGTGGCCAGACACTGGTGACCAAAGGTGTAAGCAAACATATAAATAAACAGGTATGAGTCAGGTGAAAGAGGTTTCAGAGACAGCAAGAAAACAGGAAAAGAAGTCTACTGCTGTACTGAAAAGCAATGAAGCACTGAGTGAGTCACTAGAAGAATGAAAGAGAATTTTCTTTTAGAGAAGGACTGAAAGTTATAACATGTAGAGGCAAATGAACACTGCAGAGGTGAGCATACCACCACAGAAGAATATATAGGTCCTAGAAAGATTTTATCAGTCTTAACTCTGTTACTAGCTAAAAGTGTTGTTTCATCAAAACTGTCTGTAGCAACAATTGCATTTGATTACACTACCTCAGTGTCTATTCCAGTAACCATAAATTCTTAAATCTGTGTATAAGGTGTTTCTTTTGATCCAGAAATGTGAGCAAGGCACTCCCTCTCTAGAAATAGTGTCTGAATAAGGAAAGAGTGGAGGATATGGGGAAATAGGGAATAACTCCTACTCCTGACTGCCACCCTGCTTGTTAGCAGCCTGAAATTTAGGAAGTTCTTGGGCCAAGTATGTTCAATATTTCTTTTATTAACTAGTCTTCCATGAATTTTGATAAACCCTTTCTAGAGTAATATGATGTCTTCTGAAAAGAGCTACCACAATTCAATTATGCATTTGGTTAAGAAGATTAAAAAACAAAACAAAACAAAAAAACCCCAAAACAAACACGTCAGTACTTCCTTCTTTTGAATGCATAGAGCTCTTCTTTATGCCAGCATAACATTGTACCTTACACTTTATATGTTTTAAAAAACCATCTTCTAAGCTACGCTTTAATGTTATAAACAATATGTAAGTTATTATTTTGTAATTCATTAAAAGTTAATGAATAATATGAGAAAGATATTGATTGAGACTCTTTGGGAATCAATTATTAAAACCTCAACAGAAATTCTTATCTTTGTAAAGCCTTTATCCTGTTCTGTTTTTGCCAGGCAAAGCCTCTGTTTTTTCCTTGGGATTTCAGAGAATGTAGTCTGTTGTGCAATTTAAATTCAAGAACAGGCCAACAAGGCTTATACAGGTCATGCAAATATTTTGTGACCTGGAAAATGTAACTAAATATGAGATGGATTCTAAATTGAAGCTTGATGCCCTCAAATAGCTTAAAGTCAGCATTCTATGGAAATTCATTGCTTTTCATTGTTAAGACAATAAATGAAAGCTAAAAATTCGTTCCTTAAATTCGTGGTTAGAACAGGTTTCCAAACAAGTCTCTTCATCAAAAGATTGAATATTAACAAAGAAAAGACTTTGTATTATGAGCCTGTTTTTGAGTCAGAACAGCCTTACTTTTGACAGTATGGCAAAGACTTCCTTAATAGCTTTGTTTTTATGACTGACATTCATCCAGGTGAACTCAATTGATACCAAGGGATTTATTTCACAGGTACAATAAACAGGTCTTGGCATTTCCAAACTAATTTTCTTGACCTGATATAAAGACATAATCATAATCTTGGGTCTTCTCTCCAGAAATTTCCCTCATTCCTATTAAAACAGAAACAAATATTAGAAAAGTTTAGCCTGTCATTCACAGTGGAGAAAACTTTATGATAGTTCATTTGGATATTAGGAAGATATTCTTTACTGTGAGTGTGGAAGATATTCTTTACTGTGAGTGTGGTGAGGCCCTGGCACAAGTTACTCAGAGAAGATGGGGATGTCCCATTCGTGGAATAATCCAAGGCCAGGTTGGATGGGGCTTGGAGCAACCTGATCTGGTGGAAAGTGTCCCTGCCCATAGCAGAGAGTTGGAAGAAGGGAATCTTTAATATTCCTTCCAACAAAAACTTCTCTGTTATTAATTTGAGCCCTCTCTCTGTTCTCAGTGAGGGCAGTCTTCATCCCTGAGTACTTGTTGTGTCTGTGTTGAATGGGTGTAAATAGTCCAGCAGTATTTTAGAACAGTTCAGGTGTCCTCCTTTTGGTATTTTTTACTCTTCAAATCAGTATGTTAGTGACAACCTTGTACTGCATTGGGCCTGAGTTCATATAAAGGATTTTTCTGCTAGCAGGGATTTGTTAGGCATAGTGGCTTTGGCAAGCAGAAGCTTGTTGTTAAGGAGCATCAGAGCCCTCAGAAATGCTTTTTGCAGCTGACTGACATCCCCAGTATCTGCGTATCCATGGTCACAGATCACCATAGCTGAATCTCTCTGCTCTACTGGTTTAATTACAAGGAAGAGTTTGCTTACAAAATGAGTACTCAGGTTTTGTACCTTATTGACTTTGTTACGTTACAGTGTCACACAACTGCAGTTAATGTGTTGGCTGTCTTTTGTGACCTCTCTGACTTTTTTTTTTTACTTGTCCTTACACAGTTTATTCATTTTATTAACAATATTCTCAGAAGATGGCATGAGATTTACAATTGTTGGCTGAAGATGCCAGCAAAGAGTTCTGGACAGTCTATAACTACAACATGAGAACTGGAAGATCAGCTGAAGTAGCAGGGGTTGCAAATTTGGAGCATCTCCTGAGCACTGCTCAGAGAGGACCCAAATAATCTTATTCCTCCCTGAGCCACAGAATAATGCTATTAAAAATAGCTGACTTCTGAATGTGAACTCACCATGTGGAGTAAACAAGTGTAACACAGAGATCTTTGGTTCAATAGAAACCTGAGAAATTCAATAATGATTATGCAGAACATTTATGATTTTACCTGTCTGGACTTATAAGCCCTCTAGTTGTGCTTGTTGTGAATGAAATCCCACATCCTCTCTGTTGGCAGAGGTGCAATATCACACAAATACAGCAAAGAATAAATTGTGCTGCATTTCATTTCCACACCTTTCTGGTTTGGATAAGTACAGAGCATTAACTGCTCCTTGTATAAACCCAACAATGCTTCACAAGGCAGAGCATCAGAAAGCCACAGTGCTCAGAATAGCACTTCTCAAGAAAATAATCCCCCTTTTCTTCCTGCTCCAATCTGTGGTCAAAGGTTAATGATCTTTAAATTGTTTCTGTTTAATGGTCTTTACTCTTACAAAGAGCTTATGAAAACAGAATTCTTGGTATTAAATCACAAAATCACAGAATTAACTAGGTTGGAAGAGACCTTAGAGATCATTTCATTTCCAATTTCCCTGTCATGAGCAAGGATGCCACTCATTAGAACTAATTGGTCCCCATCCAACCTGGCCTTGAACCATTCCAGAAAAGAAGAATGGAGCTCCATGTGCCCTAGCCAGAGCTTTGCAAATCTTCACACCTCTTCAGGCCCTCCTGCTTCTTTCTTCTAATAATGGTCATGCCCAGCTGCCCTCTTATGAACTGAAACCACAATTTAATCAACATGGATTTTAAGAACAATTGGGTAAAAGACATATTAATTATCATAGTTCATCTGTGGTACATGATGATGTCTATTATAGGTCCTTAGTACTCAGCAGCAATGTCTGTAATTCCTGAGACAGCTCATGCAAGGAATGTGCTATCAGAAGTGTCTGACACTCCTAATACGTGTTAGCATTACCTGTTGAGGTTGGCTTGGCTGCTGTCTGAAGACAAAGAAAGAAGGCTGAAGATCCATTACCATTCTCTCATGCAAGCTCTGCCCTGCACTAAAGAGATAATCAGCACTGGATTTATTTGTATCTCCCCTTGGCACTTTTGTATTCCCTTCCTTCCTCTACAAGAAAGCTCAGCAGGATTTTTAGCTTACTAGAGGCCAGTGCAGTAATGTTTGCTAAGAAAAGCTTTTCAGCAATTGTTTTCTTGCTGCTGTTTTTTGTTTTGTTTTGGGTGTTTTGTTTTCTTGGTTGATTTTTTTTTTCCCAATTCATCAGAAAATGCTTATTCGTGTCAAGGAAAATTTTACTGAGAATGCCCTATCTTGGTTGTATTTGGAAATTTCCTGAGGTTGAAGATGAAAATGTGGACCAGAAAACTTTTCCTTCATTGCTGAATATCCCAGATCATTATGGCACATACAGAGTCCAAATCCTTTGCTCCTCCTTTACCTCAGTGAAGATCAGTTTAACAAAAATAGAAACAAAAAAATCCCCGTCTGAAGTTTTCATATGAGTAAGTGCAAATTTTTTACTATTTAAACATTTTTTAATTCCTTTATAACAAATCTGACTGGCAGATTTGTGTGAAGTTTAAAATAAGGGACTAGGCTGCATTCTGAATCACATGAAAACAAGTGCTTCAACTTAAGTCCGTTAACACACTGGACTGGAAAAAGTATATGTTTTTACCTGTTCATACTTATTTGGAAGTTCATAAAACTTACATTTTTCTTCTGAATTCCTAAGAGAGACTAAGAATTGAGTGGGAGAGATGTTAAAGAAAAACTAAAATCAGAGATTAAAATAAATGGCAAGTATAGAAACATCAAGTGTTCTTTTAGCAACACAGACCTGAAAGAAATTCATCTGACTGAAAAAATTGAGGAAACACCTGCACTTCACAGCCTGGCTGCCAAGAACATGTAGTGAAACCCCAAAATTCTCAGTTGTTAAACTGAGACAAATCTAAGAGCTATGCAAAATTGTACCTTGAGTTCCACCTGTTCAGTCTCACTGACTTCACTGAGCATGAACAAAGTTACTCTTAGACCTTTCAGAGTTACAGAATTCTCACATGGGTTTATTTCCCACAAATTGCACTCTGCTCCCTCAGTCTTGCTGGGAACATTAACACCATAACATAGAGGAAATAGGGATACTGAAATAGGAATACTTCAGTGTTCTGTTCTGTTCTGTTCTGTTCTGTCTTTTCATTGCACAGAAAGAGGGTTTGGGGCTTGTAGGAAAGGAATATCTGATCTATATATCTCATCTTTCAGCTAGCTTAAGTAATATACCTCCCACCTCTCCCACTTGTCTCTGTTGGTAATTCAGGGAAAAAGAAGAGCAAAGTGAGCCAAAAGTGAGAATGTGGGATAAAAGTTTATTAGAGGAAAACCATAGAGTTGAGGAGTGATTTATGCTGGAAGGGACCTCAAAGATGTGGTAGTTCCAAACCCCCTGTTGTGTGAGGGACACTTCCCACTAGATCAGGTTGCTCAAAGCCCCATCCAGACTGGCCTTGAACGCTTTAAGGGATGGGGAGTTCCACAACCACTCTGGAATTCTGAGCCATTAGAGCTTTAAAACATTTCTAGTTCAAACCTGGTACCAAAATTAAAGTACACTTGTGTGAGAAGAGAGGAAATATAATTTTGGTTTTATCCACTTCACTCGTACTATTCAACACTCAAAAATTCTAATCTTCAGACTCTATTGGCATTAAAACTCCAGGGTATTTGGGAAACTTTGGAATGTATGAGTAGTTGCTGCAGAATGCTTACAAATTAAACTAATCCTTAGTGATAATAGTGCTTATCAAGAAACGGGATCTGAAATATTTATCTACTCTTCACCCCACTCTTCTAATATTAGCATAGTAATCTCTTTCCTGTTCAAATGAAGCATTTACAGTATGTTTCTGATGTGTTCTGCCCTTGTTTGTGTAATTCATGTTTGAAATGCAATAAATATTCTGAAGAACAAGAGAACTACATAAATCCTTTCTTAAATCCTTCAATCTTTAGATTAAAAAAAAAATCCCCGCATTAATGTTTGTAAACCCAATAATGGGACCAGGTCCAGCCATTTATGGCTACATTTGCAATTCAGATCTCTGTTAACATGAAGATTAAAGAAAGGATTAGTTTTCAGCCCCAAAAGGCACAATTTAGCAGCCAAATACGAATTGTTCATCAGATGTGCCAAAACATAAAATGCAGGAAAGATCAAAATGGTCATTTCTGATGTCTCATCTTTGAAACAAAGACTAAAACCATTTTAAATGCCTTAGCATTCTGAATCTTCCTGTAGGACTTGCCAAATTGCTCCTTCCCATCTTGTCTCATTGACATTAAAAATTATGAAGGCCTCAGCTTGGGTGCCTTTTTGCTGAGGGTAATTTGACAGCGTTAGTGGAGTGAGCCGCTACTCCCGTGTGCCGACCCAGGGCAGCAGATCTGGCAGATAAACAAGTCTGTGACAAATAGCACTGACATCCCTGTCAAAAGAAAAGACATGACTCAGACCCAGAATCTGTACACAGCCCAGTGCTGGCTTTCAGTGACAAATGGTTTTAGTCTGACAGTGTGTTTCACTGCTTGAACTTTCAACTATCAAAACAAGACTCAGAAAAGAGGGAACACGAGAGAAATCCACACATGCAAGCAGACAGCCTGGCCTGCCCGCTCAAACAGTACTTGTAAATTTTTCCATTCTTTTGGTACCCTTATCATTCCCTGGACAATATTTTATTTCTCTTCCCTTTTTCTTTTTTAAAGTTAAAAGAATAAAACAAGGAGAGTTCAATTTCATTACTTGCAAATCCAAGCATTAGAAAAGAGCATGTGATATTTTAATGAAATCTCACTCCACACAGGACATTAAGTTTCACTCACCCATGGACAGGGTCTTACATTTGGTATTAGACTAATGGAAAATTTAGTTAACTTCCAGGCAGCTATTCATGCATGCTTTCAAGGCATCAGCAGGTAGGAAATCAACACCAGGCAGTTCTTTCTGAATGTTCATCATTTTTTGATGTTAGCAGCTTAGATCTGGATTTCTACTTTTTATTTCTCTGCCTCCAAATTCCAGCTAGGAATTAAAGTTTTTCTGCACTAGAATAAAAAAAATCAAAACAAAAACCAAACCAAACCAAACCAAATAAAAAAAAAAACCCCAAAAAACAAAAAAAAAAAACCAAAAAATCCCCAAACCACCCACAAAAATCAGTGGACTGTTGTAGTGTACGTCCATGTCAGTAAGTTGGCATGGGGGCTCTGCAGGTTAGGCTCTGTCAGAAGCTGTGAGTGGTTGTGTCAGCCAGCATCCTCTAAGTATCTTTTTCACAAAACGTCTATTCTAGAAAGCTATTTTTCACTCTTATTAATTCTAATCCTGTCTTTTAATTGTTCTGTCTATTTAATATAAAAATTAAATTATACTTTCCCTTACTTTAACTGACTTATAATCACCAAGTCATCCTACTCTTTTTGTTGTTGTTTTGACAGGGTTTTGTAATGTTCTATTATTATATCCCATAATAAATATCTAATTCTATATCCAGAGATCTGCTTAAAAATTCCCTAAAACACTTGCACATTTTGGAGGCATTGTGTTTTAATGAAGACAGATAGTGACTTCCTCAGTAACCAGTAATTCAAAATTACCTATTCTGCACCTGTGGTTATATATAGTGGGTTTTTTTTTTTTTTTTTTGGTTTGGTCTTTTTTCCAAATACAGAAGAAAATTTCAGTGTTTTCGTAAAAAATATTTATAATACTGATAGATTTATCCTCAGAATTTGTTTCTCATTTGCATAGTCTTTTTTTTATTTGAGTCATTAATTTTCCTTTTATAGCTTAGCTTTTTGGATCTAAATTTACTTTTGGTGATTTCTAATTTGCATCAATTATTATATATTTCTTTTATTTCTTTTGATAGATATTGATTTTTCTCTTCTATGTATTGCCTTAATTTATCCACTAGGACAGGTTAAGAGCTAGAAAAAAATAGTCCTCTTTAAAAATATTGAATCAATACCTCTGAAATAAATAGTAAAATAGTCACAGGTGAAGTTTAGTTCATAAAGTTCAATTTTTCAAAGATCATACAATCATAAAACCATAGAATGGTTTGGGATGGAAATGATCTTGAAGATTATCTAATTCCAAAGGTACACCTTGCACTAGATGAGGTTGGGCAGAGATACTCAGATACTATGTTTCCTTTTTTTTTCCTTCTTCTTTCCATTAAATTCTCCTTAGCTTGGAAATCGAGCTTGTTTGAAATGCCACATATAATTCATAGAGACAAGCTAATCACTGGCTTGGAAGCTGCTGGTTTCCTAGGAAGTGGTGGCCAGGACCATCCTACAATCAGTGAAACAAAATAAAAGTGATTTGGACTATCTTTTATCTTCTTTTATTAAATATAAGCAGGTTATAATCACCAGTCTCTAAGCAACAGACAGATACTAATCCAGCAATTAATTCACCTTTATCCATATAATGAGGTCCAAAATAGAGCTGGATTGTGTTAAACATGACACCTCCAGTGAAGAAGAAAAAGGAAAAAGAACCTACCTGTATGTACATGCATTCAAGGACTCTAATGACTAACTACTGTCTGTGTGAGACCTTTAATATGTCTGCAAAATTGAAATTCTCCTTAGTAACACAGTTTTTATTTCAGTTACATACAGATATTTAAAAGCAACCTCTTTGTTCTCTGCCTTAAATAAGAATCTTGAATAGAGTCTGTTTCCATCCTTTGCTATTAAACCCTTTGGTCTTTTCACATTGAGATCTGGGGACCTATGGATGCTAAAACTGGTACTGACATTGCTACTTGTGAGTGACACCATTTTTTTCTTTTCTTCACCCTTTCTTTTCCCTTGCTCAACCTTTTCTGATTTTTCTAAACTCATAAGTGGAGCTGGAAATCTCAGTAATGTGAATTAACCCAACATCAACATTACAGCCACTCCACTAATGCCTCTCTTTTCTAGGAGTGGGAAAGCCAAGTCTGGCCCCCAGTTTTGTAACACAGATCTTGAAGCAAGTAAAGGAAAGGGGAATTGTTTTCCATTGTGTTTATTACAGCCATTTAGTCTACATCATACAGATTTTCACTTTAATTCAATTTTAATATAAATTCTGTCTGTTCACACTTGACAATTCCAACTACTTTCCAGTGAGACGAAGTCTCCCTATTTGTCTTTGTGCAAGATGTAGGGTGCCCCATACACACAGTGCATTAATTATGGTGCCGAAAGGCTCTTGTCATCACTCATTCATTGTCAGCAAGTTATCAGAAGATGGCAGCTAGCTGGTAAAGAGACCCAGCTTCAATGAAACTAGACTTTTACAATAATATAGAAAAGGAATTTTTAGCTCAGTGTACTCATAGCTGGCTATCAGCTCCATGAGGAGCAGCCCTATGGCCTCTTAAATGGCAATAAAGCACCTTTGGTGAGTCAAAGATTGCACCCCAAGGAACCAGTCAGCATAAGACTTTTACATTTAGGTCACTACTTACACATTACTATTTCTAATCACCAGGGATTGTTTCTTCTACTTCTTTTATATGCCCAAACTGCAGGGCCTCCACAATTTCTTAATTGTAACACATATATATATGTATGTATATTTATATATATGCGTGTGTATGCGTGTGTTTTATTAGTAGCATGTTATTTCTTGCCAGTGCAACCAAAACTTAGACAAGAATACACTGAGAAGATTTTCATTTTGCCTGCAACTTTTTCTTCCTCAGTTGAGCTGCTAAGAGTACTCAGGTGGAAGACAGCTGCAGTACCCTGGAGAGAGCTGTGACACAAGAAAAGACCATCATTTTTGACTGCTCATTACTGCTCTACAGGAATAGGCTAAATCCCTCCAACATCCACAGACTAGTTTATTTAAGTGCTTTCTAATTAACTGATAAAATTACCAGGTTTTTCAAGACTAACCAGCCATTGCAGTTAACCTAAGTCATTTTGCCTGAATTTAATCGTGTACTGCTGATGAAAGTTTTTGCAGGTTGAGTGACAGGATTGGTAATATGAAGGGGAAAGCAAGCAAAGCAGGGGCAGAGACAGTAATCTCTTTTAACCTAACAGATTCTGAAGGGAATGTCTGTCAGTGGCTTCAGTTACCAGGAAACAAGTTGCAAATGTTACACAAAATCCCCACATACTCTACACTGGAAATTACAAACCACAATATAAGAAAAAAGATAAATATGCCAAATTAGCACAACTGCAGAGTCCTCTGCTGCTGGTCATGATAGCAGATCCTTTTTCATACTGTCCTCTTTTTTTCTGTTTCTTAGATCCTTCAGCTAGACTTTAAACTTACCTTGCTGGCTCATTAGGAGAGAACAATGGTAAAAAGTAAAAACCAGGAGTATCTGAAGTGTTCCATTTTTCATCTGGTTCTTTGTGGCATGGAACATTTGGCTTCAATGTGTGCTGCCACCATTAAAGATTCCATATTTTTGCTTTACCGGCACTTTGCCAGTTTTTCTCTCTGTTCTCTCCTGTTTTGTTTTTTTTTTTTTTCTCCTGAAATTATAACTGCTTAGAGGAAATTAACTCTGGAAGGTAGTGCCATATATAGCATGAGTTTGGCATTCATACAATTATAAAATCTTTAAGGTGAGAAAAGACCTCAAAGATCATCAAGTCCAATTGTTAACCCAGAACCACTGTGTTTACCCCTAAACCAGGTTCCCCAGTGCCAAATGCACCTGCCTTTAGAACACATTCAGACACAGTGACTTTACCACTGCCTTTGGCAGCCTGTTCCAATGCATGACCAATTTTTCAGTGAAGAAATTTACCCTGACATTGAATATTAGGAAAGCTCCCCTGGCACAGTTTAAAGCCTTTTCCTGTTGTCCTGTCACTTGCTACTGGGAGAAGAGACCAACCCCCAGATGTTCACAACCTCCTTCCAGGGAGTTTGAAAGAGAGATAAGGTCCCTCCTTAGCCTTCTTTTCTCCAGAATAAACAACCCCAGTCCTCTCAGCCTCTCCTTACACAAATTGTTTGCCAGACCCTTCACTAGCTCTGTTTTCCTCATTTGGACCTTCAAAACTTCTGGGCTGTTATCAACATTCACAACGCATATTTTCAAGAAAGATTAAAAATAAAAAAGGTTAGTATGCTATCTCACTCTTTGTTAGGGTGGATGCAGCTTTATTTAAACACTGTTAAAAATATACCTTGATGTCAGCCCAAATAATGGGATTTTTTGTCAATGATGTTTTTAAATTTTATTTTTCAGAGAAAGCAGCTAACTGAAATAAGCATGAGCATGTGATGTGCAGTTCTAATAAAATATATCCCCATACAGATCTGCTCTACACACCTCTTTAGAATTTTAAACTACTTTTATTATTTTATGTGCTATTTAAACTGACGTGAAGATTTGTGGATACTCAAAGCCTGGAGACTATAAAAGAACATTCATAGAGATGTAAGGTAGAAGGGATTGATTTGTTTACTGTTTGTTTACTCTCTCAATATAAAATATGTTTTTGAGCTAACTTGACCTCTCTTACTTACTAGGTGCATGAATTGCTTACTGATGTCTGAGAGTACTTCAGTTCCATCTTCGCCACTTCATTTATGTGCAGAGATTTACCACTGCTCTCAGAAGTTCCTTGTTTTGTTAGGTTCTGACTTACAACCTACTAAAGTCTCTGAAAATGTTTCTTATGTGCAATTTGGCCAGTTTGGGTCAGCCATCCTGGCCATGCTCTCTCTCAGCTTCTTGTGCACCTGTCCACTGGCACAGTGTGGAGACGCTGAAAAGTCCCTGACTCAGTCTAGATCTCTATGGCAACAACTAAAACATCAGTGTGTTATCAACGCTCTTCTCATACTAAATCAAAACCATAACACCCTACCAGCTACTAAGAGAAAACTAACTTTATTCCAGCTGAAACCAGGACAACACTGAAAACTACTGAGTAGTTATTTGATGTTAAGTATTAATCACTTGACCTTTGTGTGAAACTAAATCAGCCATCTTTTCCTGAAATAAAATATATTAAATCTATTTTCCTTCCTGATAATTCCACCTCCCAAATTGTTATTAATTAACTAGAGTTGATTTTATTCATTAAATCTCCCCCTGTTCAAATGCTCCTGCACTCACAAGAGTTTTTAAGGAATGTGTTGTTCAGTTAGAGGGAAGGTGTGTGTGTCATGGTTAAAATGTTCTCAGCTGTATTTACAAAACTCTCCTCTTCTCTCCTGTTTGAAAATGGCAGCAGGGTAACTGTTTATCAGTTCAGATTCTCCTGAAAGTCAGGGAAACATGTTTTTAATGTTCCATCTAAATCCACAACTCCACCAGTAGCTGTTTCTATGTGTGACTATAAGAGAACTGTGCAAGAGTGCTACAGCAAAGAAATGACTGCAGGGAAGCTTCTGCAACACAGCTGGAAAACAGAAAATTTTCTGATTTACTATTTCAATCAGATCTGAAATCAGCTGATTATTATTTATTAGTTCCAGAACTTTAAAGAACTAAGGATAAGTCTCATCTGACCAATATAGACATCTGTAATGTAGACTCCTCACCAGCTACCTGACTAGCACATGTGAATCCAGCCCCACTATACAGTGGAGAAAAATGGATATTTTTAGGGAACAAGCCAACTCCCTGCTGTAGCTGTTCATTACACAGTGAAATAGAACAAACATTTGACATGCCAATTCCTCCTTTACTTAATTTTGAATTTAGATAGTGAGCTTAGAAACACATCTCTACCCTGTCAATTCTTGCAGCTGATTTCCCCTCAGTGGGTAGGATTTATCCCATCAGTTTCAGGCTCTTATTGTTAGATAGGTTTTGTCACAATTTGACAGAATTGTGCTCTCTATTCTCTCAGAGAGGGACAACTGTTGGCTTTTCCTGGGATTCTAACCTTTCCCCTTTTAAATCTGGAGAGAATGAATCCCACACTTGGTCTTGACTTAGAAGCTATCCAGGATCAATTGAAATTTGTATCTAAACACTGAGTTTGCATTTGATATGTAAAGAAAATTTTAAGCAGGTGGATGTAATCAAAGAATGTATCAGACTGAACTATATTGATCAAAATTATTTGAAAATAGTATTTAACTTTGGTCTTTATTAAAATAGTTTATATCATTCAACTGACATAAAGTAGAATTAAGATAACTGCAGAAATTGAGATTTACATTGATTTACACTGACAATTATATCACAGAGAATATACAAAATAGATGAATAAATGACTGGAGATTTAAAATGGATTGTATAGTTGAATTTTACCCTCTGTCACAAAGTCTGTGAATATTTTTATCATGAGGATCAGTATCTGAAAATTATCATCTGTTTATTTAATTTAGCTGTCCCTTGAGTTATACCTTCTATGTCTTTCTCTGGGTAGATCTTAATTAATTCAAGACATGTAAATGAGGTTCATAGACTTGGAGTTTCATTGCTCTTCTTTGCTAGTCAGTAGAGACAGATCTCATGATGCAACTAAAATATGAAGTGTATTTGATTTTTGGAAACTTCTTTCTTTATAATGACAGGAAAACAATGACACCAACTAAGATTCTAATTTTTCTTTTTAATCAAGTGCAGAGGGATTAAATTGAGCACTTGTGTCTGCCATAACAATAACTCCATTTGAAGGCTCAAAATATCTCTGCAGTGGTAAAACAGAATTAACCTGCTCAAAAACATTCCACATGAACCACTGCTTTTAAAAACTGTTCTTACATCTGATGCAGCTCTGTTTTAAGGCAGAGATTGACATATTTTTTTGCTTAAATTACCACTGACTCAGTTTACTCTTATAAAACAAAATAGAATACTTACATTTCTTTTTCACATAAATGATAAATGTTTGAATTTACTAATTCTTACAGTTGTGTTTAGAGGCCATCTGGTGGGAGATATTTCTCACAGAAGGAGAAAGTATTTCATATTTTATGCTTTTTTCTTCTATTGTGTGGGACAAAATTTTTAAATGTAATTAATTAGATTTATAATTATAAATAAATATACACACACACATACATATATATATATATATATATATATATACATATATATATACAGAGAGAAAGAGAAAGAGCACAGATTTAAATCCCAGTCACTGAAATGCAAAGTATCTTTTCATTTAATTTCTATGGAAGTGAAAGGAAATCCCTTGAAGAGTGGAGCAAAGGAGAAAAGGACTCTGAAATATTCACCCATTATATCTTTTCTTTTGCAAATAAAAGTAAAAAAAAAAATAATTAGAAAGAATGCAAAAAGTGGTCAGGGAGTAATTAATTATCAGAATGAAGCTCAGACTTTTATTCAATTATGCAAAATTCATGATAATAAAATTATAATATCGTTCCACTTTATAACTCTGTAACCACGCTTATTCAACAAAAATGCAAAGATCAGGAAAAGCAGTGAAGAACAGAGCAGTATAATTAGTGAAATGACATCAGAGCAGTACAGGAAAAAGTTATATCAATGGTCACTATATCACAGAAGCAAAGGCTGCTGACTCTAAAATGGTCATCTCATTAATCTGATATATTGAAGAGCCCCAAATATTTTATTTGCTTCTTTGATTGATTTATTCTTAGTAATTATTTTTTTTGAAATTTTGTTCCAGAGACTTTGACTATTCCTGCTGCTAGAAAATTTAGTTTTCTTCTTTGTTTAAACAAGTATCCCTGATCCTAAAGTACACAGCTGCTTTCATCTTAGTGAGTGTTTCTTCTTCTATTTCCACAAGCTACAGACAAACCTAATTATGACCTATAAAAACTCTTCTAATAAACAAAAATGTTCACCACATCCTTGTCCACAGCAAGAAGATTGGGACTATATACTTTGGGAATGGGGGACTGTGACATTGGGAACATTATTCTTCTGCCTTCCAGGTGGGCACTCCTGTTTTCCTGAGCTTTTTATACCTTTTGCCCAATTACCATTCAATTGAAATTTTGATTCCTTGACTTTGATTAATGTTTTAAACTTTGTGGAATTTTTTTTATTTTATTTTGGGGGAGTTTGGGGATTTTGCAGTGTTTTTTTTTTGGCTTTGTGGATATTTTTTTTTTTCCTTTCTTTAAAAAATAGGAACAAAAATGTTGGGAGAGTTTGCATCACCATGGACTTCTTAGGTATTTAATAGAAGAGAATCAATCTCTGGCTGGAAAAATCCCGAAATAAAATTAATACATAGATTGAAGATATCACACATTGCAAATGGATGTAGAAACACTTTAAATCTCTTAATGACATGCCCAGTGTAGCACTGCAGAGCTGCAGCCACTGAGAGGTAACATCTCCTGCTGCTGGCCTCTGGGCATGTTGTGAGATTTCCCTCTGCTTGGACCAAATTGTTTTCAACCCTTTTTGCCAGAGCTAAATCTTCCTACACACTGTTAAAGAGCCAAGAGTTTTAGTCCTTCTGCAAGGAAAAAGGTTATGCAGTTTATCAATGTAAACTCCAAATTCCTGCTCCTTTACTTATGGTAATAACAAAGGTTTCACTGACTTCACCGGATATGAAATTAAGCCTTCACTGCCCTCGAGTAATGAAATCCATGTTTCCTTTGTCATGAACATGTCTGACTAAATTAATTAGAGAAAACTTGCTTTGGGATTTGATCTGGGTTTTCCTTCATGCTTTTAATTAATTATTTGTGATCTGACCCTCTTTTTTTTCTCGCTTTAAGGCTTTTTAAACTGATTTTTGTTCAAGTAGTATCCATCAAAATGTAAAATTTAGTTTGTCATAGCACATGTATATTTTTTATGTGCTGTTTTCAAAATTCTGCCTTGTTGGAGAATTTCCTTTGATATTTTTTTCCTTGCATAGTTTTTTTTAATACGACTTATGCTCTTTAAGCTCCAGATCATTTTCACAATTTTTGCTAGATGTGGCTGTTTTACCTATTCAAGATGTATTATTTAAGAGAAAAAAGTGATAAAGGAAATGTTTGAATATTTTGCTGGATTTTTTCCTGTTTCCTGATGTGATAAGAAAGTATTGAAAAGGAAATAAGTATAAAATTATGAAGACATCCATATCTGTCATGTATTTTAGATAAATAATCACTTTTTCTAAATCTCTGCCATATTTCTGAGCTTCCTGAAACTTAATATGAGTACTCAGAAGATGATTGGGTGACAAGGTTTGTTGATTTGGGATCTTTTGAGTCCAATTCTAGTATAAAGCAGATATTCTATTTTTTACAAATCACCTTGTAAGAACTCCAAATTGCACTAGTGAAGTTAGCACAAATCATAATTTTTTTTTTTTTTTTTTTTAATGTACTAGTAGTTACCTTAAAAAAGCTGAACTAAGAAGTTTTAAATTTGTTGTATTACAATACAAAGGTTTTCCCTCCCTGGTCTTGAAGCTGCCACGTATGAGTGGGGTCACTGTGGAAAAAGCAACATCAGACAGATCATGACAGGTGAAATCATAATAAATGGAAAAAAAAGACAGGGCTGAAATAGAAATAATATTCATTACCCTGGTAATATGTTCTAAAATTGCTAAGTGCCAGACTGAGCCTCATCTGCTGTGAAATATTCTAATGACCAATGAGTACATAAGTCTAAGTGAATTAGGAAGTCCACCTAAATCAAATAAATCTCATAACTTAGTACTCACAGATAGTTATTTAACTTAATATGAAGGATAATAAGGGCTGCCCAGGGAAAATTTTATCACTGGAAATCCATGGCCATAGGTGACTTGCAATTCCCTGTAATAATCAAAGACAAATTTTCTTTGAATTTTTAATAACTGCTTGAAGTACTTTGTTGTTTGCCTTCACTTATAATTTCCATCACAAACAATGACAATACAGTGGTGGGACAATTACAGTGCACTCATGAACACAGATTATGTATTTTAGTATGTAGTTAGAAATTATTTGCAACTGGTAGAATTATTTGCAAGTATGCTTTGAATATAAAGAATTATTAGGAAAAAAAAACCCAACAAAACACAAAAATAATAGATTTTGACATGTTTTTATATTTCAGCAGTCTTTTGTTCCACCAATATATCAAAAGAAAATTGACCTTACAGATTCCTTGTTCCTCCCTTTCATGCACAGATTTTAAAATGTTACCAATCTGGAAAGGAACTGCCAGTTCTAGAGACAGCATTTCATATCCTCAAGTGGTTTAGATTAGAGTATTCACATTAGATGAAAACCTATGATATTTCATATTAATTGAGTGTTTTATGGCAAGTTTCCATTTAGACTGTGCTCTTAGTCTGGAAAAAGTTATGCAGTTCTCCAAAATCTCTGCCCTTAAACAGGAATAACACAAACACACATATCCCTACATCTGCCCATGCAGAGAAGTCCTTTGTAGATGTAATAACATATGGTCTTTGCTTCTTATTTTGGATAGGAGTACTTTTTCATAAATGACAGCTACCCCTGGGTGTTCTGTTGCTGGCACTCACCACAGCACCTGGGTAGGGCACCTTGAAACTGTGTAAGAACTTTTTACTGACAGATGCCACTGTCATCTATATCAAGTTCCTGGACTTTGCCTTTCTTTTTCTCTGACATATTACATCCTAAAAGTCATCTTTCCTTCATTTTCCACATCTCATTTCTCTTTCTTCTTTGCTTGAAAGACTGAAATTGCTCATTATCTGCTATAAATTGGCATCAACGGAGTTATCTCAATTCATACCAGCTGGACCAAAGCAGTGAATGGCTATAAAATGCTGTTTTATTTTATTATAGACTTGGCTTGGATTTAACCTATTATTGTATTTCACGGTCAAGTTTTTTCCCCTCCATCATTTGTAATAAAAGTATTTAGTAAACAAACATATCAAGCTATAATAATTATCCTTAACTTAAGCACCCATATATTTATAATGCCAGACAGACCAGATAAAATGTGTTTGAAGAACTATTGGAGGAAAGAATTTACAATGGTATGTGATGGAAGTTCATATGCAAACTCACAGAGCAGCTCAGAGAGTGAAGATGTAAATATGACATTAGTGCTAGAGCTCACTTACTATTGATGCAACTCTTTATTTGAGGCATTTGGGCTATTAACTGAGTCATAATCCTAGAAAGACCATGTAGTTTCTTAAAATTGTTTTAGCAATACTCTAAAGCATAAAATTCTCTTGTATCTCTTCTAGGTTTCTGGTAGCTTTGACTCAGATTGGTTTCTATTTAAACTCTCTGTGTTTTCCTATTCCTATCTGTTAGCTTTTAAAAACTCCAATCTTAATTTGATGAAGGTAATGCCATTCAGTTTGAATCAGGATCATAATGGATCTACTTTGCAAAAGTACAAATCTGTCAGTGAAGAATACGCGGGAACAGCATTTTCTAGTATTTCAGTTTAGATTATCCCCACAGCATAAGCAGCATCTCTCAATAATTTAGCTGGCATTTAACTATAGCATTGTTAACTGCTAGAAGTAATTATTGTGCTTTTTTAATATCACACATCTCTTGTGTGCACTATAGAAAGACATTGAATGGTAAAAAATATGCAAAGAATTAACTAAAAGTTCTGAGTTGATTGAAATGCTGAGTTGAAATAAGAATACATCTTTTAAAAATCATAACAGGAACTACTTTCTAAATTCAGTCAAGAAATGGGGCTACAAACATTGCAGCTGAATATAAGTATAGCAGGACAGTACATGAAGTGAATCAGAATGTTAGGTTATAAATGACAGAACAGCAGAAGTGCATTGTGCTGATTTTTAGACTCCAGGAATGTGATATCTATATCCAAGGCCAGTGCAATGCAAACAGAACAAAGATCTATCTTCTATTTTCAGAAACATTCTATACAGCTGTACCTAATTACCTAACAACAGCACTAATTTAATTAAAATGTCTAATTTAAAAACTTTTAGGTTTCCAACTATGCTCCCCACAAATACATGTCAATATGAATAATCTTCCTCTGAACACAAAGGAGAGGCTTGCACATATATTTAAAATTAAAAGGGGATTAATGAAAAAAAAATCAACATATTTGACTAATACTTTACCCTGGTCTGTTGTTTATTGAGGAACAGATGAGCAGTCTGGGAGCAAGCACCTCAAAGCAAAGAGGGCAATAATAAAACTGTTACCTGAAACCTTCAACTCCAGGTTGTCATGAAGTTGCACAACACTTATCCATGCAAAGGAAACTTGGATTTATTGATACATGGATATGTGTGTGTGCATAAGCTCCTTCATAATTGTCACAGAAAAAGAGTCTCAAATTAACTAACACATAGTTTTTATCCATCCCAATATTATTTCACATTAGCAGCCAGAATTACCAGATATTTTTTTCCATCAAAAATTATCCTGATGATACGGCTTCTGAAAAGATGCTGAAAGTCTGAATGTTTCAAGCAAATCCATTGTGCTTTAGTCCCAATTTTTTTTTTTTCTGCCTATAACCCCAAAATACAGTGTGTACATGTGAGCTAATGAAGCACATAAACTGTCTTAACATTTTTATCTGTGTATTTACACTTTGAATAGAAAAAATGATGAATGAAACTAATTAAAATTGCAATGATGATTCCTATTTTTCTCTCTTTTTTCTTCCTTCTCATTCCCTTTCTTTTTTCTATTCTCTCTCTTTAACTCTTTCCACTCTCCATTTTTCAGTTCTTCCTTTGCTCCATTCTTTCCTTTAGTTCTTTCTAAAATGCAAAATAAAGAGGAGAAAAATGAGAAAAGGAGGAAGGAAAAGGAGACAAATGAAAATCTCTGCAAGATAAATTTTATTTTAATATCAAACTCAAAATTGATACTTTTTTCCTTGGTTCAGGATGGAAAATAAATCTCAAACTCTAAAATATTAAAATTTCCTTTGAAATAAGAATCTTATTTTCAGTCATCTTTATTTATTAGCAAAATAACGTCATGATTAAAGCTATGCAATATTTGGGCTGATGTTTATATTTCATTTTAATTCTACTCTTGAAGTTTCAGCTGTTGGATTTCTTTAACCATAATGAATATGAGTATTGAAATTTCATAAATCAGATCACTCTAATAGTTCATCTGGGTGGGAGGGTGCTTAGATGGATCCCACTGTGCTTGAAATGTTGGATTTGAGTTTACAGTGTTGATTAGATGTCTAATGTGCAGTTTTGGTTCCTTGCCCCAACCTGTATAGGTCTGATAATAACAATAAAACCAACCCAGTAACACCAGAAGCTAGTGGAAAGCTTCATCTTCCCTATATCATCACAGGAAGCTCAATTTATTGATCCAGCTTACCCAGGTTAGCATAAAATCCAAAATATGGTTGTTGTTTTCATGTGAATCCACTAACCATATATACTATTTTTTCCCTCTTGAAAAGCAGAACACTTAATGGATTGCACCAAGCATGATAAATAATTTTGACCAAATTTCAGAATGCATTGTAGTTTTTTGTAATGATGGTGGTTTTTTAGTCCATCTTCTCTATTTTCTCAACCAAGTTGCCTCTTAAGGTTGCAACAGCTCAGAATACCTTTGATGATTCAATTCTCCTCTGATTTCTATTTCTCTCAGTGTTTCTTTCATCCTTGCTCTCAGGAACACCATCTACTCAAAATTTAATTCAGTCCCTTACTTCTGCTCTGCTCATCACTGTTGAGGCCATGCATGGAGGTCTGTGTCTGTTTTTGGCTCTCCAGTGCAAGAGAGACACAGACAGAGAGGAGAAAGCCTGCAGGTATGTGCTCCTCTGGATCTTCCCAAATGTTGTCCTGAAGGCAGCCCTCCAGCGACATGATATGTGACACTTCTGCTTGATCCCCTGTTAATTGGAGACACACAACATGAATTTGCATCTACCTTTTAGTGTTTTTTCTTCAGGAAACGAACTGGACACCAACTTGAGGGGAGTAAATCTTGTGCTCATGTGCAAAGATAAATATCCCATACACAGTGCTCTGTGTAAAAACAGTCTTGGGAGCACTTGCAGGAGTGGTTTTGCCCAAATTATATGTGGAGTGTTGGGTTTGACTCTGCTTTTATTATATAAAAGCAGGAGCAGAGAACATTATTATGGCATCACTTAGCTACCAATTATGCAAATATCTATGTTATCAGTTACTGTCAAATGCAGCTAATACAACTATTTGCTTAATATTCAGTTCACAAGAAAGTTAATGTGCCATTCAACTGAATTTATTGATCTCAACAATGATATTATGATGCTTTGGTGAGATTCAGTTATTGCAGGAAAAGTGCAGGGGTAAGGGGATGGACACCAGAGGGGATACAATTTCTCAGTGAGTTTGAGGTGTAAGAGTGGCATACTTGGGATAACAAACAAAAAGCTATTTGTACTTTGTCACAGTAGAGACAAAATTGTGTAAACCAACAACCAGCTAGGAATTCAAATTACTATTAAACCACAGTTTGGACTAATTTCACAGTTTTCTACAGCACTGCAATGTGCTCACTGTCACACACCCCACTTAGCAAGGCACAGAGGTACAGCCTAACCTTCAAAGTGGTGTGCAGACTTAGACACCTGATTTAAGCATTCAGAAACTGGCAGCTATTCCTTACCTTGTGCCTAAACTTCTTTCTATAGTCAATGGAGAACAAGAAGTATTTCCTGAAAAAGACATTCCAGACAGACATCATGAATCACTTTCTGATGGAAGCTCTCATACACTCTACTGATTATGTATAGAAACTAGAGTAATAACTTCACCACCTAATTTAACGATGGCTAAAATGAGACAAGATGAATTCCATGCATTTGAAATACACCAGTCCTGGATAATTAACCTGAATTAGAAAAGGACAGAAGTGGACAATAATTTGTCAGCTCCCAGAGCATCTTTTAATATTTCTCATGCCATCAGGTTTAGTGGTCAGAAGACTTCACAAGAGAAGTAGCTTGTGTAGGAATTGGAATACTAGCTGGTGGCAGAGGAATGCAGCAGCTGACTTTATTGGCATTGTATAGACATTTTTATTTGAAGGTTCAAAAGATTAAAAAGGCTGGACTTGGCTCTCTTTGCTGGCCACACTGCTGCTGTTGCAGCCCAGGACATATTTGGCTTTCTGACCTGAGAGTGCACATTGCCAGCTCATGTCCAGCCTCTCATCCACCAGAATCCCAAAGTCCTTCACAGCAGGGCTGCTCTTGATCAAACATGAGCATGGACCACCATGATGATAAGAGAGATGGAGCAGGTCTCTACAAGGAAAGTCCAAGAGAAGTGAGATTGTTCATTCTAGGAAAGAGTTCAGAGTGAATGGGTTGGGGATTTTTCTTACCCAAAGAGAGCCCACAAGAAAGATGGAGAAAATTTATCTACAAGAGCATGCAGGGACAGGACAAGGGACAATGGTTTCAAACTCAGAAAGTGGGTTTTAGAACAGATACTAGTAAGAAATTCTCTGTTCAGAGAGTGGTGAAGCACTGAAACAGGCAGCCCAGAGAAGCTGTCCCTGACAATGTTCAGGCCAGGCTGGATGGGGACTTGAGCACCCTGGTGTAGTGGAAAATGTCACTGCCCATGGCAGAGGGGTTGGAACAAGATGATCTTTAAGGTTCCTTCCAACCCAAACCAATCTGTGATTTTGTGATCTCAGTATCTCAAGCTGAATGTATTTAATAAATTATTCTCTTTTCACTTCATTAAACAGTGGAAAATATGTAAATGAAGATGCAGATGCTTATTTGGGATTGAAGACAAGTTTGTATTGCATCTTATGCTTTGTGCTGGATGCCAAACATCTTTCCACACACTTGTTTATTTAGCTCAAAATTCAGCCAGACCTTTCTCCGGGTATTGCAAAGGAAAAGAGTGATAATCTTCTAATCTTCCACCTCTTATATCCATATCTCCTACTTCCTTTCTGTTAAGAAATGATCTCAGTATTTTTCTTTCTTTATTCTGTACGCCTGAATTGCATAAACACTTGACATGATATTTTATAAACAATTCATCTTGACATCACATCTTAATCTTCATCTGTTTTTCTCCTTGCCTCCCATGGGACATTATTTTCTTGAAAATAAGTCAGCTATGCATTGGACATCTCTCAATGCTGCATAGACACATAGCAGAATCCTAAAAACTATAATTTGGTTTTGACTTTCCCATTCCTGTACCATGTAGTCACCACATCATTTGATGCATGGTAAGAGCAAGAACTGGGTTTGTCATAAAAGTGCTCAACATCAGAGTGAAAGATGAAGATTGTGAGGTAGCCTTTGACTTGGTAAAATATATCAGAGTCAAACCCAACACACCACTTGATGGCTTGCAATATCAAAAGATCTAACCCACCCTTTTCTACCTATCTTGAGATTTTCATATTTAAACAGATCCATACTGCAGACGATTACCATCAGCATATGGGAAGGGAGAAAAGCAGATGTGTGTAATCAGACTTTCTATTGTGACTTTTGTTTTCTGTCTTAACTAGTTTCACTATCCATGTGACTCCTTGCAAAACTGACACCTTTTGCCATACCACAATTACTGTTCATTTTTCTGAGGTTATATGGACTTAAGTTATTGACATCCTGGATTTCTAGCTCAAGAACTGCAGCATCTGTGTCCTGTTTTTAAACCCTGAGCAGACTGAACCTGTATCATAAACCAGGCAAAAAATACATTACAAACACTGACCTATCATGAAAAAGTATGTCAGTGCAGACTCACTCTGACACACTGACTTTCTTTTCCTTCTGTCACACAAATCTGTCTTTTCCCATACCAGAAGAACAGCACAGCACAGAGACACCAGCTAAGGGCACTAGGCAGTATGGTTACTCAGTAAAGATATAAGAACCAGGCATACAGTAATATTTCTCACAACTCTATTTTCAAGTTGCAGAACCCTTTGGCTTAGCGGCTTTCTCAGGCAAAGAATTTAGGCAAATCTCTCTGTTTTATATCATTTGATGGGTTTTATCTCCAGGAGGCTGCATTACTGAGGTTCAGGAAGAAGAAGCAATGGTGCTAGAAGATGAATAGACAGAAAGGACAAATGTGTCAAATAAGTGAAGGACTGCACACTGTGGAATGGGCCCACGATGGAATGGTTTGTGAAGAGCTGAAGAAATGGGAAGTGCCAGTGCTGGAGCAGTTTGTGCAGGATAGTGTCCCTTAGCAAGAACCCCAAGCTGGAACAGTAGAAAAGCATGAGAAAGAAGGAACAGCACAGATTAAATGCTATAAACTGTCTCTAGCTCGTGTTCCCTTTCCCTCTGCACTGCTTGGAGGGGACAAGGTCGATGAGTTGGGAGAGAATTTGAGCGTGTGAAGAACGGTAGGGTGAGGGGAAAGTGCTTTTAATTTTATTCTTGTTTCTCAGTAACCTACTATGTTATTACTTGGAAATAAATTCATCCTCTCAAGTCAAGTCTGATTTGCCTGTGAAAGAAATTTGTGAGTGATTTCCTTGTCTTTGTCGTGACCCATAAGCTTTTTCATTGTGTTTTTGTCCCTCTGTCCTGCAAGAAGATGGAGTGATAGAGGAGCTTGGTGGGCACCTCTGTGACAGCACAGATCAACGCAACGCACAAATTTTTGCAAATCCAGATCCAGCTTCCTTCACTGAAGATGCTCCTGAAAGGGCATGAGGAAATTACCAAGTATCTCCCCATGTAACTGTGTTAAAGTATTTGGCCACAAAGAAACCAAGGAGTTACTGTGTGTTTCAGAGAGTCCCTTCCCTTTTTCAGAGCAGTGTTTTCAGACAGACAGAGAATATTTTTTTGGACTTTGTAAAAAGCAAGTAAAACCTTAACTAGAAACTCTAATGGAGGTGTTTATTTCAGGTAGGAAAAAGATCAATATTTTTTGCTCCCAGTTCTGTTCTCTACTTCCTAGAGCAAAATTCTCTTAGCTTATGGAAATTTTCACATCTAACACAGCCATAATAATTCACTTCAAATATATAAATACAAAGAAAGAAAACCTGCCTAATGAATTTAAATGCAGAACATGCTGGATTGCCAGATCAGTGAATTTGCTAATTCAGTATGTAAATCTCCCCAGGAACTCTCTCCTACAGAGTAATTAATTCACTGCTTGTTGAGTCTTTGGATAATGATAATCTATTGGTCTGTACAGTCAACTGCACTGCAAGGTAAAGGTGGTTGATAACATTCTGCAAACATTGGAAGACACGGTCTTGCTTTTCTCTTCTGCGTGAAGCATTGAGTTTTAAACACTTGACTTGTTTAAAGAACCTCCTTCTCATAAAGCAATATGCTTCTAAAACAGAAGTATGGCTTTTCCAAGTATATGGTCACGGTAGCTTGACATGTATAATCTCTTAGATGTCAGAATAAACTCAGCCACAGCAACACTGAGCTTCTTGGCATCAGCAGGAGAAAACATAGGTCAGTGCTCTGCATTTTTAACAACAAAATCTTAGAGCATTTTTAGGGGCATCCTCCAACAGTTGTGGAAGATGCAGATTCCCAGATCTGTCATGCTTCTCTCTCTTACACAAATTTTCTGTAAGACATTCCCATCTGAACTCAAAACAACAATAAAATATTCCAGAAAATTATTACTGACATGGGAATATCATAGCTAATTTCCCTCATTCCCTTTTGCCTTACAATATGTCTATTTGTTCATTCTCTGACGCATTCTCCTATACACTTGAATGAAAATGATTATTTATTCCAAATCACTTCCTTTTCTACTTTTCTTCTCCTTGTAGCTGACATGCTGTCACATGCACTCTTCATCTGGTACACTAGTCAGTTCCTGAGGCAATGAGCACCCGCCAGGTTGTATTTGGCAAGGGGAAGAAGTGAACTCACACAACAGAAGATTCTTGGATCCCAAGCAGGAACTTCCCCCTCACCAAACTGCATCAATAAGGGACAGATTTTAAGATTTGTCAAATCAATACTCTTTAAGTCCCTAGACCAAATCTTTATCTGCAGGATCCAAGCCATCAAGATGTATAAAGCACCATCAGAGAGGTTAATCCATGATACACACACATGATAACAGTTTCAATGAATCACTAACAGTGATCACCAAGTTCATCCTCCCAGTTTAACTGTATTGACAGAAATAGATTTATATACAGACTTCCTTGGACAAATCCATTTGTGGACAAGCATTTTCAAGATTAAATTACTGCACACACCATTATTATACCTAAAGCTGTAGATGCCACCATTTAATTTATCTAATCTTATCATTGTGGTTTTTGGGACAAAATACCAAGACAAAATGAGAAAGCAAGAAAAATACAATCAAAAGACAAGGAAACTAATTTATTTACATTACTTTCAAAATGCAAATCTTCTATAACATAAGTATTAATTCACATCCTCAAGATGAAAATTTCCTAGATATTAAGAGTTATACCCACACAGGTTCAGTATTGGCAGAGCTGTATACCTCTAAACTGAAAAGGATCCAGAAACTAGATTTTGTTTTTGAAAATACTTGAGGGATTCAGTAATTTAGAAATATTTTGATAGTGTCTGGAATTGTTCAAAATGGACAGATTGCATGAAAAGGATATCATCTGGTCTCTTTTTCAATTTTTGCTCTCTATGAAGGCAACAAAACCACCCACATGTTTTTCTAACACCTGAGTGGTTACAGGACTCTGATTTCATTCCAGCCTCATATCAAAGGGTTTCAGATTTAAATTCTCTAATGTCTGGAATGTTTTCTAATCACCAGCTTATAAGTTTTCCAAAGGCAGAGTACGCTTTAGCCCTCAGTGACTGCAATATTATTCTCCAGAAAATTGGGACAGGTGGTGGGAAGACAGAAATAAAGAAAAGTTCTCTGTCTCCAAGGGATTAAAATAGTCACTTGAATATGAAAAGTCTGAGGGTTTAAACTTTACACACAGGACTTGTTTTAGTACGTTCTTTTTTAAAAAAAGATATTTTATTTATTTAAATTCTTCATTCATTTTTAAAGTACCAAATATTAGAACTATCTGTCAATTTGTTGATTTTAGGCTTTGTTGCTAACATCAGCCAAAGCATACTTTTAATGAAAAGTACCATCTTGATGCCAAATTTTGCCCCAAACAGGCAGAGTGACTGCCTAATCAGACTCAGCTTAAGTCAATTAGGCAGGAGGTATTTTTATTAGCGACGCGTCGGAGAAATCACAAAATGGATTTCTGAGTTCACATAGCAAAAGCAAGCCTTATATACAATTTTGGGTATAGGATTACATCAGATCAGATACATAATCATGCATATTCATATGGGGCGTGGTGTAGGCGGAGCGTGGGCGGAGCGTAGGTGGAGACATCTCTTTTGGGGAATTTTCAGGTGGTCGTTCCTGTTGCCTTCACCATAGACGGGGTCTTTCCGATGAGTCTTCCTCTTTAAACTTTTGAACTCTTTTCCTAATTTGGTCAATTCCCGGTGTATTTGGCTTAGATCCCGTGGCTTGGCAAAACCCTTAGGGTCGTTTTGACATTGCTGGCTCTAAACCTGCTTAGCTTATTAGTTTCTCCTATACCTATCTCTTCCCCTGTCATGATGCTCTACCTTTTATCTAATTTATTGCTCTGTTTTCCTAGTGCTGTGCTTTCTCCGTGTGTTCTAGTGCTAGGCCCTTCTTTACATGCCTCTCATTCCATGTTTTAACCCATTACTTCTGGAAAGCTATCTGCTTTAGGGCTTCAATCTGAATAAAGGAAAGAGAGCAAAATTCCTGTGCTGTCTTGAAAATAAAAGAAAATAAAAAGACAGGATTACTTAAGGACATACTGGCAAAAGAACTAATGAACATACATGCAGCTTTAAAAGCTCTGCAATGAGTGTGCTTCCTGCCTTAGAGAGGGAAAGAGGATGTGGGAGGGAAGCAAGAATGCTTTGTCATTTAAAGAACATTCTGGGAAGTGCTGATGTTAAAATGCTAATCTAAGAATAGAGGGCAGAAGCTTGCAGTAAACAAGACCTGATGTGTTTAGGTGATCTACCTAATAATTATTTATATGTATCAAGTGAATGTAAAATATAAACTAGAGAAGCTGTTCACAGGCAGAAGTCAGAGCAGTTTTCCTCTGCTTGAAAGCTGAGACAGTTGAACACTGTTAAGGTGTATTCCTTATTTCTGTGTCTCGTTCAATTTTATTTGCAACTGCATAAACAGGAGGGTACTCAAACCCTTTCATTCCTTCTTAGATCTCACAGCACTCTACAGACTGCTAGTAAGAACATGCTTCAGGAAAGAAGCAATACTGTTTTGAATATCTGAAGCCAAGTGAATAAAATGTTAATCTGGTTTGTCTGAAGATAGTATTCTAAGTATCTGTCTATGGCATGAAAAGAATCCTGTTGGGGTTTTGATTTTTTTAAACTGAAATGAATAAAATGGTCTTTGCTGTAGTTTGGATCATTCCAGTTAGTTTTGATGTTAAAGATTTGGATGAGACGCAAAGGGAGGGATTCTGGCTGATCCCTAAATTTGGGTACCTGTAAAGGTATTAGGTGTCTCTAAACTCCCTTTCAGTCAGTGGGTATATGGCAGTATGCACAGCTGGAAAACCCATTCAAGTACTGAGCTAACACGGGCTTAATTCTGTTATCTTAATGTGCCTTCAGAAATCTGCAGCAGGAGTCACAGATCCAGCACAGGTACTTCAGGAGACACACATCCTTCTGGATCACACTTTGGGGAGCAGATAAGATGCACAGGGCATGCCAAATAGCATTAGATGGTTTAGTATACAAATCATGTTCTATTTGTCTACCTTTGGGTGATATGAAAAGTTCAATAAGGTCTATTGATTGTATTAAGTAGTTCAAGAGTAGCTTACAACACACACAGACAGGTACCTCAGCCATTCAGCTTCTTAAAGATACACAGCCAATACCTTATAAAATACTCTGCATCCTGACTGGCTGCAAGCTGCTGTTGCAGAAGGACATAATTCTTCTGTGGGTGTTGAATATTTTCTTCCAGCTCAATTTAAATGTCTTAAGTGTCCAAAGGTACCTTTAGCATCACATGGTCTCTCTCTTATGAGACCTCAACTGGAGTACTGCATCCAGGTTTGGGATCCCCAAAACAAGAAAGAACAGGACTTGTTAGGGTTAGTCCAGAGGAGACCACAAAATGCTCAGAGGATTAGAGCACCTCTGCTGTGGAGAGAGGCTGAGACAGCTGGGATTGTTCAGCCTGGGAAAGAGAAGGCTCTGGGAAAACCCCATTGAAGCCTTTTGGTACCTTGGAAATGTCTTTGTTTAATATTCTCCAGTTTAGTACTGTAATTAAAACAAAAAACTGTTTCTCCATCCAACCTGGAGCACAAAAGGCAGAGATAAAAAAAAATTACTGGAAGTGTAATAAGATAAGCAAATGAACAATAATATCAACAATATTAATAACAAAAATATAAGATAAAGAAATTATTTGCATGGAAGGCCTGTGACAACAAAAAATGCCAGACAGTTTCTCCCACCATATTTTATTGACTGGAAGGAACTTCCTCTTCTAGAAGGTGTGAGTCCCTATACCCCATCCCCTCAATTATGTGATTGTTATAGAATAATCTCTGTACTTTAGCCATACCCCCTCCCAGCTACTGCAAAAATTAACCTGGTCTTGGCTGGAACCTCAACATACATTAAGGGGGTTAATTAAAAGCTGGGAGGGGGACTTTTTATACAAGCAGAATTTAAGCCCAAGGGGCAATGGTTTTAAATTGATAGAGAGTAGGATTTAGACTAAATTTTAGGAAGACATGCTTCACCCAGAGGGTGATGAAGCACTCGAGCAAGTTACATGGAGAAGTTGTGGACACCTCATCCCTGGAAGTCTTTAAGTCCAAGTTCGATGGGGCTCTGAGCTGACTGATCTAGTGAATGGCCTCCCTGTCCATGGTTTTTAAGGCCCTTCTCACCCAAAACATTATTTGGTTCTATGAATCCTACAGTTAGGAAATTTAATTGAGAATCTACACTGAAACTAAGTCACTTTTTGTTGCAGCAGCTTGAGTGGGCTAAGAATAAAAAATCCTACATTTCTCTTGGAGAAAAATAATTTTGTCCAAGACCCTTGAAAGAAAAGTACAAAGGAAGAAACAAACAAATGATGAAATAACTGAATTTTTTGGTGAGAATTAAAACAACTTTAAAGGTTGTACATTTTTTCAGAAAAGTACAGTTTTAAGTATCATAATTTTGTACTCCACTACCTAATTCTTTAATTGAAAATTCTCTGAAGCAGCCTGTTATAATGCATGGCTATTACCTAGCATGGTATTGCTTTCAGATGCAGACTCTGTGTTTTGTTATAACAGAAACAACAAATAACAGTAATAAATGTACAAACTGCTAGAGAACATAGCCCACTGCCTAGTAATTAACTTGTGTGCATGTATATATAATCCACATGGTTTCAATGCCAAGAGTTCATATATTACATTTAAAAAACATTGCCCAGTTGTATCAACAAATTCCCAAACCTCTGTTTGGCAGTTTCTTTGAAGAGGTAATGGGTAGAATTCAAGATGTGCCTGCACAGATTTCAGTGTCTGGGTTTAGGAACAGTCTCTGTTGGGAAGAGAGACCTATCTTCTCAAAGCACAAAACTGTATTGTTTCAGAGACTTACTTTGTCACAGTGTTAGCCATGGACCGATCATAAATATTTATACTTTCAGCAAATGGATCTGTTGTGCCAATGAGCACTGGTGTTTTGTCTTCTTTTTCAATATTTCATGAGTGGTATGCAAAAGCGTGATTATACAGTGACAGGTAACACAATCCCCTTCAGCAGCATTGACCTGGAGTTCAGAACCATGGAAAAATCAAAAACAAATATCACAATTGTATTGTTTTAATACTTCCATTTTATAGTCATTCTCCTGTGTAATCAGGATTCAAAAAGCACATGCTCCAAATGGTGAGGATGTACTCTATTTCCAATGACTAATTCCAGGCCATGAAGAGAATTCATTTTGTTTTGTTTTGTTTTGTTTTTTTAATTATTTCTAATAGTATTCAGATAAAACAGAATGGAAGTTCTACCAGGCTACAAAATGCACGTCTCAAATATATTCCTTTACAGTTGACACCTAACTGACATTGTGTTGCTTTTATCATTCTACACTATAGAACTGTAGTGTTCAGGAAAATAATATGATCACACAGCTAAAGTTAAACCTCTGTATTTATATATACAGACACACATGTCTAAAATTCTTCCTGGACTCTTAAATGTGTTCAAAGGCACAGTACCATAATGTGCCATTTTTTTAATGTAAATGATTTAGTAGCCTTCCCCCCCTAAGTTGTCCTTGAAGTTGCAAGGAGGTTTTCAGACTAATGAAAACAGATATAGGTAACACAGTGAGGCTTGGACAACAAAACCCTGAAGTTTATTTTCTTTTAAAGTTGTTATTTTACTGTAATTATGGTCATATTTGCTGTAGGGTTCATTTAAAATGCTGCTGGGGTCAAGGCTGTTTGCTCAAGGCTAAGACATCAGTTTGACTACTACTGAAATTGCAGAAAGAAAAGTATATGACTTTAAAATTACTTGTACTCACAGTTCTTTTGTTGGTGGGCCAGAAATCATGGACAGCACACAAACAAGTTCATTAATGTAGAATGAAAGTAATCTTTTTGAGTAAGAGATAAACAGAGATCTCTTGATACAATTCAGTCACTCAAAACACTTCCAGTTTCATAATTCTTAGCATGCTGCCATTTTTGGGTCTTCCTTACAGTGAAGAAAAGCAGGAATAGATTAATCCAGGGCTAAATGGAGATCACAAATGGTATAATCTCTACTTTCTTTCTGCTGCACTAAAAGAAAAGGTATTGTCTGCAATGATATTGAGAATAATTTTTGAAGTTTATTTCAATACATTGAGAATTGCTGGTCACTGTTATCTCTAAGCTACAAGTGGTTCTTTATATTCTTAATTTTTTTTTTTATGTACAGTACACACAAGATTAGTCTAAAGTTCTTGATAATAAGGAAGTGGAGCCACCCTAAAAAGGAGTCTCTGAGCTATTGCTGTCTCCATGCAGTCTTTATATGAGACCAAATATAGGGCTGCAGAAAGTTTCTGATATTACTAGACATGTTGAAGAGTAGCTGGCAGAATTTCAAATCTCTAGACAAGGAACATGACAGTGATTTGCAAATAAATTGCAGAGACTTGCTGGGGGCAGTCAGAAGGAAAAGTAATCCTATACCAATTTTCATCATCACTTCTCAGCTTTAAGCAGCTGCTGCAGCTTGAGGCAAATGCCTTGCAACACAGTTGCTCCATGAGTATGACCTGAAATGTGATGTATAATCCAAGCCTAGTGGTAGTAGTAGTATATTAATAGTTAAATTGATTTTAACACAAAACTTGAAGGAAAAAAACTTTAAAATTTACTGTGATCTCCAATGAATAATATCCATTATGTGTTTCATGAAGACTGGTGTCCATATATTTTGTGTAATAAAAAAAAAAAAAAAATGATTCAATTTGAAATACCAAAGAGGGAGTGTATCTCCTGCATATGTATTTGTATATGCACACACACATACAAATAGACTAGCTTCAGCTTGCATCCCATTTTGTCCATAATTCTGGTTTGTGCAATGTAAGAAGAACATTCAGTTGATGATTTATCACCTCTGTATTGGTCATTATCTTGGATGGATTGCTTTTGGTTCCTATATTACTCCACTGCCTCCAGAGCAAAGATGCAACTAAGTCAGCTTAGATGGTTAACTTTAAGGCATGATCCATTGCTCAGAATTAACTAACCTCATTGGACTTAAATCCTGAAGAAAAGAAGAAAATAAGGCCATGAAGGCATGGACAGATGGGCTCTGAAATGCTGGAGCTCTGCATTTTACACCATGATCAGCCCAGTGATAACATGTCTGATCTACCTCTCAGATCTGCCTGTCAGGGAAAGGCTTTAAGATGAAGGACAGTAAATTTAAATTAGATATTAGGAAGAAATTATTCACTGTGAGGGTGGTAAGGCACTGGCACAAGTTGCCAAGAGAAGCTGTGGATACTCCATCCCTGGAAGTGTTCAGGGACTAGGGAGATGAAGTTTTGTGAAACTTAGTCTAGTGGAAGGTGTTTCTGTCCATGGCATGATTTGGAACTAGATGACATTTAAGGTCCCTTCCAGCCCAAACCATTCTATGATTCTATCATTAATCACTTGTCATGATTTAGGGCAAATTTGGGAGGAAACTTCCAAAGTGGTCCCTCTAGAAAGGAGATTCAAGCATCCCCTCCCCCAATTGGTTTGGGAAAATATTTCCTTGGAGAAAACTGGGAAAAAACTGTTTATTTAACAAGTAAATTATTCAGAAGCATAAAAAATGAATAATATTAAACAAAATTTATTTTAATTAGCTGTTCTGAAGAGATGGCAAATTCAGAAAGTCCTTTTTGTGGGGGGTAGTTCAGCTTGCTCAGTCTCCTATCAGTCCCTCCTGTGCTGGAAAATGCCACGACCCAGGCCCCTGTGGGCCACAGGTGTGAGCTCCCGGTGCTCTTCTGAGTTTTCAGTCCAGACCAAGGCTGATCAGTTCCAAGAAAAAGAAAAGCCACAGTCTGGGGAACTTCTCTGCCTCACCTAGCTAAAAACACTAACTAAAAGCAAAGGAGAGCTCTCTCCTGCTGTCCATGCTGCAGACAACACAGTCCAGAAGGAATGTGAAGGAATGAGTGCAGTTTCTGCAAACAAACTGTGTGCTTCTTCTCCTCCCCTTCACTCTTGGAACCAGTCTTAAAGGTTCAGAACTTAATATCCAGCATAAACAGAACTGACTATTAGGGATACAAGCATCATAAAATCACCCAGGACAACACCTGTGAAATCCATGCAGTTTTCTTTTTCTTTTTTTTCAGCTTCTCACACTGTTGTTTTTCACATTTGACAACGTCACAATCAGTGTCCAGCACTTTTCCACATCTTTTGGATGTGTTCATTTAGCTTAACCTCAGGTCAAACCAGGCAGACCTAGTCACAGCCTAATCATTTGTCTGCAGAAAATAAGAGATAAAACCTGAGGCTACAGGCACTGATGATCTTCAGAATAGATATTCTTTACAGCCTTCAAATTCTGGATTGATGAATATGAAACATGAATGAGGTAAAAGCATTAGCATTTCCTAAAGAGGGAGATGAATGGAGCTCAATAACTCTCACATCCATACCCTGATGTGTGTGTGTGAACATAAATGTGCCTCAGAGCTGTACTGCATTTTGCCAAGACCAGCAGTTACTACAGGTGTCTTATAACTTGTAGATGAGTCACATTCTTGGAAACTACTAGAATTGTAGGAATGTCCTTAATTCAATGCATATCTCATCTATTTTATATATTTGCCATATTCAGAATGTTGTGTCTTCAGCTAACATGGTATGGATTTTTCTTGTAGAATCTTAGGAAGCAATGTACATAGATATTAGATATCTATGTAGATATTAGATTTGTGTAGATATTAGAAAAAAAAGAAAGAATCCTCTAACAGATAAGAGTATTCTACTGAAATATCTGTCTTTAGATCATAGAGCTTGCAAACCATTGGATACCATTTACTATTAAGTGCCATGGTTTAACCTGAACCAGCAGCCAAGCCCCACACAGCCGCTCTCTCACTCCCCCACCAGAGGGATTGGGGTGAGAACCAGAAGGGTAAAAGCTGGAAAACTCATGGGTGG
Organism: Zonotrichia albicollis; assembly: GCF_047830755.1. NCBI lineage: Eukaryota > Metazoa > Chordata > Aves > Passeriformes > Passerellidae > Zonotrichia > Zonotrichia albicollis. Next base: position 148,532,053 of record NC_133819.1, read on the forward strand.
AGATAAAGACAGTTTAATAGGGAAAGCAAAAGTCAAGCACACAACCAAATCGAAATGGGAAAATTCCCTGCTTCCCATGGGCAGGCAGGAGTTCTGCCATCTCCAGGAGAGCAGGGTCCCAACACAGGTAATTATTACTTGGGAAGACAAACACCATCACTGCAAATGTCCCTCCCTTCCTTCGCTCACTTTGTACACTAAACTTGATGTCATATGGTCTGGAATATCCCTCTGGTCAGTTTGTGTCACCTGTTCTGGCTGTTTCTCTTCCCAACATCCCAAATTTCCTCCCCAGTGTGGCCATACAAAAAGCAGAAAAGGCCTTGGCTCTGTATGGGCCCTTCTCAGCAATAACAAAAACATCTCTGTATTATCAACACAAATCCAAAACTCAGCCCCATACCAGCCACCACTCTAACCCAGTAGAAACCTGTGGTAGTGTGTTGTTAAGTTTCTTGTGTTATTCCCCCAATTTATGTATTGTTCTCACCTATTATGTGTAAAATGGTTTCGTTCCCCCAGTTTTTCCCGCCATTGCTAGCCTGTCAGCTAAGTTGCTATAGCAACTGCTATTCATAGTTGCCGATATGTAATTGCTTCTCCCCTTGGTTTCCCTTATAAGTGAAAGTTGTTTCCTCCCTGTCCAGTCAATCACTCCCTTCCTCCTCCCAGGTTTCGAGAACCTTCTCCTCTCTAGAGATGGTGGTTGGCTGGGGCCCCAGGACACCTCCTTTACCTTTTGATTATTGGTCTCCATGGAGTGTCAGTTCTGTGAAGTTCATCCCCTCACCTTTCCTGATTGGCTCGGTCTGTACCCACCCCCTTGCTTTATAATCCTGTTTTCACCCCCTATGGAAAAAAAAACTTTTTCCCGGATGGTTTCCCGGTGTTTGGATGCGGCATCACCGTGAATAAACCGATGTTTAACCCCCGGGAAATGGTCAGTTCCGTTCCTCTCATATACCAGCGAGGTACGCCAGTCCGCAGCCAGCACAGCCCGAGGCCATCAGGCTCCGAAGGGTGCTGGCCAGGAATTGCAGAGGGGCGTCGGCCTTTCGCCCTCAGCTAGTCGGATTCTAAACTTCGGGCCACATACGATCCTCTCCGCAGAAACCAACACTCTGTGTGCTCCCAATTTTTTTTTTCAGAATCTAAGTCTCAGTAAGAAAATTTACAGTCCACTTTTTATATTAAAAATAATACAAATAGGATTCTTTTGTTAAACTTTAGTTCTTAATGCCTAATTCATCCTTCAGTTAGAAATCAGAGTCATCTAAAAGATAATTCTGGTCTCTCATTTACAATTAAGAAGCATATACAGGATAATTCTGGACAACAAAGTTATCTTTTATTTTTCTTTTCTTTTATTTTTTTCCCCTCTCTCAACTTTCTTGAAGGTCATATTTGCATAACAGTTGAGATTGCCCATTCATCCAATAAAGATAGATTTTAGTTAGATTGGAGATGCACATACTGACACCAGAAATTTCTACGCATCTTAGAGAAATATTAGCCAGAGAGATTTATTTCTTCCCTTTTGAAACTGCCTTAATATTTATTATGGTGTGTAATGACTGAGTTATATGGTTGATTGTTTCCAGGTATTAGTGCAATATGAATATATTAGCAGTCTCTTGCTCACTGTAATAAAGCACAAAATCAAATGATACAAAACAGATTGAAATGGTTCAATATGTATTTACAACTTCATATAAATGAACAACAAGGAAGTATGGAAAATATAGAATAGTACATAATGCTTCTTAACCTTTCAACAATTGTGAAGGGCAGTTCTGCCCCAACTTTTAAGTGAGCTGAGAAAATGTTTAAGGAAAGTTAACACACAGGTTTTTTTCTGTGCTTATCAAAAGCTTTGTATCAATAGATTAGGAGCCTAATATTGTATCCCTGCTGGTTGATAACCCTCATTTTGTCAATGTATAATTGAAGTTAAATGATTCACAGAGAAGATAAAAAAGGAACTGTAGAAGAAATGTATGTCACAGTGGAAAGAAATGCCTTACAGAGTCTTTGAAAGTGTGAAATAAACTGACTCCTTATAGGCTTTTTATTGCTTTTTATGCTTTAAAACTATTTAAGCTGTTAAATTCTGATTAGAGATGTGAAAAAGAATAAGTGATCTCTAATCTAATATCTCCACCCACCAGTGGGACCACTTCTATAATGGACCAGTAACAAGGTCCATCATGTTTCTATGACATTATTTATAATGATGAATTTCATATTTTCAAAGGGAAATTTGTGACAATTTCCACAGGAAGAATATGGATTAATTTGGTGCTGTAAAATTCATGTCAAAGTACTCTGCACTCTACCTTTTAAAAAGAAGTTGTTGGTTTTTTTGTGAAATTGCCATTTTGTAATTTTTAAATATCTTCCTCATACGTTCGAAGACTTATGAAACAGATCTTCTTTATCTGCCTCTTCTAGACCAATATTTATTTTAAAAAGTTATATTCTTCTTATTTGTCTTATGCCTCATGAATTCTTTGTTTCATTTCATAACCTGTTCCAGATTTTTCACTCTCTCCTTTTTGAGAAACTTTTGGGTCAATTTTAGCCACTGTCCTCCCCTGAGACCTTTTTTAATTCTGATACATCTGAAGATTAGCTTCCTTCAGTCAGGACTCTGAAAAAGGGAGGCCATTCAGCATCTGAACAGCACCATGTTTGTGGTGACATGAAATTGACCTCAGGGCTGATGGTGATCCCTGCTCCAGACTTGTACCCCTCCTGTCCTCCTCCTCCTCCTCCTCCTCCTCTCCCCTTTGTCTTTGAAGAACTGTTTCTCACATACTTTCTCCTTATCCCTCATGGTGCCTGTGTGGTGCCTTACTCTTCCTCTGGTGTATTTTCACAGAGACTTCTCCAAACTTTAGAGACATACAATCCCTGCTTTACTTGTGAGACAAGTGCACCTACTAAACACACCTGGGGATGGGCAAAGGAACATTCTCCATAAGTGAGTGACTGAGGTTGTAGTGATGCTGAAGGAAAAAGCTTAGTTATTTTATGGGACACAGGAATAAAAAAACTTTATCTTCATCTCTGAAGTTTAGGGAGGTTTTGTTTTGGAGTTTGGGGCTTTTGTTTTTCATTCTATGAAAGGCTAGGGGACTGCTTAAATTTAGAACAGTATCTGTAAGTTTGGAGATCAGGTTTTAAAAAAACTACAGTATGTCAGATGTGTGAAAAATTACAGAATGCCTTGTTTTAAACTGGGGAAACCCCCACACCCCACAAACTGAAAGATGATTGAAAGCGTATTTACTTATAGTGTAGAGGTATCTTCATGGACAGAAAATTTGAACTGGTGAAGTCCATGTCACTGTAGTGGAGAAAGTAATTTAAAAACAATAAAAAAATTAAGAGCCAAAGCCAGAAAAAGATCCAGGGAGAAGCGAAATTCTTAACAGCAAAGCTGGTTAATTATTGGGACAAACTGCCAAAGCAAATGAGGCGATTCTTTGGCTTTCTGTCTTTAAATGAAAACCAAGAAAACTTCATGAAATATTTCCTTCAACCAAGCTCAAGTTACTAAGCCGTGTGCTGAACTATATGGAATTCAAAAGTACATTTTTGCTTTAAAGACAGAATCATGTATCATATGCCATAGAAAATCAAAATTATATTTTTCATGAAAAGCACTTTCCTCAAAAATGATTGAGTTATTCATATGTAAACAATGAAATTAAAACTGAAAAAACCGTTTCAACTGAGATCTGAATCTAGTCTCTGAGAAAGTCAATATCTTTTCCTTCAACATAAATAACAACAGTTATTCTTAATTGCTGTTAGAGTTTCAAAAGAGCTTTTTAGTTGACACTGTCTTTTCTGTGCTTCCTGGACTCGGATTTTGATTTTTTCTGAGATTTTTTGTCTGATCAATTTATACTTTCTGGAACTGTATTACTATTATGCTAGTTAAGGGAATTATTGATATTTTTTAACAGCATCCTTGGACATTAATGCATCACCAACATCTGTAAGAAAGTGGCTCTTCTGAGGATGGCCTGGGACATCAATCTGCCATGCAGTCCCAGCCTGTGTATATGTACAACAGTTCTTAGGTTTTAGCAGAGCTAGACTGTTTTGTCACTGGACTTGGGAACCTGCCTTCTCACACCTATTAATCTTTTAATGTAGAAAAGCCATGTCAACAGGTGTTGTCATAACACTGCTTAGTGACATAGGAAATGTGATCTCCTGCTCCAGCTGCTCCAGCTCAGTTTTCTGCTGCTCAGCTGCTGGAGCCCAGGCCAGTGCCCAGGATTCATTCCTCTGCTCACTCTGAGGGATGCAGCTGCTGCTTTCCCAGCTTGTGGTTCAACCAGTAACAAAGGAGGGCACATGTCCCAGAGACAAAACCACAAATACGCACAGACACAGAGGGCACTGCCATGGCTGATTACACATACTGCCACACACTGGACTCATATAAGAATAAACACAGGCAGCCAGGTCCCTTCTTTCTCTTAGCTTGCAGAGAGAACAGGTCAGTCATGGTGGCACACACACACTCCCACTCTCTGTGTTCACAAGCACACAACCATTTGCAGATCCTTCTAGCATCTCCACATCACATTTATTGTCCCTCCCCCCTGGTTGGATCCCAGGCCACCTTGTGTCCCCATAGGTCCCCTGCTTACCTGCTGGTCCAGCTTTGTGCTCACTGCAAACACACGCTCAGAGCTGTCCCTCAGGCACTGCACATTTGCAGTTCCTCCTGTACCAGCACAGCCCTGTCTGACTGATACCCTGTCCCAGCTTGAATTTACTGGTGAATACACACACTTTTCATTCCTACCACGACTGGGGATGATACCAACACCTTGTCTCAGCACCACACAGGTGCCTTCTCCGGACACTCTTCTTACACATACTCCTTGAAATACCTTTTGTTCTTTGATAGTAGTTTTGCATGTATGTCAAACTGTCAAACTGGGGACCAACAACCTGTTGTGTTGGGGAAAATTCACAGCCATAATGAAATTATATTCCCAGCCTTCATGATTTTGCAGTTTAATATTTTAAGACAAAAACAAAGTGGAGAACTCCAGGGAATAAATTAGAGTAATCCAAGATATGAATAAAATTATTACACTTACTGCAATAAAATATGATTATAGTACATCAACTTTCTAAATTAGGCCAAGTATATCAGTATCAGGGAAAATTAAAGAATAATTTATATCTCTATCTTTCCTACATGAGGCATTTTTAAGAGTGGCATTAAAGTAAAAGAACAAGGAGCATGCTTTTTGAAATAAAGGAATCAATCAGACTTTGAACTCAATGGGTTTATACATTTGTAGCTCTATTATGTTAGTAACATCTCAAATCAGTTACCAATTTTATTGGAATGCAAAGAATAATGTCTTCCTTCAAAATATCTGATAGACTACACTGAAGTTTCATGATAATTTAATTGCTTGGCTACACTCCTATTTATATCACAGACCAACTATAAACCTTACACTTGGACTTTGTATAAATGATATAAATGTATAAATTCACTGGTAATAACTGTGGAATTCTCTGAATCTTTCGCCCTCAGGGAAATCCCCAGGGCATTGCCTTGGAGAGACTTACCATGGAGTTTACCCCACCTGGGCAGACAAAAAGGACTCCCTCATGAACTCTTGCTTAACATTGACCCATTCCAGTTCCTCTCCCCACATGTCCCAACTTCCCCTGGTCTCTCCTTTCCCTGTTCCCTCATTGGTTGTGGTATCCTTGGTGGCCAACCCCATTTTCCCCAAAGCCAATGCCCTTTGCCCTGCCCTTTGTACCGCGCCCATGCCCTCCCCTACTTAATCTTGTGCAGGGCACATGGTGTGGTCTTTGGTTTCCCTTCAGTGTGCTGAAATAAACCTCACTGGAGCTGACCATACAAAAGGCCCTTCTGCCTTTCTTTGCTGAGCTAGCCATGATGAGTGGTGTGTGTGGACTTGACTGCTTTGCCTGAATGCTCACCCAAGCGGCTTTTCCACAGGAGATGCTTAGTGGGGAGTAAGAACAGGGAGCAGCAACCACCATCTAAACCCCACACTGGTATAAGTAATCTCTGGGATGAGTTAAAAGTCTGAGCTTCTTCATAAACACACAATGCAAGATTGTCCTCACCATAAGGCGCTGATAACCTGAACAGGTACAGAATTTCCCATCTACTTCTCCCATAAACAGTGCAGAGAAGTTTGGACGATTAATTTACACAAAGAGTAATTGAAGGCAAAACAATTACCTCATACTTTCATCCTGGATTATTTCAATAAAACCCTTGTAACACGCTTTGCTGTATTTCATGTAGAACTAACTTAAATTCTATAAGGCAAAATAGGGTAACAGTCATAATATCCAATTAACAGGAACATGTGTAAGCTGTGAAAGTGACACAGTAAAGACATTGCAGGAGAGAGCCATTGGCAGTGGTTGATAAAATATTAAAAAAGCTGCTTGAATAAGTAATGGATTACCATTCTCCATATAATTAGGGAGTATATTGTACGTACCAAATATCAAAAGATAGATGCATCTAATTTAAAAAAATGAAATTTAATTACTTTCTTAGGAAAAATGTAAATCCTCCTTCCCCATACATCAATTGACCCTCAAACAAAAAAAAAAACATTTCTGAAATTTGAAACAGTACTATTTACATTTACACATATTTTGTGTTTTACAACTCTTGGTCTTAGTTCTTTAATTAAGCCTTCCCCAGTTTAATGGCAAAACTGTCATAGATGTCAAACTGTCATGGACCCAAACTAAAGGTCTTGGGGAGGTGTAGGGGAAGAACACAAAGTGGGACAAGGGAGAAAAGTGGGCCATTGGCAGATGAACAGTCATGGGCAAAGTTGAGGGGAAAAGTCCTAAAACAGGCCTTTTTAAAAAAGGAGGTCTCCATGTCTCTCTGTGAAAAGAGGTGGCTGTGCCCACGAGACCTTTGTGACCCGCGGTTGCATCATGCCCAGAGGCCATTGTGACACGGGTCTGTGAGGTGACCCGGAGGGTTCTTGTAGGGCCAAACCCCTTGTGTTGTCACTCTCAGGAGAGCAGCATTCTGAGGAGGAAGCAGCTCTCTCACGAGGCAGCAGCTCCTCAGGAGGAAGCAGCTCTCCCGGGTGATCTTGGCCTGTGCTTATCAGAGCACAGCCAAGATGTGAAAGAGAAAGGAAGTGAACACCAACTGCCAGTCCCGTGAGGGGCAGTCGCTGCTGTCCAAGCGGCAACAGGTGAGACACGAGAATGGAGGGAAAGGCTGCAGTGGGACCTGGGGGAGGGCTGGGGGCAGAGAGCAGCAGCCAGGCCTGGCTCCAGGCCTTGCTCTGGGGAGGAGCCAGTGCCAGGATGGCCTGGATGAGGGAATGGCCCAGAGACAGCAAGTGCAGCTGAGAACCCAGCACGGTCTGGTTGGAGTGGTCAGCACTGCCTTGGGGCTAGAACTTGGCACACCAACGCGAGTGGGGGACTCTGTGATCAGACAGCCACTTCCATCTCACGCTTCCTCCTGCTTCCCACAGGTGCCCCAGAGGATGCCGCAGGCAGCAGCGGAGGTCACATGGGTGACCATCAAGCCCCTCCACGGGAGCAGACCAGTCCCCAGACCAGTCGCTGCATTGAGATCCACAGGACTCAGATCTCAGGAGGACAGCCTGGACGGAGGGCACTCAGTGCCCTGCAGTGGCAGAGGCACACAGCCAAAAAGACTGTCCGTGTCAGACTTGCCACCTCTCCATGGCCCTCCATTGGTGGTGATACCTCCGTGGCAGCTCAGCCCTGAAATGCCAAGAGCAGCTTTGGCAAGGGTCAAAATGCCTCCTCTGCCAGCAGGTCCAGAAACCTCTGGGAGAGCACGGCCTGCGTGCCCCATGGCCAGGCTCTACCAAGAGCTTGTGCCACCTTCTGTACTGGGCACTATGGCTGCTGACAGAGCCCAGGAAACACCTTCCCCGGACAGCTCAGCTGAACGGGCCTGGCAAGGGTCAGCAGCAAGGCAGGGCCATCGCCTGCCACCTCTGCGATGTGCAGGTGCCATGCCGCTCCGCACAGGCACCCAGCCTGCCTGGAAGCACCTTGGGCACACTGAGGCAGAGGGGCTCACTGCGGTGCAGGACGTGCACAGGGGCAAAACAACCAGAGACCTGATTAGAGGCCTTGCCCTGTGTCTGGGCAAAGACACTTCCGTCAAGTCCACCTGCACCCAGGAGCAGTCAAGTCTCTGCCAAGAGGCAGATGCAGAGCCCCAGGTGCTGCCCAGCACTCCTGGCTTGCCCGAAGGCTCCACAGGAGAAACAGGAGACTCCTCTGAGCTCCTGTCTCCTGGGCTGATTGCAGAGCTGTGCTCTGGCTCTGAACACACCTGGCCAGGGGCCACTTCTCTAAAGGAGCCAGAGGAGAAGTGGGAGGAAGAAGAGCTCCCATACCCAAAGGCTGCAGTAGATGGGGAGGACAGTGTTGCACGCAGCGTGTCACCTGCCTCTTTGAAATTGACAAAGGCTGAGGCAGCGACTTGTGCTTTGGGCAGAGATCATTGGAACGAGGAGCCCAGTGAGCTTTTTCCCACCTCAGAGGCTGAGGAAACCTCAGGCTTCTCAGCCTCGTCTTTGTCTGGAGCCACTGGTAAAGAGAGGGGCACTCATTCACCATCAGAGCCAGGCGCCCACAGCACGGTGCTGTGCTCAGAGGCTGAGGTCGCTTTGAAGCCCCATCTGGACATCCAGGTAGAGGAGTGGGAGCAGTTGGAAGAAGACATAATCATCTCGTTGGATCAAGAAAGCCCCTTGGTGCCGCACAGCCTTTGCAGCTGGAGCAAAGGCTGTGCAGGAGAGACTGAAAACTACTCACAGCTCGTGCCTCCTGACCTGTTTGCAGAGCTGCGATCTCTCTCTAACAACAGGGACATGGCGTTCTGGGACACTCATGTAGATGAGTTCCTGGAACAGTGGGAGGACGAAGAGCTCTCTGACAGAGACTCTGCAGGACAAGGGGACAGCGAGCCAGAGCGTGCATCCTGTCCTGCCCTGCTAGAGATCAAATCAGAGCCAGCAGCTTCTCCCTTGGACAGTGATCCCTGTTCTGAAGGCCACAGAGAGCCTCATCTCAGTGCACCAGGGGAAGAGGCAAAGGTGTCAGCTTGCGTCTGGCCTGATGATCCCATGGATGAGGCCAACACTGCATGTCTGGATGCTGGCCATGCCTGGGACCGCCATGCCCCCAGAACACCCTGTGGGTCTGGGGGCCCAGCAGGGGCTTCCCTGATGCCTGCCCAGCCACTGACATGCAGTGTTCCTCCCTCCTTCGTTGACATGACCACTGTCCCACAGTCCCCAGCCCCACGGCGATGGCGCTCCATGGTAAAAACGGCCCGGCGGGCACTGAGGCGGCTTTTCTCCTTCAGCTGCCTCAGGGGACAGCCGGAGGAGTGAGCCCACCTGCCAGCAGCAGGTGCATTCCAGGGGCCCGCTCACCCTCAGGCCACTCAGCTCCCAGGGGCAGCCACAGCACCCGGAGGGCGCAGGGAGGCTTGGAGTGGATGCACCCATGGATGGACGCATCGATGGATGGATTCATGGATGGATGGATGGATGGTGCCCAAGGCAACCAGCTGCCACAGGTAGGTGCTGCCGCCAGCCCCAGCCCAGTGTGCCCAAGCCAATTGAAAGGCAGCCTGGTTGAGGAGAGCCTGCTGAAGAAGGATTGCAGCGCTGCCTGGCTCACTCTAGGCCTGGGCTGCAGTGTGGGGTTGCATCCCTGCCTTGCTCCTGGGCTGCATTAGGAGCTGAGAAATGCTCCTTGGACCTCAGCATTGCAGGCAAAGGAAGGCACGCTCATCCTCCTTTCATACGGCATGTAGGAAAAAGCCTCCCTGGATCTCTGCAACATCGACCCGTTACAAGGGCCAACCCTGGAAAAATCCAGGGCCCCAATCTCTGCCTCCAGAAGAACCACTAGGACAGCTTGCCATGAAGAAGCGCAGGGGGATGAAGGACTGTCGGGATGCCACTGAAGCCCAGAGTGGTGTCTGTGTTCTGCTTGATTTCTCCTCCCCATTCCTACAGTTCACCCAATGCACTCCTTTCTCCTCATCACCCTCTTCTTCTCTATTACTTTCCAACTCTCTACCTCCCATTATTTGCTAAATAAAATCCCTCTTGTTGACTTTGGTAGATGGTCTCGTTAGCACTTTAAGTAGCTCAGAGGTGTCTTTCCCTAATAGCATCAGGGGCACACATCTGCGCACAGCACTCCAGGTGTGCCTCCCTCAGGACCCAGCACAGAGTGACAATCACTGCCCTGGTGCTGCTGGCTCCACTAGTGCTGGCACAGGAGGACAGGAGGCCAGCACTCCTCTTACTAACCTGGGCTCAGGTTTGGTCGCTATTGGCCGGCAGTGCCAGGGACTTTCCTGCTGGGAACTTTCCTGCCACTCTGGCCCAAGCCTGGTACACTGCAGAGCTGTCTTGGGAGACGAGGGCAGGACTCAGTCTTCTTAAATCTCAGCCTTGTACCATCCATCCAGCTTGTTCACGACCCCACACAGAGCCTTCCTACCCTCCAGCACATTTACACACCCACCCAGCCTGGTATAGCACAAATTTATTACTGAAGATGACCTTGCCCGCACCAGCAGGACAGATGCTGGGCAGGACAGCACCCAAGGGACAGTGCTAGTGACCAGAGACCAACTCGTTGCACCTCCATTTCCCAGCCACTCTCTAGACCTGGCCATCCGGACAGTTCCTAAGCCAGCAAGGAGTGCTGTTGTTCAACCCCTGCGCTGAAGGCTTTTCCAGGACTGTGCTGTGGGAGATGGAGTCCAAGGCTTTGCTTGAGTCCACAGAGACACCACGCACATGTTTTTCTTCAGCCCAGAGGTGGGTGAAAAACACCTCATAGGACATCACATTGCTAAGGCTGGAACTGCCTTTCCTGCACTCTGGCTTGCTGCTTCGAATCCCTCAGTTGTCCTCTTTGCTTTGTGTGATCCCCCTCATGATGATCTGCTCCAGAAGCTTGCCAAGCCACGAGGTCAGGCTGAAAAGCCTGCGGATCCCTGCACCCACCAAGTGGCCCTTTCTGGGCATGGCTGTGAAATTGGTACCTCCAGTTACCTGGGACCTCACTGACTAGCCAGGGATGGAAATAAAGGATAGACAGTGGTTTAGTGAGGTCCTCCACCAGCTCCGTGAGCACCCTTGGGTGAGGCCCAGCCAGCCCTGTAACTTATCTCAGTAGCTCTGCAGATCAATAAAGATTTTCTGCTGTATTGCAGGGGATCCAGTCTGCTCCCTGTCCCTGCCTGCTGGCTCAGGGGGCTGCTTATCTTCTGCAAAACCAGTCTGACTGTTGAAGGTGGAGGCCAAAGGTGGCATTCAGTAGCTCAGCTTTCATGATCATATCCCTGCCCCACATCCAGTAGAGAGTGCAGATATTCCGTGGCATTCATTAGTTGTTATTCTTTTTAAACAAACACTTTTTATCACACTTTACAGTGGTGGCCAGATGCGCACAGATGCTAAAAGAGCTTTTGCCTTCCTCATCCTCTTGCTACATGAGGTGGAGAACAAAGGTTGGAAAACATGGTGGGCTGAGTGAGAAAAACAGTTTGAAAAGGCAGAGGGCTTCTTGGGGACATTTATGGGAGGAACACAAAGTGGGACAAGGGAGAAATGCGAGCCATTACAAGACAAACAGGCAGGGGCAAAGTTGAGGACCAAAGTCCTAAAGCAGACATTTATAAAAAAGGGGGTCTCCATGTCTCTCCGTGACAAGGGCTGGCCATGCCCACCAGGCCTTTGTGACCCGCGGTTGCATCATGCCCAGAGGCCATTGTGACACAGGTCTGTGAGGTGACCCGGAGGACTCTTGTAGGGCCAAACCCCTTGTGTTGTCACTCTCAGGAGAGCAGCGTTCTGAGGCGGCAGCAGCTCTCTCACGAGGCAGCAGCTCCTCAGGAGGAAGCAGCTCTCCCGGGTGATCTTGGCCAGTGTTCATCAGAGCACAGCCAAGATGGCAAAGAGATAGGAAGCGAACGCCCACTTCCAGTCCCGTGAGGGGCAGTCGCTGCTGTCCAAGCGGCGACAGGTGAGGGACGGGAATGGAGGGAAAGGCTGCAGTGGGACCTGGGGGAGGGCTGGGGGCAGAGAGCAGCAGCCAGGCCTGGCTCCAGGCCTTGCTCTGGGGAGGAGCCGGTGCCAGGATGGCCTGGGTGAGGGAATGGCCCAGAGACAGCAAGTGCAGCTGGGAATGCAGCACGGTCTGGTTGGAGTGGTCAGCACTGCCTTGGGGCTAGAACTTGGCACACCACCGCGAGTGGGGGACTGTGTGATCAGACAGCCACTTCCATCTCACGCTTCCTCCTGCTTCCCACAGGTGCCCCAGAGGATGCCGCAGGCAGCAGCGGAGGTCACATGGGTGACCATCACGCCCCTCCACGGGAGCAGACCAGTCCCCAGACCGGTCACTGCATTGAGATCCACAGGTGTCAGATCTCAGGAGGACAGCCTGGAGGGAGGGCACTCAGTGCCCTGCAGTGGCAGAGGCACACAGCCAAAAAGACTGTCCGTGTCAGACTTGCCACCTCTCCATGGCCCTCCATTGGTGGTGATACCTCCGTGGCAGCTCAGCCCTGAAATGCCAAGAGCAGCTTTGGCAAGGGTCAAAATGCCTCCTCTGCCAGCAGGTCCAGAAACCTCTGGGAGAGCACGGCCTGCGTGCCCCATGGCCAGGCTCTACCAAGAGCTTGTGCCATCTTCTGTACTGGGCACTATGGCTGCTGACAGAGCCCAGGAAACACCTTCCCCGGACAGCTCAGCTGAACGGGCCTGGCAAGGGTCAGCAGCAAGGCAGGGCCATCGCCTGCCACCTCTGCGATGTGCAGGTGCCATGCCGCTCCGCACAGGCACCCAGCCTGCCTGGAAGCACTGCGGGCACACTGAGACAGAGGGGCTCGCTGCAATGCAGGACGTGCACAGGGGCAAAACAACCAGAGGCCTGTTTAGAGGCCTTGCCCTGTGTCTGGCCGAAGACACTTCCATCAAGTCCACCTGCACCCAGGAGCAGTCAAGTCTCTGCCAAGAGGCAGATGCAGAGCCCCAGGTGCTGCCCAGCACTCCCAGCTTGCCCGAAGGCTCCACAGGAGAAACAGGAGACTCCTCTGAGCTCCTGTCTCCAGGCCTGCTTGCAGAGCCGTGCTCTGGCTCTGACAACTCATGGCTGGAGGACACTTCTCTAAAGGAGCCAGAGGAGAAGTGGGAGGAAGAAGAGCTCCGAGACAAAAAGGCTGCAGTAGATGGGGAGGACAGCGACACACAAAGTGTGTTACCTTCTCCATTGAAATTGACAAAGGCTGGGGCAGTGTCTTGTGACGTGGGTGGAGATCCCTGGGATGAGGGGCCCAGTGGGCTTTCCCCCATCTCAGAGGCTGAGGAAACCTCAGGCTTATCTGCCTCGTCTTTGTCTGGAGGCCCCTATGAGGAGAGGGGAACTTGTTGGCCAGCTGAGCAGAGTGCCCAGAGCACAGTGCTGTGCACAGAGAATGAAGATGCCTTGAAGACCCACATGGACATTGAGGCAGAGGAGCTGGAGCAGTTGGAAGAAGACATCCTCACATCACTGGATCAAGAAAGCCCCTTGGTGCCGCACAGCCTTTGCAGCTGGAGCAAAGGCTGTGCAGGAGAGACTGAAAACTACTCACAGCTCGTGCCTCCTGACCTGTTTGCAGAGCTGCGATCTCTCTCTAACAACAGGGACATGGCGTTCTGGGAAACTCATGTAGATGAGTTCCTGGAACAGTGGGAGGACGAAGAGCTCTCTGACAGAGACTCTGCAGGACAGGGGGACAGCGAGCCAGAGTGCTCATTGTGTCCTGCCCTGCTAGAGATCAAATCAGAGCCAGCAGCTTCTCCCTTGGACAGTGATCCCTGTTCTGAAGGCCACAGAGAGCCTCATCTCAGTGCACCAGGGGAAGAGGCAAAGGTGTCGGCTTGCATCTGGCCTGATGATCCCATGGATGAGGCCAACACAGCATGTCTGGATGCTGGCCATGCCTGGGACCGCAATGCCCAGGGAACGCCCTGCGGGTCTGGGGACCCGGCAGGGGCTTCCCTGGTGCCTGCCCAGCCACTGACATGCAGTGTTCCTCCCTCCTCTGTTGACATGACCACTGTCCCACAGTCCCCAACCCCACGGCGATGGCGCTCCATGCTAAAAACGGCACGGCGGGCACTGAGGCGGATTTTCTCCTTCAGCTGCCTCAGGGGACAGCCGGAGGAGTGAGCCCACCTGCCAGCAGCAGGTGCATCCCAGGTGGCCGCTCACCCTCAGGCCCCTCAGCACCCAGAGGCAGCCACAGCACCCAGAGGGCGCAGGGAGGCTTGGAGTGGATGCACCAATGGATGGACACATCGATGGATGGATTCATGGATGGATGGATGGATGGTGCCCAAGGCAACCAGCTGCCACAGGTAGGTGCAGCCACCAGCCCCAGCCCAATGTTCCCATGCCAATTGAAAGGCAGCCTGGTTGAGGAGAGCCTGCTGAAGAAGAATTGCAGTGCTGCCTGGCTCACTTTAGGCCTGGGCTGCAGTGTGGGGGTGCATCCCTGCCTTGCTCCTGGGCTGCATTAGGAGCTGAGAAATGCTCCTTGGACCTCAGCACTGCAGGCAAAGGAAGGCACGCTCATCCTCCTTTCATATGGCACGTTGGAAAACTCGTCCCTGAATCTCCACAACATGGACCAGTCACAAGGGCCAACCCTGGAAAAATCCAGGGCCCCAATCTCTGCCTCCAGAAGAACCACTAGGACAGCTTGCCATGAAGAAGCGCAGGGGGATGAAGGACTGTCAGGATGCCACTGAAGCCCAGAGTGGTGTCTGTGTTCTGCTTCATTTCTCCTCCCCATTCCTGCAGTTCACCCAATGCACTCCTTTCTCCTCATCACCCTCTTCTTCTCTATTACTTTCCAACTCTCTACCTCCCATTATTTGCTAAATAAAATCCCTCTTGTTGACTTTGGTAGATGGTCTCGTTAGCACTTTAAGTAGCTCAGAGGTGTCTTTCCCTAATAGCATCAGGGGCACACATCTGCGCACAGCACTCCAGGTGTGCCTCCCTCAGGACCCAGCACAGAGTGACAATCACTGCCCTGGTGCTGCTGGCTCCTCTAGTGCTGGCACAGGAGGACAGGAGGCCAGCACTCCTCTTACTAACCTGGGCTCAGGTTTGGTCGCTATTGGCCGGCAGTGCCAGGGACTTTCCTGCTGGGAACTTTCCTGCCACTCTGGCCCAAGCCTGGTACACTGCAGAGCTGTCTTGGGAGACGAGGGCAGGACTCAGTCTTCTTAAATCTCAGCCTTGTACCATCCATCCAGCTTGTTCACGACCCCACACAGAGCCTTCCTACCCTCCAGCACATTTACACACCCACCCAGCCTGGTATAGCACAAATTTATTACTGAAGATGACCTTGCCCGCACCAGCAGGACAGATGCTGGGCAGGACAGCACCCAAGGGACAGTGCTAGTGACCAGAGACCAACTCGTTGCACCTCCATTTCCCAGCCACTCTCTAGACCTGGCCATCCGGACAGTTCCTAAGCCAGCAAGGAGTGCTGTTGTTCAACCCCTGCGCTGAAGGCTTTTCCAGGACTGTGCTGTGGGAGATGGAGTCCAAGGCTTTGCTTGAGTCCACGGAGACACCACGCACATGTTTTTCTTCAGCCCAGAGGTGGGTGAAAAACACCTCATAGGACATCACATTGCTAAGGCTGGAACTGCCTTTCCTGCACTCTGGCTTGCTGCTTCGAATCCCTCAGTTGTCCTCTTTGCTTTGTGTGATCCCCCTCATGATGATCTGCTCCAGAAGCTTGCCAAGCCACGAGGTCAGGCTGAAAAGCCTGCGGATCCCTGCACCCACCAAGTGGCCCTTTCTGGGCATGGCTGTGAAATTGGTACCTCCAGTTACCTGGGACCTCACTGACTAGCCAGGGATGGAAATAAAGGATAGACAGTGGTTTAGTGAGGTCCTCCACCAGCTCCGTGAGCACCCTTGGGTGAGGCCCAGCCAGCCCTGTAACTTATCTCAGTAGCTCTGCAGATCAATAAAGATTTTCTGCTGTATTGCAGGGGATCCAGTCTGCTCCCTGTCCCTGCCTGCTGGCTCAGGGGGCTGCTTATCTTCTGCAAAACCAGTCTGACTGTTGAAGGTGGAGGCCAAAGGTGGCATTCAGTAGCTCAGCTTTCATGATCATATCCCTGCCCCACATCCAGTAGAGAGTGCAGATATTCCGTGGCATTCATTAGTTGTTATTCTTTTTAAACAAACACTTTTTATCACACTTTACAGTGGTGGCCAGATGCGCACAGATGCTAAAAGAGCTTTTGCCTTCCTCATCCTCTTGCTACATGAGGTGGAGAACAAAGGTTGGAAAACATGGTGGGCTGAGTGAGAAAAACAGTTTGAAAAGGCAGAGGGCTTCTTGGGGACATTTATGGGAGGAACACAAAGTGGGACAAGGGAGAAATGCGAGCCATTACAAGACAAACAGGCAGGGGCAAAGTTGAGGACCAAAGTCCTAAAGCAGACATTTATAAAAAAGGGGGTCTCCATGTCTCTCCGTGACAAGGGCTGGCCATGCCCACCAGGCCTTTGTGACCCGCGGTTGCATCATGCCCAGAGGCCATTGTGACACAGGTCTGTGAGGTGACCCGGAGGACTCTTGTAGGGCCAAACCCCTTGTGTTGTCACTCTCAGGAGAGCAGCGTTCTGAGGCGGCAGCAGCTCTCTCACGAGGCAGCAGCTCCTCAGGAGGAAGCAGCTCTCCCGGGTGATCTTGGCCAGTGTTCATCAGAGCACAGCCAAGATGGCAAAGAGATAGGAAGCGAACGCCCACTTCCAGTCCCGTGAGGGGCAGTCGCTGCTGTCCAAGCGGCGACAGGTGAGGGACGGGAATGGAGGGAAAGGCTGCAGTGGGACCTGGGGGAGGGCTGGGGGCAGAGAGCAGCAGCCAGGCCTGGCTCCAGGCCTTGCTCTGGGGAGGAGCCGGTGCCAGGATGGCCTGGGTGAGGGAATGGCCCAGAGACAGCAAGTGCAGCTGGGAATGCAGCACGGTCTGGTTGGAGTGGTCAGCACTGCCTTGGGGCTAGAACTTGGCACACCACCGCGAGTGGGGGACTGTGTGATCAGACAGCCACTTCCATCTCACGCTTCCTCCTGCTTCCCACAGGTGCCCCAGAGGATGCCGCAGGCAGCAGCGGAGGTCACATGGGTGACCATCACGCCCCTCCACGGGAGCAGACCAGTCCCCAGACCGGTCACTGCATTGAGATCCACAGGTGTCAGATCTCAGGAGGACAGCCTGGAGGGAGGGCACTCAGTGCCCTGCAGTGGCAGAGGCACACAGCCAAAAAGACTGTCCGTGTCAGACTTGCCACCTCTCCATGGCCCTCCATTGGTGGTGATACCTCCGTGGCAGCTCAGCCCTGAAATGCCAAGAGCAGCTTTGGCAAGGGTCAAAATGCCTCCTCTGCCAGCAGGTCCAGAAACCTCTGGGAGAGCACGGCCTGCGTGCCCCATGGCCAGGCTCTACCAAGAGCTTGTGCCATCTTCTGTACTGGGCACTATGGCTGCTGACAGAGCCCAGGAAACACCTTCCCCGGACAGCTCAGCTGAACGGGCCTGGCAAGGGTCAGCAGCAAGGCAGGGCCATCGCCTGCCACCTCTGCGATGTGCAGGTGCCATGCCGCTCCGCACAGGCACCCAGCCTGCCTGGAAGCACTGCGGGCACACTGAGACAGAGGGGCTCGCTGCAATGCAGGACGTGCACAGGGGCAAAACAACCAGAGGCCTGTTTAGAGGCCTTGCCCTGTGTCTGGCCGAAGACACTTCCATCAAGTCCACCTGCACCCAGGAGCAGTCAAGTCTCTGCCAAGAGGCAGATGCAGAGCCCCAGGTGCTGCCCAGCACTCCCAGCTTGCCCGAAGGCTCCACAGGAGAAACAGGAGACTCCTCTGAGCTCCTGTCTCCAGGCCTGCTTGCAGAGCCGTGCTCTGGCTCTGACAACTCATGGCTGGAGGACACTTCTCTAAAGGAGCCAGAGGAGAAGTGGGAGGAAGAAGAGCTCCGAGACAAAAAGGCTGCAGTAGATGGGGAGGACAGCGACACACAAAGTGTGTTACCTTCTCCATTGAAATTGACAAAGGCTGGGGCAGTGTCTTGTGACGTGGGTGGAGATCCCTGGGATGAGGGGCCCAGTGGGCTTTCCCCCATCTCAGAGGCTGAGGAAACCTCAGGCTTATCTGCCTCGTCTTTGTCTGGAGGCCCCTATGAGGAGAGGGGAACTTGTTGGCCAGCTGAGCAGAGTGCCCAGAGCACAGTGCTGTGCACAGAGAATGAAGATGCCTTGAAGACCCACATGGACATTGAGGCAGAGGAGCTGGAGCAGTTGGAAGAAGACATCCTCACATCACTGGATCAAGAAAGCCCCTTGGTGCCGCACAGCCTTTGCAGCTGGAGCAAAGGCTGTGCAGGAGAGACTGAAAACTACTCACAGCTCGTGCCTCCTGACCTGTTTGCAGAGCTGCGATCTCTCTCTAACAACAGGGACATGGCGTTCTGGGAAACTCATGTAGATGAGTTCCTGGAACAGTGGGAGGACGAAGAGCTCTCTGACAGAGACTCTGCAGGACAGGGGGACAGCGAGCCAGAGTGCTCATTGTGTCCTGCCCTGCTAGAGATCAAATCAGAGCCAGCAGCTTCTCCCTTGGACAGTGATCCCTGTTCTGAAGGCCACAGAGAGCCTCATCTCAGTGCACCAGGGGAAGAGGCAAAGGTGTCGGCTTGCATCTGGCCTGATGATCCCATGGATGAGGCCAACACAGCATGTCTGGATGCTGGCCATGCCTGGGACCGCAATGCCCAGGGAACGCCCTGCGGGTCTGGGGACCCGGCAGGGGCTTCCCTGGTGCCTGCCCAGCCACTGACATGCAGTGTTCCTCCCTCCTCTGTTGACATGACCACTGTCCCACAGTCCCCAACCCCACGGCGATGGCGCTCCATGCTAAAAACGGCACGGCGGGCACTGAGGCGGATTTTCTCCTTCAGCTGCCTCAGGGGACAGCCGGAGGAGTGAGCCCACCTGCCAGCAGCAGGTGCATCCCAGGTGGCCGCTCACCCTCAGGCCCCTCAGCACCCAGAGGCAGCCACAGCACCCAGAGGGCGCAGGGAGGCTTGGAGTGGATGCACCAATGGATGGACACATCGATGGATGGATTCATGGATGGATGGATGGATGGTGCCCAAGGCAACCAGCTGCCACAGGTAGGTGCAGCCACCAGCCCCAGCCCAATGTTCCCATGCCAATTGAAAGGCAGCCTGGTTGAGGAGAGCCTGCTGAAGAAGAATTGCAGTGCTGCCTGGCTCACTTTAGGCCTGGGCTGCAGTGTGGGGGTGCATCCCTGCCTTGCTCCTGGGCTGCATTAGGAGCTGAGAAATGCTCCTTGGACCTCAGCACTGCAGGCAAAGGAAGGCACGCTCATCCTCCTTTCATATGGCACGTTGGAAAACTCGTCCCTGAATCTCCACAACATGGACCAGTCACAAGGGCCAACCCTGGAAAAATCCAGGGCCCCAATCTCTGCCTCCAGAAGAACCACTAGGACAGCTTGCCATGAAGAAGCGCAGGGGGATGAAGGACTGTCAGGATGCCACTGAAGCCCAGAGTGGTGTCTGTGTTCTGCTTCATTTCTCCTCCCCATTCCTGCAGTTCACCCAATGCACTCCTTTCTCCTCATCACCCTCTTCTTCTCTATTACTTTCCAACTCTCTACCTCCCATTATTTGCTAAATAAAATCCCTCTTGTTGACTTTGGTAGATGGTCTCGTTAGCACTTTAAGTAGCTCAGAGGTGTCTTTCCCTAATAGCATCAGGGGCACACATCTGCGCACAGCACTCCAGGTGTGCCTCCCTCAGGACCCAGCACAGAGTGACAATCACTGCCCTGGTGCTGCTGGCTCCACTAGTGCTGGCACAGGAGGACAGGAGGCCAGCACTCCTCTTACTAACCTGGGCTCAGGTTTGGTCGCTATTGGCCGGCAGTGCCAGGGACTTTCCTGCTGGGAACTTTCCTGCCACTCTGGCCCAAGCCTGGTACACTGCAGAGCTGTCTTGGGAGACGAGGGCAGGACTCAGTCTTCTTAAATCTCAGCCTTGTACCATCCATCCAGCTTGTTCACGACCCCACACAGAGCCTTCCTACCCTCCAGCACATTTACACACCCACCCAGCCTGGTATAGCACAAATTTATTACTGAAGATGACCTTGCCCGCACCAGCAGGACAGATGCTGGGCAGGACAGCACCCAAGGGACAGTGCTAGTGACCAGAGACCAACTCGTTGCACCTCCATTTCCCAGCCACTCTCTAGACCTGGCCATCCGGACAGTTCCTAAGCCAGCAAGGAGTGCTGTTGTTCAACCCCTGCGCTGAAGGCTTTTCCAGGACTGTGCTGTGGGAGATGGAGTCCAAGGCTTTGCTTGAGTCCACGGAGACACCACGCACATGTTTTTCTTCAGCCCAGAGGTGGGTGAAAAACACCTCATAGGACATCACATTGCTAAGGCTGGAACTGCCTTTCCTGCACTCTGGCTTGCTGCTTCGAATCCCTCAGTTGTCCTCTTTGCTTTGTGTGATCCCCCTCATGATGATCTGCTCCAGAAGCTTGCCAAGCCACGAGGTCAGGCTGAAAAGCCTGCGGATCCCTGCACCCACCAAGTGGCCCTTTCTGGGCATGGCTGTGAAATTGGTACCTCCAGTTACCTGGGACCTCACTGACTAGCCAGGGATGGAAATAAAGGATAGACAGTGGTTTAGTGAGGTCCTCCACCAGCTCCGTGAGCACCCTTGGGTGAGGCCCAGCCAGCCCTGTAACTTATCTCAGTAGCTCTGCAGATCAATAAAGATTTTCTGCTGTATTGCAGGGGATCCAGTCTGCTCCCTGTCCCTGCCTGCTGGCTCAGGGGGCTGCTTATCTTCTGCAAAACCAGTCTGACTGTTGAAGGTGGAGGCCAAAGGTGGCATTCAGTAGCTCAGCTTTCATGATCATATCCCTGCCCCACATCCAGTAGAGAGTGCAGATATTCCGTGGCATTCATTAGTTGTTATTCTTTTTAAACAAACACTTTTTATCACACTTTACAGTGGTGGCCAGATGCGCACAGATGCTAAAAGAGCTTTTGCCTTCCTCATCCTCTTGCTACATGAGGTGGAGAACAAAGGTTGGAAAACATGGTGGGCTGAGTGAGAAAAACAGTTTGAAAAGGCAGAGGGCTTCTTGGGGACATTTATGGGAGGAACACAAAGTGGGACAAGGGAGAAATGCGAGCCATTACAAGACAAACAGGCAGGGGCAAAGTTGAGGACCAAAGTCCTAAAGCAGACATTTATAAAAAAGGGGGTCTCCATGTCTCTCCGTGACAAGGGCTGGCCATGCCCACCAGGCCTTTGTGACCCGCGGTTGCATCATGCCCAGAGGCCATTGTGACACAGGTCTGTGAGGTGACCCGGAGGGCTCTTGTAGGGCCAAACCCCTTGTGTTGTCACTCTCAGGAGAGAGCAGCGTTCTGAGGCGGCAGCAGCTCTCTCACGAGGCAGCAGCTCCTCAGGAGGAAGCAGCTCTCCCGGGTGATCTTGGCCAGTGTTCGTCAGAGCACAGCCAAGATGGCAAAGAGACAGGAAGCGAACGCCCACTTCCAGTCCCGTGAGGGGCAGTCGCTGCTGTCCAAGCGGCGACAGGTGAGGGACGGGAATGGAGGGAAAGGCTGCAGTGGGACCTGGGGGAGGGCTGGGGGCATAGAGCAGCAGCCAGGCCTGGCTCCAGGCCTTGCTCTGGGGAGGAGCCGGTGCCTGGACGGCCTGGGTGAGGGAATGCCCAGAGACAGCGAGCATAGCTGAGAACACAGCCTGGCCTGGCTGCTTTCTGCAGCACCTACCTTGGGGCCAGAGGTGGGCACACCAACATAAGGGGGGGGTAGTGTTCCCAAAGAGGAACCTCCATCTCTTGCTTCCTCCTGCTTCTCACAGGTGCCCCAGAGTCTGCCGCAGGCAGCAGCGGAGGTCACATGCGTGACCATCACGCCCCTCCACGGGGACAGACTGGTCTCCAGACCGGTCACTGCATTGAGATCCACAGGACTCGGATCTCAGGAGGACAGTCTGGACGGAGGGCACTCACTGCCCTGCAGCGGCACTGTCACACGGCCACGAAGACTGTCCGTGTCAGACTTGCCACCTCTCCATGGCCCTCCACTGACAGTGACACCTCCGTGGCAGCTCAGCCCTGAAATGCCAAGAGCAGCTTTGGCAAGGGTCAAAATGCCTCCTCTGCCAGCAGGTCCAGAAACCTCAGGGAGAAGACCCAGAGCATGGACCGGGCGCCCCGTGGCCAGGCTCTACCGAGAGCTTGTGCCACCTTCTGTACTGGGCACTATGGCTGCTGACAGGGCCCAGGAAAGCCCTCCCCCAGACAGCACAGCTGAACGGGCCTGGCAAGGGTCAGCAGCAAGGCAGGGCCATCGCCTGCCACCCCTGCGATGTGCAGGTGCCATGCCGCTCCGCGCAGGCACCCAGCCTGCCTGGAAGCACCTTGGGCACACTGAGGCAGAGGGGCTCACTGCGGTGCAGGACGTGCACAGGGGCAAAACAACCAGAGACCTGATTAGAGGCCTTGCCCTGTGTCTGGGCAAAGACACTTCCGTCAAGTCCACCTGCACCCAGGAGCAGTCAAGTCTCTGCCAAGAGGCAGATGCAGAGCCCCAGGTGCTGCCCAGCACTCCCGGCTTGCCCGAAGGCTCCACAGGAGAAACAGGAGACTCCTCTGAGCTCCTGTCTCCTGGGCTGATTGCAGAGCTGTGCTCTGGCTCTGAACACACCTGGCCAGGGGCCACTTCTCTAAAGGAGCCAGAGGAGAAGTGGGAGGAAGAAGAGCTCCCATACCCAAAGGCTGCAGTAGATGGGGAGGACAGTGTTGCACGCAGCGTGTCACCTGCCTCTTTGAAATTGACAAAGGCTGAGGCAGCGACTTGTGCTTTGGGCAGAGATCATTGGAACGAGGAGCCCAGTGAGCTTTTTCCCACCTCAGAGGCTGAGGAAACCTCAGGCTTCTCAGCCTCGTCTTTGTCTGGAGCCACTGGTAAAGAGAGGGGCACTCATTCACCATCAGAGCCAGGCGCCCACAGCACGGTGCTGTGCTCAGAGGCTGAGGTCGCTTTGAAGCCCCATCTGGACATCCAGGTAGAGGAGTGGGAGCAGTTGGAAGAAGACATAATCATCTCGTTGGATCAAGAAAGCCCCTTGGTGCCGCACAGCCTTTGCAGCTGGAGCAAAGGCTGTGCAGGAGAGACTGAAAACTACTCACAGCTCGTGCCTCCTGACCTGTTTGCAGAGCTGCGATCTCTCTCTAACAACAGGGACATGGCGTTCTGGGACACTCATGTAGATGAGTTCCTGGAACAGTGGGAGGACGAAGAGCTCTCTGACAGAGACTCTGCAGGACAGGGGGACAGCGAGCCAGAGTGTGCATCCTGTCCTGCCCTGCTAGAGATCAAATCAGAGCCAGCAGCTTCTCCCTTGGACAGTGATCCCTGTTCTGAAGGCCACAGTGAGCCTCATCTCAGTGCACCAGGGGAAGAGGCAAAGGTGTCAGCTTGCGTCTGGCCTGATGATCCCATGGATGAGGCCAACACTGCATGTCTGGATGCTGGCCATGCCTGGGACCGCCATGCCCCCAGAACACCCTGTGGGTCTGGGGGCCCAGCAGGGGCTTCCCTGGTGCCTGCCCAGCCACTGACATGCAGTGTTCCTCCCTCCTTCGTTGACATGACCACTGTCCCACAGTCCCCAGCCCCACGGCGATGGCGCTCCATGGTAAAAACGGCCCGGCGGGCACTGAGGCGGCTTTTCTCCTTCAGCTGCCTCAGGGGACAGCCGGAGGAGTGAGCCCACCTGCCAGCAGCAGGTGCATCCCAGGTGGCTGCTCACCCTCAGGCCACTCAGCTCCCAGAGGCAGCCACAGCACCCAGAGGGCGCAGGGAGGCTTGGAGTGGATGCACCAATGGATGGACACATCGATGGATGGATTCATGGATGGATGGATGGATGGTGCCCAAGGCAACCAGCTGCCACAGGTAGGTGCTGCCGCCAGCCCCAGCCCAATGTGCCCAAGCCAATTGCAAGGCCGCCTGGTTGAGGAGAGCCGGTTGAGGAAGGATTGCAGCGCTGCCTGGCTCACTTTAGGCCTGGGCTGCAGTGTGGGGGTGCATCCCTCTCTTGCTCCTGGGCTGCATTAGGAGCTGAGAAATGCTCCTTGGACCTCAGCACTGCAGGCAAAGGAAGGCACGCTCATCCTCCTTTCATACGGCATGTAGGAAAAAGCCTCCCTGGATCTCTGCAACATGGACCAGAAAAATGGGCCAACCCTGGCAGAATCCTGGGACGGAATCTCTACCTCCACAATCACCTCAAAGACTGTTTGCCATGAAGAAACACAGGGTGATGAAGGACTGACAGGATACCACTGGAGCAAAGTGTGGTGTCTGTCTTCTGCTTGATTTCTCCCCTCCATTCCTGCACTTCACCCCAATGCCCTCCGTACTCCTCATCACCCTCCTCTCCTCCCTTTCTTTCTATCTTTTTACCTCCCATTTATTGCTAAATAAAATCCCCGTTGTGTTTTGTAGATGGTCTCCATTGGCACTTAATTGGCTCAGAGGTGTCTTTCCCTATTTGCATCTTAACATGCAAACACATCTGCACACAGCACTCCATGTGTGGCTCCCTCAGGGCCCAGCACAGAGAGACAATCACTGCCCTGGTCCTGCTGGCCACACTAGTGCTGACACAGAAGGCCAGGAGGCCACCAGTCCTCTTACAGGTCTGGGTTTACGTTCGGTCACTGTTGGCTGGCATTGCCAGGGCCTTTGCTGCTGGGCAACTTTCCTGTCACTCATTCCCCAGCCTGGGGCACTGCAGAGCCTTCTTGGGACACAATGGCAGGATTCAGTCTTCTTGAAACTCAGCCTTGTACCATCCATCCAGGTTGTCCATTTCCCTCCACGGAGCCTTCCTACCCTCCATCACGCTGACACTCCCGCCCAGCGTGGTGTAGCACAGATTTATTACTGAAGATGCCCTTGCCCACATCAGCAGGACAGATGCTCTAGAGGACTGCACCCAGGGGTCACTGGTAGATACCAAACACCAACTCGATGCAGCTTCATTTCCCAGCCACTCTTTGGACCCGGCCATTCTGACAATTCCTATACCTGCCAAGATTTTTTCTGCCCAAGCCCTGGGCTGACAGCTTTTCTAAGCTTGCGCTATGGGAGACAGAGTCAAATGCTTTGCTTGAGTCCAGGAAGACTCTACACACAGCTTTTCCCTGAGCCCAGAGGTGGGTCTCAATTACCTCAAAGGACATCACATTGCTCAGACAGGACCTGCCTTTCCTGAACTCTGGCTTGCAGGTCCTTATCCCTCAGCTGTCCTCTCTGGGCCTTGTGATCCCCCTCATGATGATCTGCTCTAGAACCTTGTTGGGTCGTGAGGTCAGGCCGACAGGCCTGCAGTTCACCTCATCATTGCCTGTCGCCCTTCTTGGGCATGGGTGTCACATTGGCATTTCCAGTCATCTGGGACTGCGCGAGGGCGTACGCGGCCCTAGATCTGGCTAGCACGAGGGGTGAGAAGGCCAACGCCCCTGCGCATAAGAAGCCAGCTCTCTTCAGCGTCTTGGCCTCAGGCTGGGCTGGAGGAAGAGCTCGGAGTGGCGCACTGCGAGACGAATAAGGAGGTGACTACTTGCTGGGGGTGAACAGTCGGTTTATTGGGTGATCCGGAGGCACCAACGAGGAGGGGCACCAACCAGCTAAATGGCCCCAAACAGAGGGAGCGACAAGGTTTTATAGGGAAGGGGAGGAGAGAGGAGGGGAGCCCAGCTATCCAATGGGGAAACTCAAAGGGAGGTACTGAACATAACTGACATACACCAGAAACTAACGAATACAAAGTAAAGGAGGGGCCCCGGGACCACAGCCAATCACAACCCCCAGAGAGGAGAAGGTTCTCGAAACCTGGGAGGAGTGGGGGGTGATTGACTGTGCCCAGGGAGGAGAAAACATCTACTTATAAGGTGGGATGAGGGAGGAGCGGTTCTACAAACTGTAACATTAGCAACTAAAAATAGTATGGTAACTAGGCAACTTAACTGGCAAGGAGGCAGTGGCGGGAAAAACTGGGGAGAGAGGAACCATTTACAAAGAACAAAGGAGGGTACAGTACATAAAATGGGGGAGTATACTGAGAAACTTAAAACACACTACAACATGGGACCTCCCTGACTCGCCAGGACTGATAATAAAGGACTGAGATCTGCCTAGGAAGCTCTTCTGCCAGCTCCATGAGCACCCTTAGGCAAGGCCCAGCCAGCCTTTTAACTTGCCGGTGTCACAGTGGTTCTGCAGGTCACTAACATTTTCCTGCTGGATTGCAGGGGTTCTAGTCAGCTCCCTGTCTCTGTTTACTTTCTCAGGGTTCTAGAAGTTATCTTTGTTTACGAATCTCTGTTATGAAGGCATTGAAGATCTAGGCCCATTCCTCATCCTTTGTCAGTTTATTCCCTTCTTCATCCAATAATCGTTGATGGCTTTTTTTTCCCCTTCTCTTTTTAGTAGTGACTTTATAGAAACACACTACAAAAGAGTCCAGATTAAGTTCTAAATTTGCTTTTGCCTCTTATCTTCTTTTTTTTTTTTTTTTTTTTTTTTTTTTTTTTTTTTTTTTTTTGTCCTAATGATGTCTTTAAACTCTGCCTGGGTTTCCTACTCCTTTTTTTCTTTTTTTTTTTTTTTTGTTCTTGAGCGGCTGCAAGTGATCCCTGCTCAGTCTGGCCAATCTTCTTCCCTGCCAGCTCATCTTTGGTACATAGGACTAGTCTGCTTGTGGGCTTTCAAGATTTCTGTTTTAAATATATCCAAACTTCCTGAGACCCTCTGGTTCCAGTAATAATAGCCTTAATATTCCTATGATCAAACTTCTGCAATCTAGGGATCTACACCTGAACTACTGAATATAGGTCCCCTTTACAGCTGAGAGGGATTTTTAAAGTTGTAGTGACCTTCCTATTCTAATCATGTACTTGAATAGATGTAGGTTCTTTTTAGATTATTCTATGTTTTTTGGTTGGGTTTTTTTTTGATAACACTGCAAGTAACTCAGCTGAAACAGTATACAAATATTGTTCAAAAATGCTATCATTTTTACAAGATATCTGCACTTATACATAAATGCATGTAGATAAAAATGAAAGTAAATATGGCAATTTACAAATAGCATGCACAGGCATTTTTCATTTTGTGTTTAAAAATACTACAACTGAAGAAAAAAAGGACATGGTATGCAAAATAGTATGAGATTTGAGAAGTTCAGGTGTTACAGTCAATATTGACTATCATTTCAAATTCAGTATAGCTATTTAACTGGTGAGACAGCATGTTCTGATCAGCCGTCTTTAACTATCATTTCTTCAACTTAATTTTTTAGAGAAACAAAATATATTGTGTTTCTCTTTATTTCATTCATGGCACATTCAAGCAAAATAGGAATCGGCATCACTAGATGAGTAATCAAACAGGTGGCATCCAAACTGGTTTTTGATATGTGCCCAGCAAAGACTTGAAGCAGCTGGCAGATTATTTTGCATGCCAAGTAAGTCTGATGAAGAAAAGCAATTCTTCCAAGGCCAAAATAGAAAAAACCCAACAGAAGGAAAAAAAATACTTAAAAAGGAAAAAAAAAAAAAAAAGAAAAAAAAGAATAAAAGAGCAATTTCTGCAAACAGATGAAGATTTTTTTTCTGGAGATTGCAAGACGCTTGTCCCTCTTGGCTAAGCTTTTCAAATATTGCTCATGAGAGAGGGTCTAATTCCTGTCTTGGCCAGTCTACTCCTGTGAACTTTGAGGAGCTGCATGATTTTATTTCTTAAAGCACTCTCCAAAGCCTTTTAGGCATCATTATGCCTATCTGGATTTCCAGAGGAATTCAGTCAACAGTAGAGAAGTAGTGGTTATGATTTTATCATACAAAACACAGATTATAGAATAATACTTTATGCAAGAGGAAGATTTGGAGCCATATGTGTTTGGAAAGGAAATAGCCCATCCCTGATTTATTTGCAGAATACCGATCCCCCGAAGCAATATGAAAATAATTTTGTCTTTTTATGCATTTTCTATATGCAGTAGAGATCAAAGTGGCATCATCAGAGCAAGGAACCTGGATCTAATATCTTTAATATTATAGAAGAGAAAAAAGGCCATCATGAGAACAATATTCCTTCCCGATTAACTACTGTAAAGAGGGGCATCCCAGAAATGTTATGAAGAATGAAAAAAATCATACCTTTGGACTGAGATCTCACAAGACTTTTAAGAATTGGAATGCAAATAACCACAATGAACAAATTGAAAATAACATTGAAAAGACAGCCCTTCTGAGGTCTGTATTGCTTTCAAGATTTTTGAATAACATGGCTAATAAATTATCAGAAAAAAATCCAAAAGTCAATTCACGAAAGCAAACACAAAAAATAAAAGGGTATTTCAAGCATGTTTTTGCTCCAAAGGAGGACTCTAAATATATAATATGTAACTATATATGCAGGTACATATATTGTAGTTTTTAAAAGTATCACTCTAAAACCAAAAAATGGTTCTTAAAACTTTCTGTTCAACTTTTAATTTACCTCAATCTGATTTTTAAGCCACTAAATGTCACTTGCAATACTTACAATTACAGTTTATCTTATGGCCACAAAGTGTTTCCTTTAAAATAAATACAATCATAATAACAACTGACTTAATAATTAAATAATATCTTGCTTAGGAAATAATTCTTGTTCTTCAAGAAATGTGGTTTTAGTTACCAAATTATCTTTTACTATCTTTTTTAGTAAACTTAACTACATATCCTGTCTTTTTGACATTTTTTTAACTTATGAAGAAGAAAAGCACAGTCAGTATGAAACACTCCTACATTACTCCTATAGTTCAAATAGTATAGATCTCCACACAATGGCTCTGAGAAAACGAAAGGATAAAAAGATCTACTAAATAAATAAAATGGAAGCAAAAACATCCAGGTCTCTTGGGTCAAGTTTTGCTGTTATTTTGTTGGCTTCACAGACCATGAAAACCATATGTAAACGCCCTGATTTAAAGGTGACTAAAATGTTAAGCAGCTTCTGCATCATGGATGGTGTTTCTAAGATCAGTTTGATAGATGTTCTTATCTTCAATCCTCAAGCCTCAGCTTGTTTAGAGTTTTCATACCCTTGCATTGCTTTACCCAAAACGTTGTTAGGCAAATTCTGCTACCAAAAGTAAAGTTTTTCTTCCAGGGAGTATGATGGCATCCCATGAGCAAAATGATAACAGTCCCAGCAGAAATCCTAGAGAAAGCTAGAGGAATAGTTATCTTCTGTAATACAGGAGGGGGAAAAAAATCAGGATAGCTGTTCTTTGCATTTCCTTTCAAAAGTCATCAATAATCCAGCAACATGCAGAGCAATGAGCAAACAGACTTTGATATTTGATACACTCCTCTAAACCATCCTTTATAGACTGGACTTTTCAGAGAGGCTATATTTCAATACTGAAATACAACCAATTTCATGGAATATTTATTATCAACATATCAATCATCTAGCTGAAAATAGTATCATTAAAGGAAAGGCTTTCAGTGATCTGAGGAAAAATAAATGTTATCAAAGACTCAAATTATACTTCTTGTTTTTTCTCTCTGGAAAGGCACTGCCAACTCTTGAAATAATCAGGGGCAATGAGAGGTTGTTTGACATCTTGCATGCAGATCAAGAACTCAAACACTAAAAGATTATTTAATTAAGAAACTAATCTGTACATACCCATCTAACAACATATATTCTTTTATTTTCTCTTTGTTCTTCTAAATATTTTTTGTCAAAAAACGAACTTTCCAAATTACATTTATTTTTCAGTATTCTTAAAGATCACACTGAATGTCATTAAATCTAAGAAAACACAAGCAACTTGCTTCTTCCTTTGCAGCTTCCTTCCTTTCTCCCTTCTGAAGGTGAAAGGTTAGAGGGGGTGGTTTTGGCTGGCACTTTCTCATTACATTTGAAGGCTTCAAATGTTCAAGGTTTTCTTTTCTTCTTTACATTGTTTGGTCTATTGTTCTTTTGGATAGTGAATTTTCATATGGAATATCACATGAAATATGATGTTTCATCCCTCTTTGGATAGCATTACAAAAGCTTTCAGATTCTTTTCAATATTTAAAAATGTCTTAGGTGCCTTTTTATTGAATACTTGAATGGATCAATGCTACTTTCTAGAAGTGCTTCATTTTTGGTCCAAAAATTAAATGAGTATATTTTGCCTACATGTAAATGGCAAGAAAAGCATAGAAGTGAAGGGATCTTACTAAGGATTTTGGTTTGTGTTTTGGGTTTGTTTTTTGTGATTTTTTTTCCCATTCAGATTAAAAGATAGGACAATAAAATAGCATTTCAAGAATCTTTTAAAAGCATAGGGGAAAAAGGAGTGCAAGTCCCTTGGAACGATCCTACCTACCCTCAACCTTCATTTGCTCTTCAATCACATGTAAATTCATGACACTAATCTGGACTAAACCAGAATTATTGTTTATGTATTAGAGCAGCACTGGGGATGGCAACCACAAGGCCCAGCAAAAATTAACATCTGTTAGATGTAACTTAAAGTTTGCCTCTCACAATTTCATGTTTATGAACATCATGAAGTCACAACTAAAGCTGGAAAGGGAGAGTAGATATTTTCACCCAACTTCTACCATCCAAAAATTGGATGCCTGGTTCAAGTATACTCTATGGATTTTCCCTGCAGGTATGTAAATGTGACCCCATTAGGAGATAGACCCACTGAACATGTGACGACTGTCTCCAACATGTTCTGAGTTTTGTCTGGTAGCTTAGCTTAAGTATGCGACTTGCAATTGATTACAGTGAAATGAAGTGAATCTATCCCCAAATCAGGAAGAGAGAGACAGGCTCCTTAAAACAGGAATTACCTTTAATAGATGGTGTGCACTTTTCTAGCCCTTACAGAGAAAACTAGAATAGATTCTAATCACCTGTTTTCTTTTGCCCTGTGGCACATTGTTAAAGATATGTTAAAGATAAAGAAATGTTTAAGATAAAGCTTAGAGAAAGTTAAGAAAACTAATGCCATGATAGAAAACAGTACATAATTGGCCCAGAAAATGTGTCAAACAAATCAACTGTGGATGAAGACTTTTGCTTTTATTTTTTGGTGGTGTTTTTCTTTTTTGCTTGTTTGTTTTTGTGGGGTTTGCTTTGTTTTTTGGGGGTTTTTTTTGGGGTATTTTTTGGTGGTTTTTTTTTTTTTTACAGTTGGTAGTCTGTAAATGTCTTGAGGTCAGATCAAAATTACCAGGGTGACTGTTTATCTTCAGTGTTCTGTATAGAACTGATGATCTTCTTCTTGTACCTTGAAATAACACCTGTTTTTGCTGTATTTTATTTCCACTTCAGTCTTTTTCAATATGTTCACATTTCTATATCCATTCTGATTTGAACCGTAGAGCTTTCCTTAAGAGCAGAAGAAGCTTAGTTATTTAGTGCCACACTTAGCGCTCAGATGAACATATATAAATTCAGCCTGAACCACCAACATGAACAGGGTTTCTCTAAGAGTCACTGTGAGGTGTACTGGCGCTCTACATCTAATTACAAGAACACATATTGGTTGGATGGCAATTGGTTTTATGGGGAACAAAATTATGTCTTGTTTTTTCTACCTAAGCAGTGAAATAAAAATAGAATTATCAGGACTGTGTCAAAAAAAAGGATTATTAGAACTGAATTTGGACCCTGAAATACTGTCTGGTGTCACTTGAGTATTAATAAAAATTTTCCAGCTGAGGAATGCTACTTAAATCATAGGTAGGTGAAGTCTGTGGAGGCTAGTTGGTCTTGTCAAAACATGTAACAGTCATGATGATTGCAAATAGTAGAAACTTGTTTTTCTGATAAAGGTCAGTAGGAGAAATGGGCAACGCTCAAGTTCAGCTTCTGCACCAGCTGAGTGATTTGTGAGGCTCTGTCTCTCCTGGACGTGGGTTGCTCAAACAATCTGTTAGGAACTTCTAATCCTTCCTCCCTAAAATCCAGTGTTTTCCCTCCTGTAAAAATTCATGGACAATCACTAACCTCCCTCAGCTGCGCACCTTCTCATCTATGCTCCGTGTTTATTGCTCAAGGCCAAACAAAGAAGATGGTAGAAGAGGTCGGAAAGTTCTAGCAACCCCAACAAACAAAAAGGAGATATGACAATTCTTTCTATTTCTTCTCCTTGTCCATGCTCACACTTTCTGCCATGTCTCCAAAACAGGGATCCAAAAGCCAACTTCTTTATATTCCTGTAACTGCAGTAGGAAGACTTATAACCTGCAGTGTAATATATAAAAGTAAATAAGTGCTCAGAGAGCAGAAGGTCCCATATTTGTCTTCGTCTTTGCTTCTAAAAGTTTTTATGCAAATCTGATCCTTAAAATACTGATATTACATAGCAGATATCTTTGCACAAAACCTGCCTCTGTATCTTAAAATTCAGTGTGAGGGAATTTAAATAGTTATAGAAATATCTTGAGACTGACATTTTGTTTTTCATGTATGCTCTGAAGAAAAATAAAATAAATTCCATTCTGCAAAAGAAATGCTTAGGATTTAACACTTTATAATCAATATTATGTTTCTTCAAAATATCCTTTGACCAGTATTGTATCAAGACTGGCAATTTTTTTTTTTTTTGCTAAATTATTTAATTTGAAAGTATTTCTTTTCTATTTGATATTTCTAAGTAATATTATTTTTAACGGTAACTTTCACTTTTATTCTTGACTTATTGGTGAATCAGCAAGTTATTCTTTCATTACTTGTATTCATAGGACTCAATTACTAGATTTTTCTATAATTATTAAAAAGTAAAACTTTTTGCTTAAGATATTTTAAGATCCATAAACCAGGCAAGCTTCTCATGAACCTGTGTTCTTTGGGGTTTTTCACTGGAATTTTAATGTTTGATATATTTTCACTAAATATTTTAAGTAATTGTCCCTTTTACAGGCAAATCTTACCTGCTCAAGATCTTCAAACTATTTTCAGCTATAAAACCATATCTCTTTTTTATTTTAACATTTTTTATTGGTGATCATTGGAAAGCAGATTGCAATAAAAGAGACACAAAGAGGATTCTCCACTGTTACAATGTGCTTCTTTAACCTTGAGATATTACAAGAATAAAAGAGTAGGAAAAGAACAATCACATTTTCTTGGAAAGAATTTGTTCATTTACAGCTGTAGCCTGAGATGTGATAAGATGATGATTCAGCTGGTGGGATGGAACGTGATAAGAAATTATAATAAACTGGCTCTAGGCCAAACCCATAAAAACAAAGTAGAACATTTCCACAGAATTACACTTCTGACACAGACATATGCATAATTCTTTAGATTACATGTAAACATTTATTGATACTCGTATCCAGTAATCTTTAATTCTCAACAATGGAAGCTATTCACACATATAAATAAATAAGTAAATAAATAAATAAATAAGGTGACTCTTCTTAATTTCAGTGCATATGGGAGTAAAAGAAGAGCAAATTAATATAGGAGGATTGTTTTTAAATGGACTTTCCTTTTCTTCTTTCCCTGGTTTTCATCAGCTACCTTGGACTCAACTTTTCTGTTCCTGTAATAGAGAGCATATCTGTAGCCCCATTTTACAATATACCCAGGACACCTTTTTGGGAGAATTTGACTTTCAGTGGAAGAGCTCTAGGTGTTTTGCCAGGATGTTACAGTGCCAAATGGAAGATCTTGAAATGGAGTGGGATGAATAATGGGTGTCACAGACCCTGTTTGTTTTTTATAGTCAGCATGGAATGACAAAGGACTAAAATATATTTTTGACTTTTTCTTAATCATTTTATGGTTGCTGCTGCCTCACACCTGTAGAAAGGATATACCTCCTGATGTTTTCACATGATAGGCAAAGTACCTAAAACACTAATGGCAACTGCTTTACACTGGATATTCCACAGTATTCATTTAATCCTTATTCATTACTGCAGATGATGCTTCTTATCCTTCAGTGAGATCTATTTTCTTGCAGTTGCTGCGGAATATGTTAGCACATCTGTGATTTTCTTTTATTTTCTCCAAATATTGCCCCAAACTAAACACACTGTCATGAATCCTGGTTTAGCATCTTGATGACTACACTAATTTGTTGCAAATTAGTTGTTTAGTCTACTTAAAGAAATCACTAGCAAAGGTATCAGGAAAACTAGGTCTGATAAAAATCTGTAAATGGACAACAAAGCTCAATGGCAAAGTTCACTCTTCTCCCTACTGCATGGATGAAACACACAGAGGAAAATCAGATAAGAATAAATGTAAAATGAGTGATGTGGAGGCTAGAGATATTAAGGGTAAGGATGGAAAGGGTGAGGGTGAAAAGAGGACAAGGTAAAGGCAAACTTTCCACTGAGTGACAAGTTTCAGAGTGGATCCTATTTTCAAACTTAAACTCAGACTTGACCAATGGTTTCTGTCTAAAGGATTTAACAGCACTTAATCAAATGACTAAGTTAATTTTTATAAGATGATTGACAGAATTTACTACAATTACAACAGTGACAATTTTAGATCTGGGAGTGCAATATTTATGCTGTAGATGCTATAAGGTATTTACATCAATTCACATACAGACATAAAGAAGGTACAAAGGTATACTGGGAAAAAAAATCCCCTAAAGTTCACAGAATTATTCACATCAGGTGCCTTTGCATCTCTCAACAGCCTTAGGATTAATTAGCTTCAAGGACTTGGGATATCAGCCCAGGCCTCATCATCAACTTTGGGTGATGGCCCACCAAGTATTTCCAGCTCGAGGGTTTGTGAGTTTTGAGAGGTGTGCCACTCAGAAAGAGGTCCTGGAACTACATCCTGTGGTTCAGGACCTTAAGGGCCCCACTTAGGGCCACTTTTTATAGGACCACAAAATGATGTGGCTAAGTAATCCATAAAACTTCTATCCTCAGGTTGTTTATCACTGGAGTTTCTAAAATGCTTATATTTTTTTTCCAAAATTCCTGTCACAATGGGACCAGAGTTTCCAAAATGACCAAGGGACAGTTCACTTCCCAACTCATCACACAGAGGTTAAGGCCTAATGGAAATTATTGAGAACATATTTTTATCCCCATCCCACTCTTAGAGAGTGAGTGGCTCAGTTACTGGCTGGTGTTAAACCACAACAATGGGCTTAAATCACCCTAACATTCTTGTAGCTACACAATCTCTAAATCATCAAAAAGTGTAAAAACTGGGCTCTGCAACGGATTGGCATATTTCCAGAGCTTCTAGCAAATCTCCAAGAGGATGTCATAGGTTTTTTTCCTGGACTGCATACAGAAAAGGAGACATAGTACTTTACCTAAGAATTACTGCTCAGGATCACTGACTATAGGCAGGAAATTCAGCAGCTGAAGATCATAGGGACCTATAGCTCAGAACATGATTAGACTCAGTTTGCATCTCCTCAGATAATCAGTAAAAGCTTTGCCTGCAAAAAGCTACACAAATGCATTCATCCTTTGATGCACGGTGTAATCACATTCCCATCCATTTAATATTGACCATGTTGATTTATTATAATTTTAGTTTCCTAAGAAAAATATGCTATATGCTACAAAATCTAATGCTTCCCAGAAGTCTAAAAAGCAATGATTTCAGCAATGTTACTACCTTTATCAATTCCACAATCAAAAGATTATTGGAATCATCAAAGGCATCCACAGGGAATTTGTTTGTCCTGGTTCATTCAATTTTTTTTCTGTTCTAGAGACCCAGCTGTGAATTATCATTAGTATGTCAGGGGAAAACCATTTACACTTCTTTAAGCAATCTTAGAGTCTTTTTTGTTTTTCTCTTACCACCCCTTTCTCATTTTTGCTTGTTTTTATTTTAGTCTGTTCTTTTCTTTCACAAGTGACAAATTCCCTGCTGCTTTCTTTATTGATTGACGAGAGGCACAGGCACCAGTGAAAGCCAGAAAGCAAAGCTGCTGAAAGATGTTTCTGAGCATTGTTTTCTTTAATGATGTGGAGCAGCACTGAAAATAATGTCACCCTCTTCACACTCATTGGAATCCAACCTGAAATAGTGTGCATGTTTAAAAGTCATAAAGGATGTTGTTTACTTTGATGTAGTAGTGTCTGGGTCCATAAATTAAAAGCATCAGCACTGTGTACTTTTCAACACTCATTTTTTAACTTCCTCCTGTGCACACAGGCAGGCTGTTTTTTTGTTGTTGTTTCACAATGGTATAACAGTATAATTTTTCTGCTAGGTTGGTAAAGACAGAGAAAAACACACTATTTGTTATAAGCCTTATTCTTAGATTTACATATATTTATTAATATGTTCTTCCACAAGGAAGGTCCTGACAACCAGGGGGAGAAAAAGTTGAGAAAGTGGTTTTAAATTATTTGTGCAGTATGCTTTTGGTTGATTGATTGCTTGGGTTTTTTTTGCTTTGGTCTTTTTTTTTTTTTGGTGGTGTTTTTTCTTTGTCTAGTTTTGCTTTTGTGGGGTTTTTAACATCCCTGCAAGGACTGTTATGTCTTTCAGAATGGATATAAAAGAAGCAGAAAAAGAGGAAATGTTAGAGGTCATTACAGATGGAAACTACAGAAGGAAAAATGGGAAAAGACTATTCCAAGCTTTCAATATGTTAGTCTCTTTGCAGAAACTCAGCAATCCCAGCTATATTTTCAGATTATGACATCTTTGAATGTTGGTGAGAATCGAAAAAATACCATAAATTTATTAAAGTTTGTTACTCAATAAAGTTTGTTACTCTTAGACATTCATTTTCAAAAGCTAAATTCTGGATTTCTACTAGTTAATGAAAGTTCCAATTTCCATTTCTAGTGATTTCTTTAGGATGTGTTTTTACTCATGAAGTTTGTAACTCTAAGCTACCCCACAGACGTAGATATCCATGGGCAAGGACATTTTCACATTTATTTGTGTGTTTTCTTACCTATTTTGTAGTCATGGTGATTAACTGAGTCTTTTGGACATGGCAGTCCAATGCGTCCTTTAGGAATGTGTCTGTGGTAGAAGAGAACATCACAGTGGGGTTCCCAAACATGCTTTAACAGAACTGCTCCATCCCCAACAGACACTACAAAGGGCCCAAAATAATCAAAGAATGGTTTGGATTGGAAGGGACTCTAAATATCATCCAACCCCTCTGCCATGGGTTGGGACATCTTGCTCTAGACCAGGCTGCTCAGAGAATTGTTCATAAACCTCCTCAGAGGCACTTTGTATTCCCAAGACACTTTGTATTCCCATTCCTATTCATGCATGCTCACAGCACACTGACACAACGATGAAATTTTTACTCCGAGAATTTTTTGTTTAACAGGAGTAGGGAGATCTCAAGACATATCAGATAAAAGCCCTATTAGATTAGGCAAAATACATAACAGGCATGTCCTCTGGCACTCAGTGACACATCTTTGGAGCTCCTATGAGGCAAACTGATTTCCTAAGGGCATGCCTAGAGTGACATGACATTCTTTTCTCCCTCCATTAGAGGACAATCCCTTTCAATGTGCTTTACCCCTGTGGGACTGAATGCTGAATAAAGCATTTCCCACTGTAAGAACAAGAGCAAAACCTAACCTTTAATCTTTAGCACGGTGGTGATACAGACACCTGTCTGCATGAGGACAAGATATTTCCCGTGGAAGTCAGGCTGCCTACTTGTTTGGCTGAGAATAACGCAAGGAAAACTTCATTTTCTAGATAAAATACTATACATGGGGTTGGACTTTACCCCCTCCCCCTCTGTCTCTTGAGATGTGTTAGCAGCTGGGAAGATAATGTGTGTCACTGCAATATCTGCAACATTATCAAAGAGAGCATGGGAATGGTCACATCGCCATCACAGTAATAATTTGAATTTATTCCTAAGGCATCAGCATCTTCACCCAGTCTCTGAATGACAGCTCAGAGTCTGCAAAGGCATCACAAGTGATCCTGGTACACTATGAGCAGCCAACTAGGTTGACAGATTTTTATAAAATTCAGCATAGTTAGCTGCTTTTCTCAACCCGTTTTCAATCATTTTTTATTTCTGTGTGTATGTATGTATAATATCTGTGTGATAGCCTGATGCACTCCATACAAATTAAGGAGGATTTGCATGGATGTCTTCTTGTGAAATAATTTTTTTCTTTTCCATTCTCTCTTCTTTTAATAGAAAATCTGTCAGTCAAGGATGAGGTTCAATTGTGTTAGCTGCCATGTAAATATTCACTAAGAAGGAGACAGGAGACAGTAAAGATTAAAAATAA
The DNA here is from genome assembly GCF_047830755.1 of Zonotrichia albicollis. Classification (NCBI taxonomy): domain Eukaryota; kingdom Metazoa; phylum Chordata; class Aves; order Passeriformes; family Passerellidae; genus Zonotrichia; species Zonotrichia albicollis. The sequence goes on from NC_133819.1 coordinate 148,570,605, forward strand.
AAAGTAGGGAAAACATTGTTATCCCTAAGAGGATGAAGTAGGGAATTATTAGAATACTGTAGGACTGAGGACATTAAAATAAAGTAGTAAGTCTATGCCTTGGCTCAGGAATGACTGACCTTCTTTTGTACTTGCTTATCTTAGGCCAAGGTTTATAAGACAGATTTAAGGATATGCTTTTTTAAGCTTTGATTATTTTCTTTGAAGCCCTTGAGTGAAATTTTAGTGGGTCAGGCTTTTGTTGTTGCAGACTGTGACTGTTTCCATGCTCAGGGCACTGATATTCTACTCACATTTTAAACTGCAGTTGTTTCTACTAGAAAGCAGTATCAGACAAGGCTCAGGGGTGACTCCAAAGGCACAAACTAAAGAGTACTAAAGGTTAAAGCTGAAGAAAATTTCCAAAACCATTAGGGAAATCATCCTTTGTTTCACTTCTAGTTGGCCACAGGCAACTTTTCCCTTCCCTTCCCTTCCCTTCCCTTCCCTTCCCTTCCCTTCCCTTCCCTTCCCTTCCCTTCCCTTCCCTTCCCTTCCCTTCCCTTCCCTTCCCTTCCCTTCCCTTCCCTTCCCTTCCCTTCCCTTCCCTTCCCTTCCCTTCCCTTCCCTTCCCTTCCCTTCCCTTTCCCTTCCCTTTCCCTTTCCCTTTACCTTTCCCTTTACCTTTCCCTTTCCCTTTCCCTTTCCCTTTCCCTTTACCTTTCCCTTTACCTTTCCCTTCCCTTCCCTTTCCCTTCCCTTCCCTTTCCCTTCCCTTCCCTTCCCTTCCCTTCCCTTCCCTTCCCTTCCCTTCCCTTCCCTTCCCTTCCCTTCCCTTCCCTTCCCTTCCCTTCCCTTCCCTTCCCTTCCCTTCCCTTCCCTTCCCTTCCCTTCCCTTCCCTTCCCTTCCCTTCCCTTCCTTCCCCTTCCCTTCCCTTCCCCTCCCCTTCCCCTCCCCTTCCCCTCCCCTTCCCCCTCCCCTTCCCTCCCCTTCCCTTCCCTTTCCCGGAACCTTCCCTTCCCGGAACCTTCCCTTCCCGGAACCTAACCTTCCCTTCCCGGAACCTTCCCCTTCCCCTTCCCCTTTCCCTTCCCCTTTCCCTTCCTTTCCCTTCCTTTCCCTTCCTTTCCTTTCCTTTCCTTTCCTTTCCTTTCCTTTCCTTTCCTTTCCTTTCCTTTCCTTTCCTTTCCTTTCCTTTCCTTTCCTTTCCTTTCCTTTCCTTTCCTTTCCTTTCCTTTCCTTTCCTTTCCTTTCCTTTCCTTTCCTTTCCTTCCACTGAAGATTAGTTTACACACAGATCAGATGCTTGGGTTTGGGTCCACAAGCATGCCTTAAACACACATTATTGTCACAGGATAAACTCTGTGGAATAGAATATGGAACCACTGAATCACAGAATCATAAAATCATAAAGGTTAGAAAAGACCTTTAAGATCATCAAGTCCAATTGTCAACCGTCAACCCAGCACCACTATGTTCACCTTTAAACCACATCTTTAAATGCCAATTTCACATATTTTCTGAATAGTTCCAGGTATGGTGACTCCACTACTTCCATGGACAGTGTGTTACAATACTTCATGACCCTTTGTGTGAAGAAACTTTTCCTAAAATCCAATTTAAACATCACCTAGTGCAACTTGAGGCCATTTCATCTTGTCCTATCAATTGTTATCTGGGGGAAGAGACTACCCCCCACCTGGCTACAACCACCTTTCAGATACTTCTAGACCATGATGAGATTTTCCCTGAGCTTCCTCTTCTCCAGGAATAATATCCCCAGATTTCTTAGCCTCTCTTCCTAAGACACTTCCTCTGGCCCCTTCACTAGCTTTATGAAATGAAGGCTGACCTCCCAGTTCCTCAGCCCAAATCCTAATTTCCCAGAAAAAGACTTTGAGTCTGCATCAACTACAGGTTTTGGAGCATATAAAATATATATTATCTACAGTGTATTCAAACAGCTGATCTGGTAGTTTGGTGAGGGAATGAAGCCCCAGAAAAATTTTCAGAAAGTGAATATGGATGGCTAGAGAGAGTTGAACATTTGAAACAGGGTTCATCAGGAAGATTAGAGTAATCAAGAGCTCGCAAAGTAAATGAAAAGATTAGTTGAACTTGAAGTCAAGGAAGTTATTACACATCTAAGGCATAGATATTACAATCCAAGTACTCACTTGAACCCCCTTGTCTAGTCCTTTGAAGATTAAACTTCAGCTCTAGAGAACCTGGTCACCCTTAACACTGCCTAGGTACATCACCACTGGCAGATTGTTTTCTCATTGGAACTTGTGCTGGTTTGACCAGGAAGTAGGAATTCTGGGATGCTGTGGTCAAACCAATGGGTGCTCAGATTTTGATATTGGCACCTGATGTGGCCAGTGGGGTTTGGGCACACCTCTGAGAACACACAGGGATTAAAAAGCAGAGTTTAGACCCTGGGAGTTTCTCTTTGGTCTTCTGTCAGGGAAGGCTTTGGATCTCCCCCCTGTCCCAGCTGCTGGCTGGCCGGGGGGAGGGGAAAAGCCACACGGCCATGAGGTAGGCCCAGCCCAAGGATGGAAGGGTGGAAGAGACCAAGAGACATCAGGCAGTGCCCCCCCCCCCCCTTCCCCAGGGCCCCCAGGGAAAAGAGATAGAGTGAGATAGAGAGAGAGATAGAGAGAGAGAGAGAGAGAGAGAGAGAGAGAGAGCGAGAGCCGGCCAGAGCAGCATGGAAGTTCCGGAGCTCTGGGAAAGGCAGAGACTGAAATTTCCTTTTCTTGCATGATCGAGATCTTGCAAAATGCTGATCCTCCTGGAGCTGAATGAGAAGAGAGATAAGAGGGAATAGGCCATGAGGGAAGTGCAGAAGACTCTTGAGTGGGGGAGAGATGATTGGAGTGGCCTTTTGGCTGGACTTCTCTTGTGTGGCCATAGACTGAACCAGTTTTATTCTTGTGACACAGAGACTGCATTTAGGGGGAGGCAGTGCCTCAGAGCCAGGAGGGTTCATTGTGGGTACCCCTCAGCCCCAGGGGGTGAAAAATTGGGGGGTACAGATGTCTCAAAGGAGAGACTGTGCCTTTTTGGAGTGAGACAAGGCATCCTTAAAAGACAACCCTAGAAGTAGCTCTGGTCCATGCACAGTGGTTAGAGCACTGGGCATGGAAGGAAGATGTCACAATGGCAAAGGACTTTCCGGGCGGTGCTGAGTGACATGGAGGCACATGAGGTTTCAACGTGTTTCCAGGAGAAGCCTGTGGTACAAGAAGGACTCCTCTCGTCTTCATGAACTGCGGATTGAGTATTCTAAAGGGCGGTGCCGGACTAAGAGTTGGTGATTTGGGGGAATGTATTGCATTGGGAAATTTGGTGGGGGGAGGAGGAAGGTGCTTTTGTAAGGTTTTCATTTTTTTTTTCACTTTTAATTTTTTTTCCCTCTTCTTTTCTTGTAGTTTAGTTAATAAAGTTTTCTTTATTTCTAAGCTGGAGCCTGCTTTGCTTGTTCCTGGTCACATCTCACAGCAGACACCAGGGAGAGAGTATTCTCATGGAGGCACTGGCTCTGTGCCAGGCCTAAACCATGACAGAACTAGTTCATATTTCCTGTGCTATTTGAAAAGTGCTGCATAAAAAAGATTGTGTGGAAACAAAAATCTTTGAGGAATAGAATAGTAGAAACTTAGTTTCTGCTATATAAAATAGTAGAAAGCATGTAACTGCTTCAGAAAGGAGGAAAAAGCTGAGCAAGGATTTTAAGGTGACAAAGTTCACCATCAAGATTATATAAGTGAATTAACTAATTTTTCATAGAAGTCCATCTATTCCGGAATACTTAAAGTTTATTTCTGCCTATAACATAGCAAATCATATGACAACAGGATCTCAAACCTTGGTATGTTACAGGAATATTCTTCTCTGCCTGAATTTACTGACTCCAGTGAATGATTTTGCATTAAGAGTATAAAGTGAGCTAAAATTATTAGCTGAGTTTTAAGAACCAAAATTCAAAAGGAGCCAAACAATCTCCCCCATTTCCTTGAGGTAATTTATTCATTTCCAGATGACCAGATTCTGGACAGAAAAATGTCTTATATAATCCCATTTTTTCTACTTGATCATATATGCAGATATACATTGCCAGTATTGATTTTGCTGCTCTGGGTTACTCTGTGTCATCATAACTCATGCAGTGTCTAACATTATTCAAACAAATGCATCCCACTTTTGGCTATAGACTAAGATTGACTTGAGAAACTCAAGAAACTTTTTTATCTTTTATGGAATATGAACTGACTGCTTTGACTTTCCTCAAGACACAAGTGACCATCAAAATGTAAGACATTATGAACGCTTGTTTTTCTTTGTCTCTTTGTATAATCTGTTCTGTTTTATCTGAGATACTCAACAGAGACAAGGAGAGTTTCCACTCGAATTTTCTGCTTCTTCTGGTGTTCATTCTTTTGCTTTCCACTAACCAAAGAATTAATTTAATTGTTTGTTTACTTCTTTATTGGAATAAGCAAAGCAGCGGAGTCTGTGTTAAAACAGAGGTGGCAAGAGGGTTTTTTTTACTATTTTGTTTATTACCCACTACTCAAATGACTTTTAATTGGCATTAAATTAAATTACTTTCTGACAAGTTGAATCTGTTTTGCACACAGAAGTAACTATTAAGAAATCCACCTGTCTTTTTGTCAATCCATGAGCTTTTCCATCTGCTTTTCTTCCTCTATCCTGTTGGTGGGGTAGAGGTGAAAGGGAGGGCTGAGCAGCTGAGTGTGCATTTGACAACACATCATGGCAACCCTCCATGATTCCCTAACAGTGTGGAGAAAGGGGATGTTTGAGAGCTCCTAGTAACAATGAACGAAGTTGCAGTTCACTTTGTTAAGTGGATGTTCCTTTTTTTAAGATGACTGTTGCAGTAGAGTTAGGAAAATGTATGTTTTCTAGTCACTGAGAATTCCTGCAGAGAACTGAATCAGGTATTTTTTCCCTTTTCCAAGTTCATTAACTTCTAGTTTTCTTGGACGTGGAAATACTTCCTAATAATTGGCTTCCAACAGGACTGTCTAGCCTTGCTGAACACTAATGATAAGGAATCTTTGTTGGCTCATCCTAAGCACGAATTTAGAATGTCTGTTGCTATGGATGAATTTTAACATTGAGGAGAATTGATCATATTAAATTTTCCTGCTTCATGGGTGAACCATTTCATAGCCAGGCAGTAACTCTTGAGAAAGAAGTGGTTCATAACCAGTAGGATGAAGCTCTTGTTTATTTTACTGTATATGTATTCTCCTGCAATGGCAAAGTATCAGAAATAGTTGCAAATGGTGTAGACTGATATAGATTATAAAGAATGTGTTTTTGCAGTGTTTGCATAGGATCACACACACATACACAGACACATTAATATACATCCAGTAGCACTTAGGCTAAAACCAGGCACTCCCAAGAGATCAAGTAAATTAATTTTATGTTACTAAATCCAATTATCAGAAATGAGAGCACCATGGAAAATAATAAGTAATATTAATTATTCTTTTTCTGGTTTTAGGGGGTGCGCATTGTTGGTTGTTTTATAAGGTATAGAATTGTAGCATTGTGTGATTTTGGAGGGTGCTGATTTTACTGGTGACTTTGGTATGGATAAAAGGAAAAGAATTGAGTGCAATCCAACATATAAATCACAGGAACAGGCTCACATTATAGTGTGTTGCCTTAAAAGTGAGCTGCTTTTTGTGGTCAAGACAACTGTGTTGCCTCTCACTTACTGTTTGCTGATTCTGCATTTCTACCTTGATTCAGCCAGAGCCTTGAGTATTGGAGCCTCATGGTTAAGGGCAACACAAATACAAATAATTAGTAGACAGAAATTAAGTACATTTTAACAACTAAAAAAAAACCCAAAAAAACCTAGGAAATCACACAACAATGGTTGCTGTTTTGCACTCTGGTCTGAATATACCCTGAAACAGGCAGCCTGAATAAAGGTCTTGCATATATCCAAAGTTAATTTTATTCATATTACCTAGTATGAGTTTGGATTTGTGCTGAAAACAGTGCTCCAAACACAGGGATGTTTTCATTACTGCTGAGTAGTATCTACAGGGAGTGAAGGCCTTTCCTACTCCTCATGCCACCCCATCAGTGAGAAGGCTGGGGGGACACAGAGCTGGGAGGAGACACAGCCGGGACAGGACCTTGACTGACCCTGAGTGATACCCCACATCATATGACATCATGCCCAGCATAAAAACTGATGAAAGGAGAAGGAAAAGGGGTTCACCATTGTGCAAACTAGAGCCCTGCTTTCATGGGAATATTTGAACACCTGCCTGCCCATGGGAAGTGATGGATTAATCTTATCTTGCTTTGCTGGTATGCTTAGCTTTTGCTTTACCTGTTAAACTGCCTTTATTTAAATCCATGAATGTGGTGGTGTTCACAGGGGTCCCAGGAATAGCGAAGAGACGAGGATCTGACTCCATGTTTCAGAAGGTTTGATTTATTATTTTATGATAGATGTTATATTAAAACTATACTAAAAGAATAGAAGAAAGGATTTCATCAGAAGGCTAGCAAGGAAAGGAAGGAATGGAATGATAATAAAATCTTGTGACTGACTGAGACAGTCTGAGACAACGGGACTGTGATTGGCCATTAATTAGAAAAAACCACATGGGACCAATCACAGATCCACCTGTTGCATTCCACAGCAGCAGATAACCATTGTTTACATTTTGTTCCTGAGGCCTCTCAGCTTCTCAGGAGAAAAAATCCTAAGGAAAGGATTTTTCATAGAACATGTCTGTGACACATGAATTTTCTCACTTTTATCCTCCTCTTTCCCTTGGGAAGATGTGAACAAGTGGCTGTGTGGGGCTGAGTTGCCAACAGGGGCTAAACCACAGCATCACTGTGTCAGAATCTGGCAATTCCACTGAGCTGATCACTCTAGGCTGTCCTTGTTCTAATTTGAGAAGTAAATACATGAATTTTAGGAAGAATTCAACAGTGCATTTACAAGGTCAATTTCTATCAAATGAATCTGAGGAGATCATAAATAAATTAAATATAGATATATAGACTCATAAAGGAGAAAAATCATTTGATGAAATGCATCAAAGTAGTGCAAGAGCAGTGTAGACTCCTTAATCACTAGGTTATAAAATTACCCTCTTTAAGATCAATACAAAGTAAAGACATTATTTCAAATCAAACATCTTTACAAGTGAGACTGGCAATTCATTCCAGATCACTCAGAGGTGGTCAGGGCATTCCTGTAGCATGGTACCTGGGTCCTAACAAAGAGATGATCTCTTTGGATACATGAATTTAAAGTGAAGGAAACACATCTTCCTAAAAAATTGATATGCCACTTTACAGTCACTTCTATAGTTTCTGAACCTAAATATCAGACAAAGAGACAATTCACAATGACACCTTTTACAGTTCATTCTGTGTCACTACAAGGCTGCCTCTTAGGCTGGTGGTTCACAGCTCCTCAGTTTCTGTGTGAAATGAGGTGTGATCAGCTACAAGTCTTCTGTTTTCATTGCTGATATTGTGAACTGAACAGCTTCATTTGCTAACTTTGCAAAACATTTTGCAGAGTGTGGTCATGAAATTAAAACAACATGAGAGAAAATCTAACTGACAAGAGCTATGGAAAGCCTCAGAAACATCTGTTGATGTGCAGCATTCACATCTATGCTTGGTTTTCTGACCTGGATACTATGCTCTGACTTTCTGGCTTTACCTGAGCCATCTTTTGGCTATAAACAAAAATATAAACATGCTGGGTGAACCCTGAACTGGGTTTGAGCCTGATTTGCTGCCCCTGGCTCCCATGTGAAGGAGATTCATGCTCCCACCCACCTTGCTACAGTGCTGGGCTCCTGGCTCACCATCCCTTGTGGAACAGGCAGACATCACTGTTCCCAGACGTAAAGCACATGCTATCATGAGAAAATTAAGCAGCTGGTGGGTCATTGTGCCTGTTAGCATCCAGATGTCAATATTATATTACATATGATGCTCTGCAATGAGGGATAATCTTCACAGGCTTGACTTAAACTGAGGACTTTACATCCACTTTGCCTCATGGGACATGACCTGTAGAAATCTGGTTTTATTTTCCATCATGTACGTTGGCTTTAGTGGTTTTTTTTTCCTTCCTCTGTTTGAGACACTGATTTTTGGCTTAAAGCTGGTACCAAAACACTTTTGATTATTTTATATATCTTGAATTACATCAGAAGAAAGTAACTCTTGTCATAAATGTTGAGTAGGCATAGTTGAATATTCATCTTGGCTGGGGAAGAGCTGGTAAAAGATTTGTCTGTCACAAAATGTAGACAGTAGATACAAATAATCACACACCAGCATCCTTGATGTGTTTTTGAAGAGATGTGTGTAAATTGGCTGTAAGAAATATCATTGGGACCAAATTAAATTAAAACACTCACTAAATTTTTTTCTGGGAGATGAGTACTGGTTCAAAGATTATACTTGCACTTCCCATATTCTGACATTTTTATGTGGGACCTGGTTTTCCAGTACTTTAAAAATGCTGCCAATCATCAACTTGTTCTTTGCAATGAAAACATTTTGGATAGATCAAGGGAATCTCTTTATGGAGATTCTATAAGAGAATGAAAAACATAAAGAGGGAGATTATGTTGATGGTGAACAGGCAGGGCTGGGTCATGAATATAGGCAAGTTTGATACTGACAAAATAGAGAATCATAGAATTACAGAATCATAGAACCAATGAGGTTGGAGAAGTTCTTTAACATCATCAAATGAAACCATGTCCCTTCCATCCTTCAAAGGTTGGTGACTCAACCACTTCCCCAGGCAGCCTTTTTCAATGTTAGACCACCCAGTGTAGATCAAATGAAAATACCACACTGCAAAGGTCACAATTAGGAACTACGCTCAAGTACTTCTAAGAGAGAGCACTTGGAACTTTTCCAAGCAGTCTAGATGTTCAAAACCTGAAAATGTTGAAAATCTGTCCAAATGGAGAGGTGAAAATGGGGACTAGACTACCTCATTTTTATTACATGTTTTGTTCATTTAATTCTTCCTCGTCTGGGAGGGTTTGCAAATCTGGAGATAAAATGCAGTATTATTTAAAAAGGACCAAAGTGGATGGGGAGCCTAAATTCCTTTCAAATTTTTTCCTGGATTGATGTAATCTATATCTGACTTTCTTGTTTTGTACCCAGTAGAATGTGAATGTGAAACAGAATTACCACAGAATGGGTCTTTTTTTCATTCCAATTTCAGAGTAAAGTGGTAGGCACCTTATCTCTGGAGATATCTCTCCCAGAAGAAAACTGGACACACTACCACACTATCAGCATTCAAAAGATTTTTTTTTTTGTTTGAACAGGAAACTTATAAATGTGACAGATTAGAATAAATGGCAGTTTACCCTGCTTGAAGAAAAATAGATGAGAAAAACCAATATCTATAGAAAATTGTCGTGAATTAAAAGCTCAAAGAAAAAAAAATACTCTGGCTGAAAATTAAACTCTCATCTCAGTTTCATGTGTTTTCTCAGAGAAATTTCTCTGAGATAGACTTTGAAAGTAAATTATGTCACTCCTGTACTTTTTTCTTCTTCATTTGGAAATATGTAAGAAGTTTGCATTTTCATAAGCAATCAACATTTTCAAGTAATCAGTTTGATGGATTGAATTTTCCAAATGTTATGGTGAGCATCCGCTTGAAAACCAAAAGCATGCCAGAAAATGAAGACCTAAAAGAGACTACTTTCATATTAAAGTCTGGATAATTTTGAGTTATAAAATTATAAAATTTTAGCATCAATTCTGCTTTGATGATCATTTGCACAGTACAGTTATTTACATCAGTGTGGTGCAAATGAATAGCTAGTAATGAAACAGCATCTGTTTGAGTCGGCAGAATTAACAGTGGTTTCAAATGTCCTAAAATCCTTTTATTCAGAGAGAGTGATGGAAAGATAGGAAGAAAAATTTTACATTTGTAATCTCTAAAACAGGATTTATCTTTAGCTTTTTTATAGGTTCACTTTTGCTGTCTTATGCATTGATTTTGCAGCAAATCTGATGAGAATAGGCAAAGTTTATAAGAGTTCAGTTGATCAGAGGAGAAGCCATTTCACTGGGTCTTTCTTGTTCTCAGTTATGACTTCACTTTGCAACAGAAAAGATGAAATTTTCAGAGCCAGAGAGGATTTTGTGGAAAACATTTGTTTGGATTCTAGTTTACTGTACCTCAATATGAATCACACAGGCAGGGTCTTGGAGCCAAAGTTTTCAGTCCCAGCTGATCACCCTGCTTGTTTCAGATATTATTTTCCTGATAGATCTTTTTCCTACTTATTGTATACAAAGACACACACAGATTGTGTGTGTTAGAAATATACATATATATTTATAAAAATAGACATATTTTTCCCCTGGAAGCTTTGTGTAAACTAAATCAGTGAAAGAGTAATGGAATTATTTCTGCTACTTTTAGTAACAAATAAACCATAACAGCTTAAAAAACAGAAGAGAGTGAAAAAAGCAAATTTATTTTTAATATTTTTAAATTATATTTTAAAATTTTGAAGATTCATAATACTGGCAAGTTTTCTCTTCAGTGCATATGAATTTCTCACGCCCACAGTGTCTCAACTACAGATGTCAGTTCCAAGTAAAAGATTTTGTCGCATCCAAATGGATGCTGGGTTTTCATGTTTTCCTCACCTCAGTTTTCCATGACAATTTGGCCTGCAGGTCATGAGGTTTACAATACTTTAAAAATATTAAATAGGATATGCTAGCAGAGTACATCTCCAGAGCCATACAGGCAGCACTCTGCTCTGTACTGCCTTTTGTTAGAAAAGGAATGAAGTTCAAGGTCTTGCATGTTCTACTCAAAGTACTCCTGCTCTTGGCTTGGGATATTTAAGGAAAAAAAATAACCTAAATCTTTGAGTTGAAGAATTTGGATGACAGTTTTAGTCCCTTGGTGCAAGGAGCTGTCTGCAGGTACAGGAGAGCAAATGAGAGAAAAATGGAATATTTTCAAGGGGCAGTCCAAGGATGTGAAGTAATTCACTTCAGGAACTTGGAACTGTCACAAGTGTCACCACTTCTCACTCTAAGTGCTTTCTCTAACAATACCTGGCAACTTGCATCTGAAGAAAAGGAGAACACAAAGCAAAATAAGGCACATCATTATAGGTATTTCTTTTCCAGGGGGTGGTGGAGAAAAAAATTAAAACCTGAGCATTAGTCATATCATTTATATATTAGAAAGACTGTCTGAAAGAATAAAAATAAGAATACTGGAATAGAATAGGATGGGATAGAATAGAATAGAATAGAATAGAATAGAATAGAATAGAATAGAATAGAATAGAATAGAATAGGACTGAACTGAGCTGAACTGAATTTTCAGATGGCGTTTAACTGAAACTATTGAAAGGTTGTGCTATCTTGTGTGCGGGAAGATAAACATTCTATTTATTGTAGCTAAAGCCTTGTACCTGAAAGTGGAACATGCACTGGCAGTAGTCCATGATGGGTGATTTCTTTGATATTATTCAGTATTTTCTTGTGTTCTCCAGTCTGTCCATGTGCAGCCGCCTGGAACCACATGCCTTATTTTCATACTATAATTTCTTTGAAGTGAGATTGTATTTTTTCAGACAATTGTAAAAAGCCCAGTTCAGTAGTCTTTTTTTTCTGCAGTGGAATTACGCAGTTCTACCACAGCAGAACTGTGGCTGCTAAAAGCTGTCAACAATATTTTGTGTTCTTTGGCTGTAGTACATAAAGGGAAGAGAATTGAAGAAGGTCAGTCTAGAGTTCAGTAGGACTCAGGAGTGACCTGGTCAGACTGAAAACGTTTACCTCCCCCCATCTGAAATAAATTTAGACTGCCTCCTGGTGTAGCTCCACTACTGTCTCTATCTGTTAACAAATACAAGAATCATTGTCTTGTTCCCTGTCTACTTTCTCAGTGTTTGTTTCAGAGATTTATTTCCATGCTTTCTTCCTGCCTAATGAGTCACAGTTTTTTAATTCTTTTGCCTACACGCATTTATGGGTTTTTTTCCCTCATTTTAAACACAATAGTTATGAAAATGAGACTAATTTTTATTAATTATATCACAATTTCATCATGCATGAACAAAGATTTTTTTTTTCTGTTTTTTGTCTTTTCTGACAGATCTGAAATGACTAATTGTGCAAGTCTGCCTGAGAGGGAAGAGTGGGAAAAGGGGAAATTTGGAGTCAGTTTGCTGCTTGACTTTTGATTCAGTTTATCTGATATTTGATGCTGTGCTATATAGGTGTCAGATTCAAGAAAACTAAATATGTCTAAAAGTGAAAAGCATTTTTCTGAGCTGTGTTTTGGTTTATCTTCAACACTACAAGTCTGGTCTGTGTTCACGATCTGAAGAGGAAAAAAGAAAATTCCCTATCAAATCCCAAATATTTCACTGAATAAGCTTATTTCCTGGAGGAAAGCTGAGGAAATAAATGTAGTTTTGAGAATGGACATTGTGCTTTCTGTGCTTACATTGTCCTCAATCTGTAATGTGAACTCCATGGCTGAGGCAGAGCAGTAGCATAGAAAGGATGAAAGGGCCACTCTTTGCCAGCCCTCTCTATTATGAGTACAGTGGTGAAGCACAGAGTTGGTAGCAGATTGCAGTGAAGCAAACATGGAAGGGGTAGAGGAATACAAGTAATGGAAGGCATGCAGATACTAAAGATGGTCATGAAGTGGCAGAGAAAAGAAAATGTTGGACAAATTATAGAAGTACTTTGTGCTGCTTCAAAACAATAGGCTTGCCATGCATTCTTCCTTTTTCCTGTTTGCATGAGGAACATTTTGCTTTCTGTACTTTACTCAGAACAATTAACACCAAAAAGGAACACAGTAGTGTCCTGAGCAAGTTTGCTGAGTATATGCAATCTGGCAAGGCCCAGCTGCATAGCAACTGCTGCAGTCATTACCTTTGTGCTATTTTGTTAGCTCTTAAATAGGTGTATTTGTCTTTTGGCAAAATGTGGATGGGGTGCAAATGTAGCAGAAAACAGAAAACATGTTTTCTGCTACATTTTTTATCAGGAACTGCACATTCAGTATTTTGTAATATATAAAGTCACTTGCCATAAGTTAACATGCATGGTGCTCAGTTGTCTGTAAATCATGAATTACAATCCTCCCTCTCCAACCCACACTCTGAAAAAATGGAAAAATTACCTGAAAATTTCTAATGCTCAGAGATTATCTGAGAGATCATCTCACAGCTGCTGAGACACCATTGTCTTGTAGAAAAGATACTAATGAAAGTGACCCAAGAGGGAAGAGACTGCTCAAGAAGCTTACACCCATTTATTTCCTTTTAGGGTTCTAAATTTACTGGGCTATACCATTTAACACTGAGAGAAATAAAAACAATGACAAAAATCCCCATAAAAATTCTTTAGCTATTTGTCATGGAAAATAGTCTGCAGGATTAAAAAGCCCACCCAAACAAAACGAAAATGTAAAGTCTTGTGAAGGCTTATACGACAATCAGTTAACTCATCATACCGAAGTCAGGAAGTCAGGTTTGTTTGCACACACTGTGTTATTTCTCACAGCAAAATGAGAGTTTCTTTATCAAAGGCACATTAGCAACTTTGGGCAAGTGTTCTATTCAGATGAATCACACAATATTGCTGAAAAATTTGGAAGACCACTCCATTTGCGATATTTCAGAAAACAGAGACACACTTAGAGGCCACTAGGCTGGGATGCAAGCTGTGCCCCACAGAGCTGCAAGTACAATAAGTGTAGCCTCAGAAGATGAAGCAAAAAGTATCATATATGTGACAAATAATTTTCTGGTTTTGTTTTTGTTGGCTTTTTTTTTTTTTCACTTTCCAACAAATTAAAAGGATTTGTTTAGCAATACAAGGTTCTATTTGACATGGATAGTTTCAGCATTCTCTCTTCAAAGAATGTGGCCTTAGCTCTGTGGGTCTGCTACTGGAAGAAGAAGATAGATTCTACTTTACATGTAAAATTTTGAAACCTAATACTAGTTGGATATTTGAAATGGAATGCCTACCTCTTTATTTTCTAGTACATGCTGGTTCCAGAGCCATTTTATGGAAGAAAAGGTAGGCTTGAAAACAATCCATGAAAATATCCACAAAAATCCTTTCTATAGTCAGAGTGTGAATGACCTTTTGCTTTTTGGACAAAATCTTTCAGAGTACCTCCATTTCTTAGTTGAACTTGCCTGAGTGTGTTACCATGGTGATTAGGAGATTCTGAAAATTAACTTCGTTTTATGATTATTGTGAAACATTTGTATGTGAGGTGATGATCTGTATTTCAGAATCAGATTTTGAAGAGACAATAACCTTTTGGGGATTAGCAGCTTTTCTCACATGAAAAATAAAGAGCAACCGAGATTAAAGAAGGCCAGATTTGTAATTGATGGATTGAACCATTAGTGATTTCATTCCAGTCACACCTCCTTAAATCAGCCAGAAATCCATCCTAGTTTGCTGGTAATTTTCCGCCAAAAAAGCAATTGGATATGTAAACACTATGAAAATGAAGCAACAAAACCAGTCAAACAAGCCAGCTGCCAAATCATGTGTCTTCTGCCAATGCCCAGTATCCTGCAACACCCTGCTCTGTCGGTGAAAATATTCCCTTTGTTATTCCACAGTTACAACTGCAGTTTCACTCTTTCAAGAGTGGATAACAATGATAACAGCAATGACACTCTCTGGTTCTATCTAGAGAAAAGAGACTTCTTCTGGAAAAAAAAAAAAAAAAATAACAAAAACCCAAGAGTTTAAGGTATGTTATCTAGATGGATGTACACTTCTTATTATAAATAGACATTTGTCTGTTCTTTATAGATTAGATTTTCTACTTACAACTGACCGAATTTTGGCAAGATCTTTGTAATCCTTGTAAATGGAGGTAACTATTGACATGAAAATGTATAATTATTGAAAAGGTAGAAAATTTAAAGTAGGAAACACCACAGCATGAATGAGTTCTGATCTTGGCTTACCCCAGCCCCTCTTGCTAAGCCTGGAGTGCCTTCTCTGCCTCCTTCTTCACTGACCTTGGTTTCTGCAGGGCAGCTTCTCTGAGGTTTTTCTCATTCCTCACTCCCATCTGCTGTTCAATGGGTTTTATCCTTTCTTAACTATCACAGAATATTCACCTTATCTCTTACTCCACTAAGTGGAGTTAAACAGGAAAGATCCAAGATCCCAAGACAGACATCTATGCTACTTGTAACCATTCTATATGGTTGAATGTAGTCCCTTAACAACTATTCTCTGTTACCAGCAACTGTTCTCTGGCACCTCACCTGTGCTTTATCCATCTGGCTGCCCAGATATGTTCACTTGAATAAGCAGAAAAGTTTGAGGAACAGACTCTCAGAAATCAAAGCAAATGATGTCCACCACGCCTCCCTTGGACACAGACAGCTTATGACAGGAAGCAATCTGGTTGGTCATGCAAGATTTACCCGTGATATATTCATGCTAATTGTTACAGTTCACTCTGATTTTTATGTCTCCAGAAAAGTGTTTCAAAAGGATTCACTTCATGATTTTCCCTGGCACTTGTGTAATTGTCCTTTAGTCTTCTGGAATGTGTGAAATTTTTGAAAAAGGTGTGTGATAGGTCCTTTTCTGCATTCAACAGGAATCTTCCCAAATCTCCCCAACCTGCTGACAGAGAGGCTTTCAAGGGCATTGGCTATGTCTTTCAGCAGCCTTGGATGTATCTTTTTGAATATCACAGCTTTACAGGGGTTGATTTCTGTCTAAAAATTACTGACTCTTCCCTCATCCATTGATGGTACTTCCCCTTGAATCCTTTCTCTGGTCACAAATGTCTGAGCAAAAGGGGCACTGATTTCCTCATGTCTCTTATATGTATATTTTAATGGTCTGGTTGGAAACTTTCCCATTCAATTGTTTGAACAACCATTTACTGTACCAATAACCAATATAAAACCCAGAAGATATGGAGATTTGGAAAAAAACCCCACAATAACAAAAAACAAACAAGCAAAAAAAAAAAAAAAGACTGCAATTCATATATATTGGTTTATAATTCTAGAGATTTTATTTACATTTTAGACTTTTTCTAAATTTTTCTTCCTTCTGTCCCATTTTTCCCCCACCTTTTCTATTATGATGTTAAAAATATCACAACAGGGCTTAAAGGCATTCTTAAATGAGTAATGAACTGGCAGAATTTCTCTTTTCCTGTAACCCAGCCAGAAAAAAATAGTTTAAATTAATTTTAATCTGATGCGTGATTGTTTTATTTCAATAATCAGGGTGCTTGAACTATGATTCATAGGCACTGCTCTGTTTCGAAGTACACTTGAGGAAGAAAAGAATTCAGACCTTAGTTCTTCAAGGCTGAACACATCACAAAAAAAGCCAAAAGGTCCCACTTTCAAAAATCTCAGCAATGATTCAGAATCTTATTAATTTTTCAAATACAAGATCAAATTGGCTTTTGATGAGGTGCAGAGGACCAAGCTCTCAAGCAGTCTGTTGAATTCCAGAAAGCAATTTATATGTTATTAGGAAAAAAATCTGATTATGAATTTGGTGTGCTTGACCATGAGCAGTGTTCAGAGGGAAGTGGCAAGCAAAATCCTTAGTCTGTAAAATCACCTTGAAGTGAGGGAATAAAGAAGCACAAACACAAGTTATTCAAAAATTCAGAGTCAAATGTAAGGAGCAAAGATTACCTTGGGAAGTTAAAGCAGATGGTCATTTTACACAGGGTGTTTTTAAGAGGGTAGTCTTCATTATCACTGCATTGGGGTCTGTAATTCATGTCAGATTAACTGAATGAAGAGAAAATCAAGGTTTTACTATGGAATAAAAAACTATTTCTAGGATCAAAGTGGGGGCGCTAGTACATTTCTCTATGTTGTGGTTTAACCCTGGCTGGAAGTCAGCTCCACACAGCTACACACTGACTTTCCCCCTGTGGGACATGGGCAGAGTCAAAAATATTAAAGTGAGAAAACTCACAGGTTCAGAAAAAGACAGTGTAGTAGGTAAAGTGAAAGCCATGAATATTTAAAAAGGCGAAACAAGGAATTAACAGACTAATTTGGATGGGCAGGCAGGTGCCTAGCCATCAGGACAGCAGGGCCTCATTATACATAAGGGGGACTTGGGAAAACAAATGCCATCACTCCAAATAACCCCTCACTCCTTCTTCTCCCTCACCTTTATATGCTGAGCATCATCCCCCTTGTGGTCTGGAATATCCCTGGGGTCAGCTGGGGTCAGCTGTCCTGGCTGTGTCCCCTCCCAGCTCCTGTGCAGACCCAGCCTCATCCTTGGTGGGGTGGAGTAAAGAGCAGAAAAACCTTGATGCTGTGTAAGCACTGCAGACAAAAACAAGCCAGAATTATCAACATTGTTTCCAGCACAGATCCAAAGCACAGCCTATGCTAGCTACTGGGAAGAAAATGAACTCCATCCTGACTAAAGTCATAATGCTCTAGCAGGGACAGTACATTTCCACGTTCCACACTATGGCCTGTGTGTAATCTGGCCACCTTTGCTGACCCATCTTTCTGCTAAGCAGGAGCAGTCAATGAAAATGAAGATACAAGACTAGAGACATTAAACAAAACTGTTCTCCCTCCCTCCCTCCCTCTTTTTTTATTAATTATAGCAATCTAGCTAGATGGGAAGGCATGTGAGTGTCTCAGGCTATATGGATGGTGAAAATCCTGAAGGACTCTAGGAAGTACAGGCAGAGTAAAAGACAGAAACTAGAAATTATTTTTGTCAAAAATGTACATTTTTAAGGTTTTGAGAATTTGAGGGTCTTGGACAAAGCCCATTGGTATTTTTCTGTGTTCTTATTCAAGAGTAGTTGGTTTTGAACTTGGTATTTTTCAGGTCTGTGGTATGGTCTTTGAACTTGGTATTCTTCTAGGGAGAAGAGCAGCAGGAGAAAGTCACACCTCTGTTGAGCCAGATCATAAAGTTCTGTCTTGTCTTGACATGTTAAATGTTCTTTACCAGCAGCAAATGCCTATGGAAGTGCATAAGAGCAGAGGAAATGTATGTGGCATCTTCCCTTCTCACTCCCCTATTATATAAACTTCCTCAGCTTCCAGCAATCTGTGAATGATGGATAATTGAGAACATATAAGAAAGGATCTGCTACATATGGATGTGCTCAACTGCAAGTAGTGTTCACAGTTTAGATTTCTGGAGATTTTGGAAGCAATTCCTGCAATGAAAAAAAAAAAGTTCAACTCATCATATTTCATGAATTAAATTTTGAAGAAGCATTCGTGTAACAAATATAGTATATTTTTGTAACATTAAAAATCTTTTCATTCTGCAATGATCTTTTATATGTTTTAACCATCAAAAAATCTATAATATCAGTAGTTTCTTAGCATTATTAAGCAAAGTAAATGCTTTTAAGCAAATAAGCTGATTGCTCTTAGTTTTTCAAGCACTTATTTATTTGGTTTTAAACAAGGGAATTTAATTTAAAGGACTTTTCTAGATAAAGAGTTATGGTTAGAAAAAATTGTGAGCTTTGAGGGTTGAGTGGTTTTTAAAAAATTCTTGATAAGGATGCATGTCCTGCAGACTAACTACTTGAATATTCCATGTTTCATTCCCTCCCAAACAAAACTTCTGCCAGAGAGAAAGGAGAATTGCTAGGAATATGGATGAACATGGAAGAAGGGCTGATAAGCAGTGGAAGATTTCTCTGAGAAGGAAAAGCAGAAAAGATAAATTTCAGAGTAATGTAATACTCCTCCTATAAAACATAAAATGCAATAAGATTGAATTATGAGGAAGGTATGATTATGCTGTTAAAGGATGCACACCATTATGCAAAATGCTAAAGAAAGAAAAAGTGATATGTGACTACTGAACTAGATTCTGTCTACAATAAGTGGTGGTAATAAAAAATATTCATCTAAAATTCCAAATTAAATACTTTTCACATAATGTTATTTATTAAACTAAAATATTGCCTTCTCTCATTTTGCTGTTCAATCTTAAGAGATTAGAGACCATTATTATTGAAAAAGTAAGAGGCTTTAAATTCTTGAAAACTAAATTCTTTAATAAAGAACTCAGTGTAAAATAGAAAAAGTCAATCATGATTTTTTAATACAGCAGTCAGCAAAGTTTAGAAGAAGAGATGATCAACAAAAGTAATTATGAAAGGATGATGCTCATGGAAAAACATTGGCACACTAACAGAAGGAGTCTGGCTTCCCTCAGCCTGTCTCCATTGTGTTTTCCAAGGGAAGATTTTTAGCACTTCTGAAATCTGCAGTATAAGAAAAAAGAAAAAAACTCATAATAGTAGTTGAATTCTTTGTGGTCCTGCATTCCAAGTCACCCTCCTGTCCTTTACCTGCCTTTCTGGGGATTTGTCAGGCACTTACTGAAAACTGTTATTTAAGTGCACTCTTAGTGCAGCTCCTTTGGTTTTCTTTTTTAACTCTCTGTAGTTTACAGACCATATGTTCTTTGACAGTCTTTTTAATTAGTGACAGATGGATGAAAGAATTTTAGATCCTAGACTGAATTTCTTGCTGTTGTGATTTTTTCCTTAAAATGAGACTTTCCACACACTATTAATTTCTCAAAATACTTTTGCTTCTTGTGGGTTTTGCTTCCCCTCTCTGTTCTATCAATGCCTCTGCTTTGTTTTTAGAAAGAAAGAAAGAAAGAAAGAAAGAAAGAAAGAAAGAAAGAAAGAAAGAAAGAGAAAGACTATTCATTTAAACTGTTTTTTTTTCCTATCTTCCGTGGCAGCTGATGATCCTGTAGGTCTAGTCTGCTTCTCATTCTGATTAGTGTTGTCAGGATTTCTGAAAGAAAAGTCTGGCATTCAACTAAGTGAATTACACAACTGTTATAAAGAGTTTGATACTTTATTTTAAAAGCATGTCCAGGACACAAAACATAGCAAAACAACACTACCAAAACTGCAAAACAAAGAGTAAGACAGTCTCTGATATGACAACCATCATTTCATATTGCCTTTTACTTTAGGTCTAAAACAATACTCTTTTTTTGATTGTCACTCATAATCTTGTGTTTTCTTGGTTAGTTGTTTTTTTTTTTTTTTTGTGTGTGTCTCCTTCCCCCTCTCACTCCTTCTCCACTGCTATGGGTAACAGCATTGGGCATTTAAGGTCTTCATAAATTACTTGCAAAATAGTTGTTCTTTCTTTTGCTCATTAAGTAGTACCTTGCTTCCAGGGAATCTGGTACCGCACGTGCTGTGATTTTACAGGCATTTTCAACACATCAGTATTCTGCCAGAAAAAGAACAAATAAACAAGAAATTTAGTTTCTCTTTTGATCTACTAATCCCCTAAAATTTATTTCTTCTGGGAAAAAAACCAGCAACAAAGACCACCTAGTTTTATGCTTAAGAATATAGTTAGTAACAACAAGTAAACAGGATGGAAATTCGATTGTTGGCAACATAATAAGTGCTGATAGTGTTGAGCAGAGAAGGTTGCAATGAGAACTCATAACAACATTCCAGTATCTGGAGGGGGCCTACAGGGAAGTCAGAGAGAGAATCTTCATCAGAAACTATAGTGATAGGACACAGAGTAATGAGTACAAACTGAAAGAGGGGAAATTTAGGTTAGATATTGGGAAGAAATTCTCTACAGTGAGGGTGGTGAGAACTGGGACAGGTTGCTCAGGGAGGTTCTGGATGTCCCATTCCTGGCAATGTTCAAAGCCAGGTGGGATAAGGACTTGAGCAACCTGGTCTAGTGGGAGGTGTCCCTGCCACAGTAGGGAGGTTTGGAACTAGATGATCTTAAAGGTCCCTTCCAAACCCTCAAATCCCATTATTCTAATTGTGAAAGGTTTTTTTGTGTAGATGTCACAGATAAACCCAGCTGGCAACTAGGCACCACACAACCCCTTCTGCACCCCTCAGTGGTGAGGAGAATCCAAAATGAGATGTAGACTTTGTGAATTCAAAACAGGTTAATAATTGAAACAACAACAACAAAAATACTAATAGTTACTAATTAAAAGTATAAATAAAATTATAATAATAAAAATATAATACTAATGCTAGAAATAAATAGGGGAGAGAGAAGGTGTAAAACTGAGGACAAACAAGTGATGCCAAATCCTGTTGCTCTCCACCAACCCACTGACCAAGGCCCATGCCCAGCAGGTTCCTGATCAGTAATTGGTGGCTCCCAGACAACTCTCTCATTTCAGACAAATCCCACCAATTTATTTACTGGTATGAGATTCTCCTGTGTGAAATATCCCTTTGGCTAGGTCAGGTCACCTTTTCTGGCCATACTACCTCATGGCTTCTTGAACACTTCCTCTGGCAGGGCATGAGACACTGAAAGTCCTTGATTTAGAGTAAACATTACTGAGCAACAGTCAAAACATCAGTGTGTTAGCAACATTCTCATACTAAATTCAAAACACAGCACTGTACCAGCTACCAAGAAGAAAATTATCTCAACAAAAACCAGGACAATAGACACCATCATTAAGTTATAACTTTGAGAAATATTTATCCAATAACACCTACCACAACTAGCCAAACCTATGCAGACATGCTAAATAAAGCTGTTTAGAAGTAGACAGTTTGGAATGACAAGATGGTGGCTAGTGTAGATATTAATAGACATATTTTTTCTGAGCTGGAATGGGATGGTACTTGACAGAAACACACCCAAAATTGCTGCCTATGACAAAGTGGATTGTATATATACCTTGTATTGTATATTATTAGGATAAAACTGGATATTAGCATCTCTTTTCCCTGCACAGAGAACAAATAATGTTTTATATCATTGGTTGGCCAGAAGAAATACTAACAGAATATTTTACCATTATATTCCTTGGAGGATTAATCTAGTAGTATATGCAACTATTTTTATCTTCTATTAATCTACCTGCTGATTTACACAGTTACTTTCCTTACTCATGTTTACCATTTTGCTGCCTTGCTATGGTCCTTTAGGATGAAGAGAGAGATTGAATGTGTCCTTTAAATATTGCTTCAATTTCCTCTGTCAGAGCCCCTACTGAGAGACAAGAAATAACATGCAAAGGAACCTATTTATCAAACAGGACACACAGTGATTGTCATTTCTTATCCAGTCACCACTATTGTTTAACTTATTATACTTTTTTTCCCAAGTAAAAAAATCCTGAGAGATTGAAGAGAATAATTTATTTTGCATTAAAAAGCCTTTCAGATGAGTTCCTTGAATATTTACAAAGGAGAGGAAAAAAGTTTTTGTTGCTGAGCTGTTATGGAAGAGCAGATTGAAGGCCTGGAGCTCAGCAGCAAAGCTGCTGCACCTGTAGCTGTGTGACAGTGATGAGCAGCTGGTGGTGATTAGCACAGCAACAACCCATCTACCCAACATATTTCACTCTGATAAAGAAAAGAGCAAGCTGCACAAAAAAACCCCAAACAAACAACAAGCCGTCGCAGCCTGCAGCCTTCACTTTCCTCATCAAACCTTAGAGGGGGGAATCTTTGTGACAAAGGGATCTCAAGAGCAGAAACAGTGTGATGTGTGTTTGTGTTTGCTCTCCCACTCTTAGTTAGGGCAGACTTAGAGGAAATGTAGAAAGGAAGTTGACACCACTATCAAATTTTGCTGGTTAAATTCAAAACAGTCATTTTACTACAGAGATCAAAAATGAGAAATACCTTTCTCATAGTAGGTAGGCTGTTATCATGCTTGCAAAAAATGGTGGTTGTGCTGTGTATGTATATTTTTCTGAATCCAAATTCATGCTATTGTATCAAGCTATTTCTTTAAATAACCTACAAAGTAACACAAAAAATGATGACATATCATATAACTTGTGGATCAAGGATCATTCAATTTACAGAACTGTGGAATCACAGAATATTCTGAGCTGGAAGGAACCCACAAGGATCATCAAATGTAACTCCTAAGTGAATGGCCCACAGGAGGATCAAACCCACAGCTCTGGCATTATTAACGCCATGCTTTGACCCTCAGGGAGCTGGGAGGTTAAGGCCCAAGTTTTATTTGGGCTTCAAGCCTAAATTTCAATCTCATTCCTGGAAAGCTGTTCAGTTCAAGCCGAGATGGATATCTCAGTTATATCAGGTGAACGAGTAATGAAAGGGTATTTAGATGAAATTTTAAGATAAAAAACAAATACAGAACCAATATGAAGGCTTCACTGGAGGATGGCTCAAGAAAGTAGGCCAGGTTTGTATCTACTTGGAGATTGAATGTCCTTAAGGATGAAGATTTCACAGTGTCCCTCTGCTGGCTGTTCCAGTGTTTCACTCAGCTAACAGTTAAAAACTGCTTTTTTCTTCTGTTTATTTGGAATTCCATGTATTTCAGTTGATGCCCATTGCCTCTTGTCATTTCATGCAGTGTCACTGAGAAGTATCTTCCTTTCAGTTATGTCAGTACTTTAAATGAAATCAGATTTTGTCTGATTTTCTAAATTCTTGATAAATGCTGGAGTCATTTTAGTATATAGTGGATATATGCTGGAGTAATATTTTAGTATTATAGTGTAATCTAGAGGTGCCAGATCAGGTTAATTCTCTAGATGATGTAAGGAGATGTAGCAATCTAGATGGGGAAGGAAAAAAAAAATTAAGCTGAAAATTTTTTCTTCATTTTTGTGACAGGGTGTTGTCAGAAATCAAGACAGATCCTGCTTCTTTTCATTTCAGCCAGACTGCAGTTTTTTTGCTGGAAGCAACCCCACCATTTAGGTTTCAGACCCTATAATTTCATGCTCTTCACTAATTAGTCAATTATTTTCTTGTGAGTGAATGTTTGCTTTTACACCATTTGTTATTTAAAACATCCAGTTTATATAAAAGCCCTTCTACAAAATGGGAGTAATATATTTTTATTTTACAATATACTTATTTAAGTTTTAGGCTAGATAATTAGTTGTCTTTCAGATTGTAATCTTTCATATATATGAACAAGATAATAAAGCCTCATGGAAGTATGACTGCTTTATAATTATCTATACTTATTGGACATGGTGTTTATTTAAAAGTAGAGAACAAAAAGGTTGCAGTGATTTATAAGAAAGCAGATCTGCCATAACTACACAAATTCCTTCACACTTGTACTTTTTTTCTGAAATTAGATACTGGGTTTTTATTTCAAGTGCTTAGAGTTACATTAATGAAGGCTTATCAGACATTTCCTATAAAGACCTTTCAAATCACTGTAGCAGAAACACAGAGATCTCCTTTTATCTACGTGACAATTTTGTTCACATCTGAGGGACATTAAGGGAAATCCTGGCTCCAGCAATGTCCAGAGATATTCTGATGAGCTCATTAGGATGAATAGCTCAACTCTGGTTGCTGGTTCACCCCTCTATATTGTAACAGTGACAATCATATCTATTTTTGGAAGTCTTTGACCAAAAAATTACATCATATTACTACATCTGGCATGAGAACCATAATTCACTGAAATTTCTGCTGCTGCTACTAAAAATCTCCCAATCTCAGAGAAACTCAGTCTATACTTTGAGTTAATAATGAAATTTAAAAATGGATGCTTTGATCATCATATCCTGAATACAATATCTATGTATTAAGGAAAAATGATAAGTATTTTAGGACAAGGATTAACACATCTTTTTACCTTATTAAAAATGAGAGGAAGTGTAACTTCTTGTTTAAGATTTGCATGTTCAAATCCCAAGTTTTTAACATTAGAGATGTCTTGAATTACATTGGAAATTCTAAAAAAAAATGAAAACAATTTCCATTATTTATTGATATTTACTTTCATGTTTCAACATGCTTCTGATGCATAAACAACCTTTCTATTTCCACTGCTGGGATTATGCTATATCCTTTTGTTTCAGGGCATGCTGCAAATATAATAGATATTACTTTCTTTTACAGAATCTGTGGATTCAAAGAAAAGTGATAACTGAAAAATGGCAACACATCCATTGGTTATGCTCAGTGATAAAATGGATGCCTTAATATTGCTGAATCAAATTTATGGTTGTTATTGATGTCATCACCCCTAGAAAGAAGCAACCAGGAAGCAGTGGAAAAAGCAGTTTTTTTATATGATTGGACACAGAGAAAAGCCTGAGTCAAAGTCTCCAGACAAACAGCAATAACTGACTGGGTCAAGATGACCATGTAGTATCCCAAGACTATAATTGTTCTGCTTAGGTCTTTTGTCATTAAATAGTTTATTTTCTCATATTAATTTCAAATTTATACTGCTGTGAGCCATTGTTTGACAAGAGATATTTTCCCATAAATTGTTAATAGATATCATTTCATAATTCCCTTCACTGGGTCCCAAATCTTTGCTCCTCAGTTTCTGTGATGAATGCAATGTATAGCATTTATTATCTCACTGAAAAGTTTTGGGAACATGTTCACATTTGATGAATTTCTGCAATGACTGTAGCACAGTGTAAAAATACTTTGCTCCAAAGTTTAACATAGGAACAGATTCTTTTTTTGCTTTCCTTTATATCCTTTCACCTTCCTCTCCCCCTGTTTTGTATTGCATGAAGCTTCAAAATTTTTCATATCAAAAAATGAGTAAAATCCTTGCAACATTTCAAGGCATATCTCAATTTCTTTCAGAAAGACAGCAGGTTTGTGTGGATGAAAATAATTTGTAACTTTTCCACCCTGTTGCTTGCCCTCTAAGCTTCTCTGTTTGTTTCTTTGACAGAAACAACACCTCTGAAAAGCTATGCCTTCATGGCCTAATCCTGCCAGCCTTTTTATGTGTATTTCTTCTAGAAGTCTGTGAAGATTCTGTGGGCATGAGGCATCTCTGTGAAAGAAAATATGCATATTTCAGCTCTGTGCCATGTAGAATAATATTTGTCTCTGCTCAGCTGACTTTGTTTGATTCATTTGGATCTTAAGGGTTTCCAGGAGTACTTGCCATATAGAAGCTCTTTCTTAAGTACACATAAGTCCTGAGAGGGTTCTAGCAGCAAAATATTCTACTTTTCTGTTCTTCTGAAAGCCCAGTCTTTCAAGGGATATTTCAGATGTGATCAGGAGCATATCCCCTACTAGAGTTCAGAACATATCAGAATCAGAAATTTGCAGATTTAAAATCTTTAGATTATTCATTTATGTGAATCATTCTTCATTTAAATCTATGGTCCAGCCTGAAGACAGAAATTACTACATTTTTCCTCAACAGAAATTGCAATGAATACCCAAAGAGTGCTGTCAGCTCCAAAACAAACTGAGCAGAGTGCTGCCAGGAAAGGAACTGAGAAGACACTGACCTTGTAACACAGAATGTGTTCCCTGTGTTTAACCTAACTCAGTGACAACACAAATTGGCAGTTTGGAAGCCAGAAGTGAAAGGATATGTAACGTGAGAGTCAAGCATCCATGACACGTGTGATAAAGGATCTTGATAGAAGAAAGTTGCTTTGCATAGTGCCTGTAAGACTTTAAAAAGTGCCTTATGCATATAGAAAACAAAGAAAAAAAAAAACAAAAGAAAAAAACAGAACCAACAGCATCAGTTATAAACAGAGGACCTGAGAAGCAGAGGGATGTGAAAAATCCGCCAAGGATCCAAACTCCCATAAAGTTACAACTAAGATTTCATTAACCTTGCTTAAATGAAACTTGGTTTTTTTTAGTTATAGAAGTTCAGCATGTTATCTATTTTTTGCAATAATAGTGTCATATTCTGGATCTAAATGCCCTTGTCCTTTGAAGTCTCATGGTAAGACTAAATTCACAGGTACCTTTTATGTTACATTCTCCTGTCCAACCTCTTTAAAATCCAGTTGCTGATCAAACTGATGCATTTTTTTTTCAATCATTTGGTTTGATTGGTATGTGGTAACAACCTTTGGGGCATAAAAAATACACTGTGTAGAAATATAAAAAATTTCTGCTTAGTCTAATAAACCATTTTTCCTCATGAGATTTCTTGAAGTTTAAAAGCTTTTTAGAAAGCTGATGCTTGCCATGGACTTTGGCACTACCGTGTGCAATCAGGAGAGTGTTTCCTTTGCTAATGGGATGTACTGGGATATGCAGTGGATTAGGAGCAGCAGGCTTTGCACAGCTGCTCCCATACCACTTCTGGCTGAGCCTAATTTTGGCTCTGAGATGTCAATAGTATAATGACAACATTAGTGATTTCAGGATGTGCCAAATAGTTAGCAAGTGTTTATTATCTCCCAAAACAAGAGGTAAATAGTAGGCAGATAATATTTATTTTTCTGCCACAATTACAGTTTAGATCTGACCTATGAAAAAACATAAAAATTATTTTAGGCTGCATGATTCAGTACACTTGGACACAAAGATCCTCCAAGGTGAGGTTAGGTAATGTAATTATAGTAGAAATGGAGGGAGAGATTTTCCATTGCCTATTCATTTGTTAAACAAGTTGAAATACCAGAAACTTGGGTGAGACTTCATCTACAAGGCAGGTGAATCATGAGGGCCCTAACAGGCTTCCTGTATTTTTCTTTAGTGCCTGGTGCTGTACAGAGTTATGGTTCTGGTGGCTGGAAGGAACATTGAAGATTATCTCATTCCAACACTCCTGCCATGGGCAGGGACACCAAAAATGTGCACTTCCCATCAATCAAGTATGACCATATAACCATCAAAAATACAGATTTGAGGATGCCTCTGGAAATTCTAATTCTATTCTTGCTCTAAGCTCAGTTCCAAGGTAAGGTCAAGTTACTATAGAGCCTTAAAACATTGAGTGTTGAAGATCACAAAGAATATTCCAAATATTCTCAAAAGCCTCTTTGGGCAGCCTTTGTCCATGTTTTGACATCCTCCTCTGAGCACAGCTCCCCTGTGACCCCTCATAAGCTCAGAGTAAGCAGCCATTAGATGCCCTTTGAGCCTTCTCTTCTTCACCCTAAACATGTAATTCTTGCCAAATCCACTTGCAATTCCCAGGCACCTTGTTCTTTGTGTCTCTGGACATGATCCTGGGGGACTGGGGGTTTGCTCCATATTCTTTCCAGGGACTGAGGCTGAACTGACAAACCTTTGCTTCACCACATCCCCCTCTCTGCCCTTCCAGGAGGTGGCTCCAGATGCACACAGAGTCGAGGCTGAGCATACTCAGATCCACTCCAAGACAGTGCCTTTATTTACACGTATCTAATCACAACCATCACTTGCAGGAGAATCAGCCAGGGCAGCTAAATTCTGCTTCTAAACCCCTTTGTCAATCAGGTCTGAAAGTTGTTATTTGGAATGTGCATCCATCAAGGATGATGCACTCTCCCCAGTCCTCAGCTCAGAAGCTGCTCTCTTCCAGCTGCTATCCTCAGATCTTTGCTTCTTGTTGGCTGCACCTATTTGAATTCTGCATGGATTTCTTACACTCAAAACAGAAAATTCATGCCCATGGAAGACAGTTGCATTCAAAAATTTAATGACAATACAGGCTAGACCCACTTGATA
This sequence comes from Zonotrichia albicollis, assembly GCF_047830755.1. NCBI lineage: Eukaryota > Metazoa > Chordata > Aves > Passeriformes > Passerellidae > Zonotrichia > Zonotrichia albicollis. The sequence goes on from NC_133819.1 coordinate 148,599,113, forward strand.
AGGCACAATGCTCAGCCAGAAAAGAGGTCTGACCATCAACCTGCTCACACAGGCACCTTTTTCTTTTTGTCTTTTGTTTTCGCAAGCTTGCCCCCGTGATCTACCTTAGACTCTCCTTTTATACATCTTTGGTCCTTTTCCTGGGCTCTTTTGCACTAGGTTTCACATCTTCCCACAACTCATTGTAAACAAGTCTGCTACTGATCATTAACCACTTCCTTCTCATTCATAAGTGGCAGATCCAGGATGACACAACATTTGGGCTGTGTCTCCAGCACCTGCAAATAAAAATCCTCTGTGGATTATTTATGTCCTGATATAATGTTTCTGTAGAAGATCCTAATTTAACCATCATGCACTCTTTTTGAATTAGTGCCATTTTTGAAAGTCAAGGAGAAATGATGTTTTAAATATAAACATAATGAAATTGTATCTAATATTCATAATGACTCTCATTGTAGTGCACTGTCATTTAAAGAAAAGGTTGTCAATAACATTTTGGTTATAGACCTAGCACGTCTCCTCTCTGTCAGGGGGATACATGAGTTTCCATCTCAGCAGTCTACTTTTAAAATGCAGATGGTTCCTTTTTTTAAATTTTGTTTTGGTTTCAAAAGCAACCTAGATAAACAGTAACATTTAAAAGAGAATGAAAACCAGTCCCAAAGGGCTAAAGTGAATAATGTACCAATTATTTTCTGTGCTACTCTTATATTTTCTGCCTGGAGAGAATGCAAAAAAAAATACTGCTGTATTTAAAAAAAAAGTGAATAAAAAGCATTGTTGTACATAAGAAGTGTCACTGCAAGTATTAACCATTCAATTCCACAAGGAAGTGAATTGCTGAACAGTCACATTTCTAATTAGCATTCTGCAGTTTCAAAATGAGCTCATCCAAATAATTTTATTTATAAACATTTTCATGGCCAAAAGCCTTCACGGATCATAAAAAATCGTTTTCATAAAAATTCCTTTCTAAATCTTATCAAATGATTAATTAAAAAGAGATATTGTCTTTCTTTATGCTATAACTTCTGAAGAGCTTCAGAGCCAAGATGTTCTGGAAATCAGAAATCATTGCTCTCTTATTTAGCCATATTTAAAAGTTTTATTTTGATATAAGAAATGTTATTTTTATATTTTTCTCTAGCCTGTTTCCTTTCCTTTTTATATCTTCTGAGAACATAATGTTTGGCTTAAGTGATATTGGAGGACTTTGTATTCAGTAATATTTCAACACAACTCACTGAGCTCCTCTACTTCTTTGTGTATCACTTACTGTCTGCACTCCACCTTTCATACCTTTATTAATATTTGCACAATACCTTTCATACCTTGATAAATGTTTGCCTCTATGGCACTAAAACAAATGCTTTTCATTTTTTGTTTGGAAAATCCTTTCTTTGTTTAATCTTTTTACTTACAAGAAGTGCTCCTCTGATACTATCTGCCATTATTAAAAGTATCTTACATTTTTCTCTCTGATGTGGTCAAATCAATTGCCTTACAGTGGACCTAATAAGGTATTCTTTTCATATATACGCGTACATATTATATACATGTGTATATAAATTTTATATAGATAAATATAATAGATAGATATTGGTATATCAGTCTCTTTGGAAAAAGAATCAAAATTACTACTACTGTGTAGGCAAATTGTAAATCTATGTTATTATAAGAAATCATAACCATATTAATATTAGAAATTATAAATATATGCTCCTCTGAGAGCATATTGAGGTGAGTGTTTAATTGTATCCCAAGGGTGCCACATCTCAGAGTTCCAGAATTTTAGACTGAAGATATTTCTGAAAATGAATGAGACCATTCAGATCCTTCTCACTTTAATCAAGTTTGTGATGTTCAGTCTGTTATCCAGGAAGTCTTAAACTCATTATACATCAGCTACATGTTTCTTGGACTAAGGTGTTTGAAGAGATAATTCAAACCTGAATAAGGCCTGAGAAAGGAGTTGTGCTGCTTTTGCAGCAGTGGAAAGAGTTTGATCATTACCTGCTTTTGTTTGAAGCACAGGGAACCAGAGAATCATTAAATTTGGATAGGACCCCACAAAAAAAGACTGGTTGTAGCTCCACAGATGATTTGATCTTGATTGTATTAAGCAGCATATTCTAAAGTCAAAAGAATGTATAAATATTTGAATAATTTTAAGTAGGCAAATTGTTCAGTGGATTCAAGCAGTTCTTTAAAAGTGGTTCTTATACGGATTATTGGTGTGTTTCATGGTAGTAATACAAAGACTAAGCTGGAAAGAGAGAAGCAAAAGGACAAGGGGATCTGCTTAAGTAAATCTAGAAATACAAAGTTTAATTAGGGTCTCATGAGCAGTTTTAGTTTTAGGCAAAAAAAATTGAAAGAAATAAAGATGTTTTATTTGCAAGAACCTGCCTTGTCATTTTGTTCAATATTTTTTGCATAGAAAACTGTATTGTTAAAAAAATTAAGATAAACATATTAAATGTAATTCAAAGCTTTTCTAGAATTCTAAGGGTAAGTTTATAGGAAATACTGGACAGTCAGCTAATTATTTATTTCTGTTAGTGTCTCCATCTAATTACCTAAAATCAATTAGCTCATTAAGAAAAATCAAACAATTCTTTACTGTTCATTTGTTTTCAGAAATGAAACTAGTAAGAAATGTTCTCATACTCAGAACAAAGCACACATTGGAATCTGAGAAAAAGATATTTTAAAATCAGTGTAAATTTGCCAGAAGTACAATCTAGATTGGTGAGTTTTTTCCACTCTTTATAGACAATGAAATGAATGATGAAATGAATGATTTCCTGATGAAATTCTTAAGAAATAGAGAAAATAGTGATTATGTGTCTTTTATTCTAGCATTGTAATGATAAAATATGTCATAGTAGTCATTCAAAATATTGTTACACCTGATCCAGTTTGTTTTGACTAGTCTAATAATGCAGGTGCTAATTGCTATGAATGCAAACTTTGAAAATTTAGTGTAAGGTTCTCTTAATTTTCCACATTAAACACAAATCAAGACATTTTAAATAAAACCATCCTCAGATTAAAAAAATGAGCTTACCACTAAAAGTGGAGTGAAAACTTGTGTTTTTTATAGAGAAGTAATATCTTTAGGGACCACAGTGGGAAGAGAACTCTCTACCCCAGGCTAAACAGCAAGAACTAGTTCACTTACTTCCATGCTTTTGGAATTACTCCTCTCTGGGCCTGACTTCTGATCCTACATCATTTAGCATTTAGTCGTAGTGTGCTCTGTGAGCCCTTCAGCATTTTTGGGACACAATCTATGTGTGTGTGTGTGTGTGTGTGTGTGTGTGCTTGCCTGCACTTATTTTTCCACACAAGGAGATGGCTAAGGTGCAGTTTCATAGTTTCATTGGATTCCTTGCAAAGCATGAAATTACTGTTGTTTATTGCCTCCCCCTGGAAGCCACGCTGGTAATTCAGTGGTGGCATTGTCCTTTTATTAGTGCACAATGCCTCTGATCTTGGTGTTTTAGGACTCATAATGCACAAGGATCCATTTGGAGAAAACATGGGCTCTACTGAAACAAGCTGACATCAGGGATGTAGTTTCTTTGAGACAGCTTCAGGATCCATCCAGGGACAAAACCCATGTGCAAGAAATTTGAGCCCACAGTGAGATACAGAGTAAGTTGATGCCTCCTTTGAATCTTGGTAGTGTTTATGAAATGATCATAGAATCAAGGCAAGATCAAGCTGAAGTGCAGTGCCATTGAACAGTATGATGTGAGATCAGGACACCCTTCAGACTTGCAGGAAAACATTCTGCAATGGTGTTCACAGGGGTTCTTGGATGAGGGAAGAGATGAGAATGTTGACTCCATGTTTCAGAAGGCTTGATTTATTATTTTATTATATATATTACATTAAAACTATACTAAAAGAATAGAAGAAAAGGCTCTCATCAGAAGGCTAGCTAAGCTAAGAATAGAATAGGAAAGAATGATAACAAAGGCAGCTGTCTCTGACTCTCTGTCCGAGCCATCTGGGCTGTGATTGGCCATTAATTACAAACATCCAACATGGACCAATCACAGATCCACCTGTTGCATTCCACAGCAGCAGATTACCATTGTTTACATTTTGTTCCTGAGGCCCCTCAGCTTCTCAGGAGGAAAAATCCTAAGGAAAGGATTTTTCATAAAAGTTGTCTGCGACAACATTCCACTAGGATCTCCCTCAGTGAGTTGCCAGGGACCCACAAGGATCATAGAGCCCAGCTCCTGGCTGTTCACAGGACACCCCAAGAGTCACACAGGGTGTCAGAACATGATACAAGAACAAGCATGCCTAACAGAATGAGCCCAGGAAATAATAATTTTGTCCCTGATTGGATGCAACAGTTCTTCAGAGCTCATCCAGAAAGGGGCAGAAATGATGGGTCAAGGTAAGAGAAAGCTGTTCTTCAGCAACTGCAGAATTCTCTTGGACAGAAGAGGCACTTAAAATGAAGCAGCAGCTGCAAAATGGCTCAAGGACTGAGCGGCACAGTCTGTGAGATAAATTATGGTTGACAGGAATAAGGAGCTGCACAGCCATCTAACTGTAGACTATGATCAGCTCAATTCAGTTTTTTATCACACTGGCATGTATTCATCAAGGATTCAAAACTGTGACACCTACAGAAGCATTTTGATAATAACAGTCTGTGGGAATGTTGGGAAAAAAAACAAGGGAAAAAACCCCAAACAAAAACAACAAAAACCCCAAACAAACAAAAACAAACAACAATTTAAAAAAAACACACCCTCAAAAATCCAATCTAATAAAACCAAAAAAGGAGAGCTTTGTTTTTACACTAAAGTTAGTAAAGACTTTATAGGTAAATTTTATTTTTAAAATCAAGGAAAAAGAATTTAAATTTTCCGGGGAGAAATGAAAGGACCTTGCAGGATTTGCTGTGAAAGATCATTTGCCTGGCAATTTGGGACTGGGTCACTAAATCATCAGATTGGCTCCCTTTTCTCATCTGTGCAAAAAGTACAGTGATTTGAAGGACCAGTTTGCATGTAAATAGGAATATAGATCTGCTTCTTTTACAGAATTAGGGCAACAACAGCCCTAGGCTTCTCAGGTTGACCAAAGCTGGTTAGGAAGCAGATGATTAATTGTGGCAGGTTTTGTGTACTTGTCTCTTCACATAAGGATGAGAGGATAGGTAAATTTTCTACCACTTTCTGATATTTATGCTGCATTCCAGCAGGTTTTCACATCATTCCAAAGCTTTCTTCCTTACCAGTGAGACATGAAAAGAGAAATGACCCCTACCTGGACTAACCCATTCCAAATGTCAGGAGAGACAAATCAGTGACTGTGGTTTTAGTGGTGCCAGAGTTTGAGCCAGCTCAGCTATGCCTGTCTGCAGGCCTGTGCTTTGAACCAGAAGCCACTACAGAAGAAAGGAACTACAGCTGGAACAAAGCTTTTTCTGACCAGAAGATGGAGATGAACTTCAGCTAACTTCATTTTAAATAAGGCATTTACAGCTAAGCTTGTTCCTTGTTCCTTATTCTCTTCAGCAGAGATATTAAGTTTCTCAATGAGTAATTTCTTGGTCCTATTTTAACCAACTACTGTATTTGAAGCTGTATTGCACCAAGAAGAAAATGCTTCTCTCCATTTACTGGAAAAGGAGCTGAGATATTTAGTCTGGCTATGAACATTGTGCAGGACTAACCAAACCCTAAGACCCAAATTCATTTTTCTGCAATAACAGCCAATATTAAGATGTTAATATCTGGCCACAAACACACCCTAAAACCAGGCTGCAAAATTCAATATAGAGAGCTCTGGAAATGAGAATTATGAATTCTACCTGAGAAAGAACAGGCAAAGGAATTGGATGTATGAAAGGGGCATTCTGCATCCTAAGTTATATCCCAGTGCAGGTCAGAGCAAAGGGAAGGGAGTCACACTGGGTGCTTACACAAGTATAGTTTAGAAAGTAGTTGGATTCATTAGTTAATGAAGACCCTATACAAGCTGCTCTTCACAATTTAGTACTGTTTCTGGGAATGTCCCTCCTGTGACAGGATTGGTACAAGGCAATAAAAATTGTGGCATTCAGAACTTTGGTCTTATTTCAAAGGCATCATCCTTCTGCTGGGTCTCAGTGTCAGATAAATCTCCTACTTTGGTGCCAGTCTGGGACACACTCGTTTTTTTATTTGGTTTTGAGTTTGTCACATTTTTACTCTTGGAAATGTCCATAGTTCATGTTTTTGCCTTTATGATTTTGTGTACTCCAAACCTGAAATCATTAGGGCTTCCTTGGTATATTTTGCTTTAAGTGAAGCCATTTTGGTTCCCTGTTTCTCCCCCCTCAAAAGTATAACTGTTAATTGAGTCTTTCTGGGATATAGAGACTGGTCAAGCAAAGTGAGCTCCTTTACCATGACACTGTTGAGATGGAGGTAGTTACAAAAGATATGAGGGATTCAAATGAGTCTTGATGAATTGTGTGGGTAACTTAAATATTTTTTACTCCTTCCAGAAAAAAAAAAAAAAAAACCAAAAACAAAAACAAACCAGAAAGGAGAATGTGTGGGTCAGAAGGGAGAAATGAGAAAAAAACCCCTCACACATTAAAGCTTTGATATGTATCAAGCATTGAGTAAGGATTTCAATTTAGCAACACCCTTCATTTGTTTAGCTGGTAGAGTAATTTTGTAAGGAAAAATAATAAAGGGAGAGAAACTACTAAATAGTTTTAAAACATTATTCCACATAGTAATATTTACTCTTCCTGGGAAGAAGCCACCTTCTCAATAACCCATTTTTTTTACTTATTGGAACTAATTTCCCTGTTTTCCCTCTCCCCTGGTGTACTTGATGGTAGTACAGAATGCATAAAGTACCTTATTTATTAGTTATGAATTAGCTGAGAATGTCTGAAGGTTTTGATACCAATGTTATTAAAGTCTAATGCTATTTTGCTGAAGACAAAACAGGAATAACTTATCAAAGTGGGGAATGAGAGTAACAGGGGAGTAGCAATTGTTCTTCCTGCTGATGATAGTTGCTTGTAAACCTCACTGATAAGAATAAATAGACATGCACACAGTTTTATTATGCACTATAGAAACTAATAAACTCTTGCTGCTAACAGGATGTTTAAAAAGCTTTTAGCTGGGCTGGTGGCTTTGTGTTTTGTGGGTGTTTTTTTCACATACCACTTTCTTTCAATATTTCTCTGACCATGGGTTTACAGCAAAACAGTAAATGAAACAGTCATCTTTTTAAAAAGACATGTAACAAGCAATGAAAAAAAAGAGAGAAAAAAAAATCATTAAAAGAGAGAATCAGGCAGGTTCAGGGTTTCCCCACTGCTGGTAGTATTCAGAATTTACCCAGAAGTAACAGAGAGACCATTGACAGTGACCATTGACAGATTACAAGGGTAAAGACTCCACAGGTACGGAGGAGTGCAGAGTCATAAAGGCAGCTGGGGAGCCCCAGCCTTAGACATGAGCTCAGTTTCTTCCAGGATTGCTCCAAGCCTCTCCCAGTGGGACAGTGGAGCTGTTATCCCTGTGACCTCACACACAGAGGGAGTCAGTGCCTGGGCTATGGGATCCCTGATGGGCAATAGAAGGGCACTGATATGGAGATGGTCTGGGCTCCAGAGAGGCTCAGCCTTTGAGCTGGCTAATCAAGGGGCCAGGACATTCCAGCAATTTACTGAGGTGTCCAAAATGTCTAGAGACCAACCAAGGGACCCTTCTGCACGTGTGTGTCTGTGTGCGAGGGTTCTGGGTCCAAGACCCAGCCTCTGAGTAGAATGTGTGTTTAATGGGGACAGCAGGGACCCACGCTGTCCATGTGTTGCTGTGAGCAAGTAGGTCTGTGAACCATTAATTGGAGTGAGAATCTTGCTGCTTAAATGGATTAATGGTTGGAATTGTTGTTCTTCGAGCTCTTTTCAAGCCTAAATATTTCTCTGATTCTATGATCTTACGTCGAAGTGTTGGCAGCTTTAAGGTCTCAAGATGCAGGGCCAGAAACTGGGCAGGACTGAGCACATGAGATCCATTACTGTAGGCAATACATATCTATGTATATATTTTTATTATTTTATTTTTATTTTTTAATTTTTTCTTTTTCTTTTTCTTTTTCTTTTTCTTTTTCTTTTTCTTTTTCTTTTTCTTTTTCTTTTTCTTTTTCTTTTTCTTTTTCTTTTTCTTTTTCTTTATTTAGTAAAGGGATCAGGTAGAACTTTCTTGCTTTACAACTGCAGGAACACACACACCTGGTTGTACCAAGTAACCAGAGAACAATTTTGTCAATTGCAATAGTTCATAGAGTTTGTGGACTGTAGGAGTATCCCACCCTAAGCAGCAACAACTCTTCTGCTTTGCAACTGTTTTCTGGCTCCAGAGAAATTCTAACCCAAGTTGTGGAGTAAATCTGGGCACCACTGCCTGACAGAGAGGTGAATTGCCACTGAATTTCTTCTGTGTATGAGTTGACAGCTTTTCCTAAAGTCTGATTTCTACAAAACAAGGCTATTAATAATTAAGGAGTGAGTAAAAGCTCATGTCACTCCTCCACTATTTGGTATTGGCATTTGATGACAGCCACATTTCTAAATGTGATTTAGATGCTGGACTTTCCATAAAACAAAATAAAGTATGTCTGTCTAACTGAATTTGAGCAGTCATCTACTTTTGACTGTTCCTGATCATTCCCCATGAAATATTTGCTCCTGAGACAGCCTTCCCATCTATTCCCACATTTTTAATTTCATATGGGTGACAAGTGTCAAGTTTAATTCCCCATGATTCCTTTATCATTTTTTTTTGCTTTCTATTATTCTATTTATTTATAGCTAATTATCTATGATTAATTATTTTGTTAACTGGTTGATTCTAGGTTTTGGCGTGCAAAATCTGGTCCACTGCAGCCACTCCAGATTCTTAGAGTTTCCCCAGTGGAATCTATAAAGATATTCAAGGTATTTCAATAGGAGGCTATTTAGACTGTTTATGTCACAGAGTTTGCTTTTTCAACATCCCTATGTAAGAATTCACTTAGGCTTCTGCTTTCCAATGTCAGATACTGATGCTTGTTAATCAAGTGCCAAGAGTAGAAAAAAGCTCAGCACATGACATCTGTGATTTACTTGTGACTGATGCTGAGACATGAAAGAATAACTGGAAGTACAGACAGGGAGGAATGCAATTTGTCCCTTCTGGAATCAAGGACAAGATATGAAGCTTCATTTTTAATGCAAAATATGAGAGCAATCTTAGGAACCCACACTGCTTTTCTCCCAGTGTACAACTCAGGAAGATGGTCTTTCTCACTTTTTCTCTCCCTTCTCTGACCTGATCAATCCCAAGTACTTTTCCATAAAGTCAAGCAAATTCAACAGGAATTTTACTTTTTCCTTGGCCTTAATGGGCTCCTTATTGGAGAACATGTTGCAATGAGGAAAATTATGTGTTTGAAATTATTCAGGCACAGGGGGTTTTGTTAGGTGTAACCTCTAAAAAGAAGTTGTTCTGCTTGCACTTCAAAACAAACAGCAAATGCTGCTGTATTTTCTCAGCACCTGAACAAGCCTTTCTTTACGCTTTCCTGATCAAACTGCTTTAAGGTGATGTATCCTGATTTCAGACCCTGATTTAGCTCAGGTGGTCAACTCTGGATTTTTAAACATTGGGATGGGCTGCCCAAGGAAGTGGTGGAGTCACCAAGCCTTGAGTCATTCTAGAAAAGACTGAATGTGGCACTTAGTGCCATGCTCTTGTTGATAAGGTGGTGATCAGTCAAAGGTTGGGCTCAGGGATCTCAGATGTTTTTCCCAACCTGATTAATTGATTCCGTGATTCTGGTGGAATCTCAGATGTCTCTGAGCTGGAGATTTTGACCTGTCCATTGTTAAGCTGTACAGACAGAGGGAACCTACCTGCAGCAAATCTGGGGTTGACACCAAGATGAGAGAAGTTGTCACTGACCTGAGGGGCAGAGCCACAGTTCAGAGGCTCTCAACAAGCTTGAGAGACGAGCTGACAGAAAACTCCTGGAGTTCAGCAGCACCAAATGCAGGAGCTTGCTCTTGGGACAAAGGGAAGTGTCTGAATTCCACAGCTTCCAGAAGAACAGACATGATAACAAACTGGATATGCATATGTAGAGCAAGAAACTCTTAATATGAGTAGGGTTTGGAGCAAAATGGGTACCAGGAGATGCTGAATTGGTTTAGGCTGGAAAAGCTTCCTCTAGAAGCATTTAACTGTTCTCTGCAACCACTAATTGAGCCAGACTTTGCTCAAAACTATAGAATAAAAGGACAAAAGACAAGAGTCAAAGACATAAAAGGGGAATTTCCAAGAAAATCAAGTAAAAAATCCTTTGCAAGGGGAGCAGTTATCGACAGAACAGGGTCTCCAGAGGGGTTGTGGAGACTCTCCTTGAAGCTATTCAAAACCCAACATTTCACAGACCTGAGCAACATGATCTAGCTTTAAATATATACAATCACAGAGCAAGTGGAACCTTTAGAGGGTTTTCATGACTTTTTTTTTCCCCCCCATTTCTGCATCTATATATAAAACAGTGTAGAAATCTGAATTTCCTTGGAGTCCAGATAATAGTTAAGCACCAGTCTTGTGGATCATAATGCTGTTATTTTACTAATGCAGTCCTACCTTAAATCCAGATCCTATGACTCTCAGGTCACTTTTCCACCTACCCTGGTTCTAAAAATTGCATATCACATCAGCAAACTCACCGAGGAGCAACCTAAATAAATGAATACCAATATGCTTCTACATATTGTGCTCTGTAGGCTTCCTCTCTTGTAGAGCTTGTCAGCTTCGTTGTATCAGATGCCAAATAAGCAGTTTAGAATCTCAGAATTTTACCTTTTCCTTTCTCCCTCAAAAGAAACTTGATGTGATAAAAATTCAATGTTCTTTTAACAGCAAGGAAAAATTTAGCAGCAATAAAAACTGAGGGCTAATTTTGGGTCTTGACAGGTACATGAAGAAGAAGAAAGTTTTGAAACAATTTTCAAGGATAATTCAGTTCCAGAATTAAATTTGGGATCACAATCTGTTGTCTGAGGTTCATATTTATTCCTTAAGGTACTTCAATTTACTGCTGAAGTAAATTCTAGAACATGATACAAATGTCACAATGCCTAAGCTTTAATGTCCATGTTGCTAACCATGACACCCATGCCCAAAGGGCTTGAATCTGTAAGTTCTTGTTCAACAAGGACAGTAGGTGGGAGGGAAAATGATACATGAATAGAAGATCAAACACTAGATACATTTCTCTGCACAGACTGGAAGTAAAATGCCAATCTTCCACCAAAATGCTTTCTTATTTTCAAGAATACGAGGGAAGAAATGATTGTTGTTCACCAAAAAAATGTGAGATCTGACAAATTAGTGTGCCACATCCACAGCCAGTTTATGCTGATTTATACTAGGGATTTTGGATGGGGTGCTGAAATTTAAAACTCAGCTCAGTAACATTTTCTCATGTGGTCCTGTTAACCCTGTAACAGCTCTTTGGGAATCAATCAGTAGCTGCGCAAACAAGGTTGCTTCCCAAACTCTGTCCTGTATTTTTACCTCATGCTTTCACATCACAACTGGCATCTGCCCAGAATGAAGGAACAGCTTGCTAAATCCATGGTGTATGTTTTTGTGCACATGCTAAAAAAATCCTTTCCTTATCTTCTGTATTGATCGGGACATTCAGAACTTCATTTGTTAAAGACAGAGCAAAAAAAAATGCAAGTGTTAGCTGGCTGCTGTAGCAGAGAGCACTTCAAGGACTTTGAAAATTCATTTCTCTTTTTTATGCAGTTTTTTGATTTTGTTCATTAAATTGTGGATATTTCAGAGGTTACAGGTGTTGTTCCCTTTATTGTTTCAGTGAATTTCATGGAAAATTGAGCTGGCCTACGGGTGACTTTGGCACATGTTCTTTAAGTTTATTTGAGCTCTTGTCATCAATTATATTTGACTCCAGCTTCAAGAAAGTATTTCAATAACTTAGTGATCTGTAACAAGTCATGCATGCAACTCTTCCTGCCAAGGGCAGGTTTTCAGACTCATATACTTTAAGTCAGTGACCACAGGAATACTGTATATCAATGATATCAATTATATCAATAAAAAAGATATTTCCAGGGACCTCCTAGGGAACTCTACTTTTTTCCATGAGAAAGTCTGAGCCCCTCATTTAAGCACTTGTCTTGCTGTAGGCAGCCAATTATATACATTATAATTCTACTCCAAGCAATAAAAAGATTCCTAGGTGAAGTTGCACCAGAAAGAAATCATAAAAGAAATTTTGGAATAATTTAAAAAATCTTTATGTCAAAAAGAAGAGATGACTCTTGAGACCGGATATGAGCACAATTGATTAGCCATGGAAAACATATTGTTTAATAGTTCTGTAACTGTTTTATGGAATTTGATGGTTTGCCTCAGAACTCACTGACACAGAAACCTAGGAAAATAAAATTTTCTAAGACTCTACAGTAACCTCAGGCCCTTCCAGATCAAACTCCCCAAAGTGAATTAGCAACAATATTTTAAGAGCACTTTTTTATACATCAAGATGTATTATTTCACCCTGGTGCTTCAGTGGGTTGGAGGAAATAGCCAAAGGCCCCCATTTGATTGTGATATGTCAATAGAAATTCCAGGTTTTTTCACCTCTCTGTTGAAGAAGCTTTCTTAGTGGTGATAGAAAATCAATTTCCTTCCTGGAAGGCAGGATTTAATTTCACAACTTTGAAAAGTAAAACAAAACAAAAAGCATATTTATGAGGGAAGAATATCTTCACAATCAGACATCTTCAGGCTTCCCATGGTTGGACTTCCTACAACTTAATTTTTCAACACAATCTAAGCTGTCTTTTCTCATATCTGGAATGTTTTCTGGTGCTACTGTGCTGCTTCCTTCCATCTGGGAAGCACCAGTGGGGTAAAAAGGCATGGATCGATATGTAGAGGAGAGAAAATGTAAGGAAAAGGGGATTACAAGGGAAAGGGAAGATAGGAAGGACACAGTGAGGAAGGCAGGAAGGAAGGCAGGAAGGCAGGAAGGCAGGAAGGCAGGAAGGCAGGAAGGAAGGAAGGAAGGAAGGAAGGAAGGAAGGAAGGAAGGAAGGAAGGAAGGAAGGAAGGAAGGAAGGCTTGCCTGTAGTTGAGTTTATTCCCTTCTTTTCCCCACATGGAGAAGGAGGCTGTTCCAGTGCCCTCAGCCTGGTTCATGGGTCTGTGTTGCAGTCAATCCCCGTCTATCAGGGCATGCCCCTGAACACAAAAGGTATGAAGAGATGAGGCAGTTTGGGAAAATTTGAGACATTTTCCATTTTTAGCAGTACCAAAAAGAGAAATGACAAAGCCTTTATCCCCCTGTGTCCTTTCAGGAGGGTAGCTGAAACAAATCCCCAAGAGCAAGTACAGAGGAGATTTTTTAAAAACAGAAACAACCTTCTTTCTGTTCTTTCTATCACAACTTTTTTTTTAAAAAAGCAATACCAAGCCTAAAAAGGAATTTGGTTTCCACTCAATGCATTAGTTTTGACTTCTTGATATTTTCATTTTCTTTTTATAGTCTAAATAAATGCTCTTAAAATTCTTCTCTTCAATGTTTCAAAGACAAATCCTTCCCTTTTGGGTCTGATTGATATTTGGGGTTCTTATTTCCCTTGAAGCGTTTGTATAAGTTCTTCAAGAATATTTAGCAAGGATTTTTATGTCTTTGGGACGTGGGGATGATATCTTTAGCAGCAACTCTTTGATTTGCAGAACACCCTCATTTTATATCCCATACCTTCTTGAGGCATAGAAAGAATGAATTGAGGAATGCAACTTTTTTTTTTTCCTATGTAAACCTTAATGTCTTCTGTGTAGAAATACATGGGACAATTACATTGCTATTTCACCAGCAGCTAAAAAACAACAATTTGTGTGAGCTTGGTGATGTGTTCCAGCAGCAGGGAAAATGAAAATGAGTCCCTTGTCTATATAACATTTCCTTCAGGATAGTAAGAAAAAGGCAGATAGAGAGACTGCCCAAAGTCAGTAAGGGAGCTGGAAGAAAGCAATACAAGTAGTACTGACAGTCTTCTGTTTGTCAAATGAAGGTTTTGAAAACTGGATTATGCAGTATTTTGGGACTGTTTTCTCTCTTTTTATCTATTCCTTTTCAAAAGAGCTTAAGTACATCTTTTTGGGAGTATTGTATTCCCACATAATGCTTTAGATTGTTCCAAAAAAGAGAAATTTTTTAAAAAGTGTTTCAGCAACAAGTATGAAATAAGCTCTACCCATGAGGGTGAATCCATTTTTAATCACAACTCAATAGTAACTAAATTCTGATTGATATTACCATAAAGCCATAATATTGTGCATTTTCTTACTACCACTGCTAATCCTGCCACTAACCAATGTAATTCAGAGTGTTCACCTCAGTAGTAAACATTTTTATCACCACTCTTTTTCCTTTTTGACAACAAATGAGTATCTAACAGGTATTCTTCAAAATTTGGGATCCTACCCACTGCTGATAGAGATCATGGTCAATTTTTCTTGCTGACTATCATAAATTAGTCATTTATGAATGACAGGCTTAAGATTCTTGGCTTCTAAATTTCAGAACAAAGACTCCAGACCTTACAACACTGTGGTATAAGTTCCAATAGGTCACCTGGCTTGTTATTTGAGGCTGTTGCTGTTATCACTGTACTCAGAAAATGTTTTATGTTTGGCTAACTCATGATTTTCAAAATGGCATCCTTGATGTTGAGTTTTTGATGTTGAATAAGCCTTTTTAAGAACGTTGAATAAGCCTTTTTAAGAACATTTGATTTCCAGGGGAGAAAACCTTATTCTTCATTCTTAAAGGCTGCATGACCCTCACAGAGATTTCCTCAGACATCTGATTTTTCATTAAGCTATAAAAACCAGGTTAGACTGGTTGACTTTTGTTCTTATCTTTATTACAGCTTTTTTTTTTTTGGGGGGGGGGGTGGAATTTCCAGTAATTTTACATTTACTTCAGATCTTGAATTTTCCTGTTGAATAACTTACTACCAAGCTTGATCTTTACGCATTCATTCTAACATGGAATTCAGGATGACCTGGATGTTGGCTTAATAAAATGTCAGATGGATATTCTTAGCCTTTTTAATAGACATACTGTGATTTGTATGATGATATTGTCAGTTAAAATACCATGTAGGGTTAAGTGAAATGTCTGTGCATATTAGATTGAAGTGAATACCTTTACCAGTAAGGTAAGCTATGGCTGCCAGGGCTGGACTTGGAGCAAGGAAGAAGAAATAATTTGCTTGCTTGTATTTGTGCTTTATGGTAAAGATAAAATATCTGAGGATCTGGGAAACTAGACTGTACTGCTCCTTGATTGCAAATTTTCATTTTCACCATCATATCTTGATAAATTGTTCTATAGAACTCTCAATTACCATTAAAGTTCTTCATTATAAATTCATCTTACCTCTCAGTTATACTCCCAAGATTACTTCCTTGGCATATGCTATCCCCTTCATAATTTCGGTCCATCTTCTGTTCCGAACACATTTTAAATATGAATCCTTGATCACTAAATCCTAGTTTGCTATCAACTTCCATTCTAGTTGATTCATCTTCATCAATTATAGTGAGAAATAATCATTAAGATTATTTTAGTGACACAGAGGAGGAAGGATGAGATTGACTCACTCAAGACTATTTAGAAACTGTTTGTTGGAGACAGAATAGCACAGACCCTCTCAATTCCAAATTAGTGCCTTCAACACAAGACCATCCCGTCAAACACGTGCTGCTGACCCTACATGTCTGAGGCCCCCATCTGTTTTCATGCATAAACAGATGGTAAATTGAACTTTTTTCATGTGAAACTTTATTCCCCAGGTGCTATAGCTTCATAAATTATATTTTAAAAAATCATAGTAATTGGAAGAAGATGTCAGGGTATAACAAACTCTCACATTGTAAATCCCACTATGAAATGAATTTTTGTTTACTAGTGACTAGGTCTATTATCCCAAAATTGTATGGAAAATTTTAATTACTTTAAAGACAGAGCAAACATTTAGCTACTCACTAATATTTTATTTAATACAAATTCATGAAAGGTCTGACTGTAATTAAATGAGGGGTACATGATAATATGCACAGTGATTTAGCTGGTGCTAATATATTAGTAAACAGATATTTGTGTAAACACCATTAATGTTTGAAGTGTTGCATAGGGAGCATATGACATCTTCTTTTTGCAGGTTAAAATATCCAGTATATTTCAGTATTTTTGCGAATCAGCAAGAAGGATGAGCATTTAATGGGAGTTTTGTGGAACACATGGAATTGAAGGAATTGGTTTTCTTGAAGAAACACTGACAGTCATGGTGCTAAGGCTTGAGATCCTCACAGATCAACCTGAGTGGCCACAGGATAACACTAGACATAAAAATAAAGGGGGATGTACTGGAAGGTTCTAGAAACATATAGCCATTTGTGTTCTGGTAAAAACATTTGATAAAAACATTCCTGTCCAAACAAATGTGTATTTTTGATTTCATATTAGATTTACAGAGCTGCATTAAAGAGAGGTGGTGAGCATCTCCTTGGGTGGGATCTCTGCTGCTCCTTAGGGCTGTACACCTGGATTCTCCATGAGAGTGGAGTTCCCAAAAGCTGAAGGAACATCAGATTTATTCACTATCTGTCACCGACATTTTTTCATAAAAATCTTTTTTTTGGGAATTTTCCTCTTCTGGGAAGCTAAGGCCCCAGAAGAAGAATGTAAACAATTGCTATCTGCTGCTGTGGAATGCAACAGGTGCACCTGTGATTGGTCTTCTGTGAGTGTTTGGATTTGCTGACCACTCACGGGAGAGTTGTCCTTGTTTTCTGCTTGGACACAGAACTTTGTTGTATTCATTCCTATTCTATTCTTAGCTTAGCAGCTTCTGAACTTCTCTCTCTATTCCTTTTAGTATAGTCTTAATGTATTATATATCATAAAATAATAAATCCAGCCTTCTGATCATGAAGCCAAGATTCTCGTCTATCTCTTCACCCCTGAGGAACCCTTTCAAAGCCATGCAACAACTATCTATACTTCTTTGCCTAATTCTTATCATATTGTCAGTACTGTTGTTATTACAGCAGTTTTGTTGCAATATTGGCTGCTTTGGATCCTTTCATTGGGATCTGGAACCCTGCATCCTTCCTGGAAGAGAACACCAGGCTGAAAAGAGCCAGTAATTTTGCACAATATCTATAAATTGAAATTCACATTTTATGTGCTTTGCTTTTTGCAAGAAAAGTGTAAGTGCACTGCAGAAATGGACCATGTTAGGGTCTGTGTTTGACATCTTGCCCACTGGTAACATCTTAATTCACCAGAAAGTGCCGCAGGCTCACTGTGTTTCAGTTCTTTGGCTCTGCAATACCATGTACACTCAAGTGCATTATTTTAGTTATGAGCTGTGTTTCCTAGCAGATCTTCACTGCACAATGGAAAGAGACTGCAGTGTGAGGAACAGCTGTAGTGAAAACATTCCAGTTATCCCGTTGGCCATCAAATTCAAATTTTGAAACACCAGATGATGCAGTACATGATCTTACAAAATGTGGGGAAAATTGCTTTAGCTTGGACAGATGTATTTTATGTAGTGACTAAATTAGTCAGTTTTAGGACAGTTTTAGCTTGTGGCAAGCTACAAGCATCAGCGAGAGTTGTTAGTCTAGAAAAGCATATAACTTTCACTTTTATGAAAGAGAAAATGATGCTGTTGTTTACAAAGTCTCAAGTCTAGTGTGACTAATTTAGCATTTAACTTATGCATGGATAAACCTCAGACATAGTGTTCTATATATCTGTGGTGGAGAGGGAAGGGAGGGAGGTGTTAAGAATGGAAGAAATTGGTGGGAAATGAACCAGTAGCCCTGGATGAAATATTTTCATCCCATAACTAGTCAGTGGAGAGCAATACAGTGTCTCTGACAACCTGCTCAGAACCATCTAGTTTGACTAAATTAGCTCCCTGAACTAAAAAGGCTTGTGGCTGTAGCTGGAGGTTTACCAGTCCGCAGAGGATTTAAGCAAACTGTGGTGAACTCAAGACTGTCAAAAGTGTGAATTGCACAATCAGCAGGTCAATATGGATATATGGCTTTAAAATAACAGAGGAAATAAAAAGTAACATGGTGGGGGAAAAGTAAAAAAAAAAATAAACAAAAAGAAAGAAAAAAGGTGCAGAATAGCAAAAAATACTTCATAAAAATATGTGTACCAATAAACAAAAACCAATTTTTGAACCCTCAGGCATGTAGGGAACTGTTATCTGTGGCATTTTGTTTACTGAAAGCATCAGAAATGTACAGTAATTTAAATATATATACATATATATACATATATATTGCAGGCATTTTTTAAAAATCTTAAATTTGGTTACATTTTGTCATTAGCAAAAATGTCAATATAAAATATTTGACTATATGTTTCTATGTAGGGAACTCACCAAGGTTCCAGTTAATGGACTAGTTTGCATTGAAAAATTACTATATAAAATCCTACTAAGGGCCATCCCAATAACTGGGCTTGATATTTATATCCACACTTACTCCTACTATTTTTGTTAGAATACAGAAATGCTTCTTAACTAAAATTAAAGAAATCATAGAATAAAATTAAGTACATGAAAATGAAAATAAAATAAATATATACTTCTACTTAGCAATACAGCTTCCATAATGGGAACTCCTGTCCTGTATCTGAATATACAATTATGGACCTCTGTTATTCTATCTTCAGAAAGTTCTCTGAATTCTCTTTTCTTACAGAGATAAGAGAATTCTACCTTCTCTTTGTATTTCATTCTTCCACTTCTGTAGAAAACTTTCTCTCTAGTGCTCAGTATGTTATAATTCTTGGAAAGTACTTAAAGATGACCTCCTGATTCAAGCCCCTCTGCAAATACAGACAAATATTTAGATTGTGGCTCCATATCTTGGCATTAAAATCCTATGATCTGTCAAGATAAGCATCCCTGGCCACATTTCACAGCTCAGAGAAAGACAGGTCAGGGACAGACCCACCCATGTGTTCACATCTGTGTTGTGTGGTAGAGAAGGGCGCATCAATCCAGGGCTTTTAGCTTCCAAAGCCTCTCTGCCCACATCATCCAGTGTTGCTGTTCCCTAAATTGCAATGAGTAAGATCCAGTGAGCTGAAGTTTCTTGCACAGAAACTGCTTCCATACAGAAAATTACTAGGAAAGCATATGAGAATTCGGAGCAATTCAGAGCAGAGCATTTGTGCGTTTGTGTCTGTCCTAAGCCTTCTGGAAATTCTTCAAACAGCTTGGAGTTTGTTCAGTCCTGTGCTCCTGTAAATCTCCTGATTGTGGAAACTCCACTCAGATCCTGGGCATCCCCGCTACAGAACACAATACCTATAATTTCTAATGTTATTTCAAAATTGATCTGAAAAAATTGGGATCATGCTTAGCAGTTTCTGAGAGTCAGAAATGATCTGCATTGTGTGGTTGACCAACCTTGTTGATTCAAAGCCTGAGTACACAATGCAATTTCCAAAAGCAGGATTTCTCCTGGGTCTGTCTGTGCAGCCAAGCCTCCTGTTTATCTTGACAGGATGTTCCTCTCTTCTGCCCCTTATGGCTGGTCAAAGAGAAGATCAACTTATCCTTTTTGGTTTAGAAAAGCCAAGAAAAAGCAAACACAAAAAGGAAAATGTTAATATAATGCAGTTACATACTGTGGATAGGGAGGTTTATGTTACCTGAGCAGTCATGACAAGAAAAAAGATTGAGACATTTAACAAGGCTGTAGTTGAAAGAAACAATCCTAAACCTAAAAATACACATTTATTCATCTTCGTTGACTTTAGGCAAATAATTTGAGCTGTTGGACATAGTTTTCCAGATTTAATAAAATATATTGAATGAACAAAATATCTGTAAGTAATTCCTTTCTTTTTTCCTGGGTTTGAGTTAATATTTTTCCCACTGCACTGAATTTATCTAAGACAGCTGTACCTTTAAATATGTAATTACTTTCCTTTGCCTACTGCTACAGACCTTTCCTTGGGGGAAAGGTATCAGAAGAACAGTTATCTGCATCTCAGATGAAGTGGAAAATTTAGTTGTAAGTGGCATTTACTGCTCTCTTCAGTAGCAATAATCCAACCATTGAAATGTTACTAAGATTGCTTCTTTTGACCCTTTTTAACAAGATCACAGCTGCCAGCATTTCAAGTACCCTTATCAACCAGACCCAGCAGTGGCTTCAGGAAAGGCATTACCTGATGTGGGAAGCTTTAAGGTGTCAGAAAGAGCCAATCAGCTCCAGTACAAAGCAATTCTTATCAGAAATCCCTTGCTCTTTGCTTTGTATGATTGTTCCCTTCCATATTGAGGTGGGGGCTGTAAGAATGATTGAAGAAAGAGCTTTGTGAGTAATGTACAGGCGTTTTCTCTACATAAGTGTCTTTTATGAAACATCAACTTATTAAAGCGGTTGCTATAGTGTGTGCATTGGAGGCCATGGGAGTGCAAAGCTTTCAGAGGTGAGGTTTGCAAAACACTGGGCAACATTTAAGGTGGTCAGAGCAAAATATTCAGTGGTTCCCATCAGTATGGTCTAAACAAAATTTCTACTGTAACACCAAAACCATGGAAATTTTCTCATTTTTTCATCTACTCAATTGCAGTGTCTCTCCCTAATCAGGGGAAAGACAAATTGATACTACAGAAGAAGGTGAAAGTACTCCATGGTAGAAAATAACCTTTGTCAACATCAAAAATTAAGGATTGGAGAAGAAGCAGGTGTTGAGCACAATTAGCTCTCTAGGAACTCTTTCAGAGTTGAAAATTATAGCTTTTATAGACATCCAAAACTAGTAAGAAGTAGAGGATTTAGGGAAACATAATTTGGATTTTCTATTTTATCACAGAATCATGGAATATGCTGAGCTGTAAGGGACCCATCAGGATGTTCAACTCCTTGCCCTGCACAGGACACACCAAGAATCCCACCATGTGTCTGAGAGCATTGTCAAAATGCCTCTTGAACTATGTCAGGCTTGGTGCTGTGACCACTTCCCTGGGGCGCTTGTTCCAGTGTCTGAACACCATCTGGGTTAAAAAACTTTTCCTAATATCCAACCTAAACTTCTCCTGACTCAGCATCAGGCCATTTCCTTGAGTTCTGTCACTGATCACAAGAGCGAAAGGATCAATACCTGCTTCTCTGCTGCCCCTCATAAGGAAATTGAAGACTGTGAGATATTCCCTCAGTCTCCTCCAGGCCAAGTGACCTCATCTGCTCCTCCTCAGATTTCTTCTTGAGAGCCTTCACCACCCTTGTTTCACTTTTACGGGTGCTCTTTAATGGCTTCATGTCTTATATTGTAGTGCCCAAACCTCACACAATACTGAGGGTGAGGCTGCCCCAGTGCAGAGCAGAGCAGGACAATCCCCTCTCTTTCCAGGCTGGTGATGCTATGCTGATGCCCCCAGGACAGGGCTGTCCCTCCTGGCTGCCAGGACCTGCTGACTCATGTTCAATTTGCCATGGACCAGGACCCCAGGTCTCTTCCCACAGAGCTGCGCTTCAGCCTCTCGTTGCCCAGCCTGTCCACACAACCCAGGTTGTCCCATCCCAGGTGCAAAGTCTGGCACTTGCCCTTGTTAAAATTCATATGGGTGGTCGAGGTCTCCCTGCAGGGCCTCTCTGCCTTTAAGGAAGTCAACAGATCCTCCCAAATCAGTGTCATCAGCAAACTCAATTAGTAATCCTTGGAGTCATTAATGAAGACGCTGAAGAGCCAAGGACAAGGATGGAGCCTGATGGAACCCCACTGGTGCCAGGTCTCCAGTCTGATGTCACCTAGCTCATTGCAACTCTTTGTGCCTGACCTGTGAGCCAGTTGCTCACCCATCCCAGAACACAGTTATCCAGCTGAATCCTGGACACATTGTCCATAAGGATACTTATGAAAGCCCAAAAATATTTCATCTACTGGCTTTCTTCAATCAGCACAGGGGTTCACCCTTTTGTAAAATGAAATTGGGTTTGGCAAGAAGAATTTTCCCCTCATTAAGCTGTGCTGGCCATAACTGAGGACTGCTTTGTCCTACAGGTGTTTTTCAGTATTTTCCAGAATAATCATTTCCATGATTTTATAAGATATCAAAGATACATCTCTCTCTCTTTTTTTTGCTTGTTAGGGAAAGAATGGAAGCAGAAGTGTTTGTATTCATATATCTTCATCTTTTTCTAGATGTCACCGTAGCATTTGCTTTCTCTGCTGTATATCTTGCAGCTTTTACATGGATTAAATAATTTTAGGCTCCAATGTAAAATATTTCAAGATCCATTGCAGAGATCCTCTTTTTCATGGTAAAGTGATAATGATTGATCATTCCATTATTGATTGCTGAGAAACATATTTTAATCCATTACTATTTTTATTATTATTATTCAGAAGGTTTAAAAATTAAATGAAGCATAATGAACAAATTGATATTAGCATAAGTATTTTTGCATCATGTTCACAGTCCACTCATATATTTCTTATAATAAACAAAAACAAAAGAGTAAGTTTTGTAGCATGAGAATATGTTAATATTGAAGTCTGTTAATAAATGCAAAAATTTGCTTCAAATTAGATATATTCTTAATTGTTTGAAGCTTCTTGATGCATTGGGAATGTCATTCTATATAATTTGAAAGCAGTAATCAAAGGAATGGATGCAGAAATAATGCATCCATTAAATAATGCATATAGTTGAAAAGCTTAGATGTCAGCCTTAAGGCCTGTGTAAGCTTACAACAGACAGTGTTGGGAATATCCACTAGAAAATAATGCTGCAAATATAAATTTCAACTATTTCTCATTTCTGAGATTGACTGACAGTATGTTCCACCTTTTCAGAAAAGGATCTTGGAGTCCTGGTAGACACCAAGTCCAAAAAGAGCCAGCAATGTGCCCTTGTGACAAAGAAATGTGTTCTGCAAGGTGAACCTGGCATTGTCTGGTACTGCCTGTGTGCAAAAATTTTGCATTATTCTCTAATTTGCTGAATCTATCTCTAGAGTTCATTCCTGCTCAATACAGCAACATTCAAAGGATTTGTTTACACATTTAGTAAAGATCAATATGTTTTCAATATGCCTGGAATTGCTTAATGAGTGTCCTGAAAATATGATGCAAGATGAAAAATTGATTTGATGTGATTCTTGTGTGAGATCACCTATGAACTCATTGATTTTTGTTGGATGTCAACTTTGCAAAACGCTTCTTAGAAGTTTTCAATTCTGAAACATCTGTGCTGAAATTAAAAGCCAACCTGAGTCAATAAAAAAGCTTTGATACCTTTCTGGTGTTGAAAACTTTATGCAAGTGTGCACATTTTATAAAAGGCATAAATATATTAACAACCATTGCTCCACTCCTTTAAAGTACATATTTCCTATTGAACATTATATGAGTTAAAATATAAAGAAAAGGAGATGGGAATACTTCATGTTTCCCTTGTAGTGACTAAAGAATTTTCTTGGGAAGGAAAATTAGTGATCCCTACTCAGGCTCTTCTATACAGTAACAGAGGAAATGTAGGATTCTAGCTCATGCTTTTCAGAAGACAGAAATTTTATTAATTCTTTCAAAGGGAAGAAGGCTTTTAATTTTCAAATAGTTTCAAGAACCATAAACTGATCCTTCTCTTGAAGATGAATAGTTAAAAAGACAGGAAGGAAGATAAAATATCTGACAGAAGATATCTAGATAATAAAATAACTTTTTAGTCAAGTAGTACATTGGGTTTGCATGTAAAGGTTTCGGTATTCATGTCTTCATCTTTTTCTAGTTGTCACCATAGTATTTGCTTTCTTTGCTGCATGTCTCGCAACTTTTACATGGATTAAATAATTTTAGGCTCCACTGTAAAATATTTCAAGATCTATTGCTGAGATCCATCTTTTTCATGGTAAAGTGATAATGACTGATCATTTCATTATTGATTGCTAAGAAACATATTTTAATATATTATTATTATTATTACTATTATTATTCAGAAGGTTTAAAAAAATTTAAAAAAACATAATAAATTCTATCTGCTTAGAGTTGGGGGGCTACAGGGGTGGCTTCCATGAGGAGCTGCCAGAAGTTTCCTTCATGTCCAGCAGAGCCAATCCTTGGTGGTTCCAAGACAGACCCACCACCAGCCAGGGCCATCAGTGATCCTGGTAGTGAATCTGGCAAAATATATTTAAGAAGGGGGAAAAGAACTGCACAACAACAGGCAAAGAAGGAGGCGTAAGAATACGTGAGGGAAACCCCCTTGCAGACATCAAAGTCAGTGAAGAAGAGAAGGAGATGTTCCAGGTGCCAGATTGGAGATTCCTCTGCAGCCCCTGGTGCAGCCCGTGGTGAGGCAGCTGTGCCCCTGCAGCCCCTGGGGGTCCATGGGGATGCAGAGATGCCCCTGCAGCCCAGGGAGGTCCCTGGGGATGCAGAGATCCCTCTGCAGCCTGGGGAGATCCATGGGGATGCAGACATCCCCCTGCAGCCTGGGGAAGACCCCACACTGCAGCAGGGGGATGCTGAAGGAGGCTGTGACCCCATAAGAGGCCCATGTCAAGCTGCCAGAGTTAGCACATTAAGTCAATACATGAACTTTTATAGGATGAGGTATTTGAGTGTGTGCTGTTCCCATTTGTCTCCTGTTGAAAACACTCTACCTT
Organism: Zonotrichia albicollis; assembly: GCF_047830755.1. NCBI lineage: Eukaryota > Metazoa > Chordata > Aves > Passeriformes > Passerellidae > Zonotrichia > Zonotrichia albicollis. Next base: position 148,623,919 of record NC_133819.1, read on the forward strand.
GTAAAAATACATAGGTGAATAAATAAATCAACAAATAATAATCTTCAGCAACCCACAAGTTTAAGAACAGAGAGCCAGTCTTCTGTGCTAAATGGTTCCTGTTATGGTTTCCTACAGTCTCAGCTGATGAATATTTATTAACTACAGAAACAGAAACAGCTTCAGCAAAAAAAAATATTAGACAGTCTGATACCTGAATGACTATGTCTGGTCTCAAGTGACTTTTCATAGGCTATTTGTGTGCAAATACTTTCAGGCAAAGCTCAGGATTGTATTTGTCTTTTCTTTATGGGTTTCACTGTCATTAAATTAGAGACTCAGTCTCCTTTTGTTTTGCACATAGTTAGATTTATGCTTACACTTTAAACATGGCTTGATACTCTGAAAGTAATACCTGAGCATAGTCACTGATCAAATTATGTGTTCAGCTGGGATTCTAGAGGGTGGATTGAAATATCTCTGATATAAATCAGAGGGCAGAGTTGATTCAGGGTTTCATTCATTGCAGATGAGTATTGTTAATTACTGACTACCCTGTGAAAAAGAAGGCTCCACAGCTCTATCTTGATCAAAAAGTGAGCAGGTTGGACTACCTACTTCAACAGGATAGTAAATTGTAGTGGGAAAGATACACCAAAATACCTGGGAAGCATCATCCAGATGATAGTATCAGTAATTACCTAGAAGATTTCCAGGGTCAGTATCATGGATTTATAGATTTTACTCCTGAAAATCTAGATAGGTGATAACACCTGTCCTCTGACAAACCACCAAAATTCAGAATTACAGTATTGACCTTAAGCCCCCTTGAAATTACTTCAGCAGTTCCCACTGTGGATGTGGAATCTCTCTCTTCCATAATTATTATTAATTTTGGATCTAGAACAATGGAACAATGCAACTAAGAGTCACAATGAAGATCAGTTGAGAAAGGAAGAGTAAAGAAGTGTAACCATGAGAGTAACTAGATTAGGACACATTTAAATATTCCTCTAAAATTTTTCTGCTGCTTTTTCTTCCAGGCCACAGAAATGGTCCTGACACAAAAATCTGATTTGAATGGACTGAAAGGTTTCTGCAGTTATATGTGATGGCTCCAAATCAGTTATTCTGATTTATACATAGAGCAAAGCCCCTTGTCTGTAATCACCTGCCATGAGAATGGTCAGAATAGTAAAGTGATATGTAAGCACAAGCTGCCAATGTACATCTGGGCTACATGTGAGCATTTTATATCACTGCTCCTGTCAGATTCTATCCCTTTCCATACCTTCCTTGCTGCCTCAAATGCTTAGAGAATTATACCTTAGATTCAGTTTGGTGTGAAGGATTCTTCTTTCCCATCATCACAGTACCCAGTGAATAAGAATGGTTGGAAGCACCTGTAGATGAAAGAGATTTAAGAAAAATGACAAAATACATATGGATTTTTCTTTGAAATATATTTCAGAAGACATAAGTAAAACAAAACATGAGAGAACAAAACAGCCACAACAACCAAACAAACGAACAGAGATTTCAGAAGAGCAGGAAATTTTCCTTATGTCAAGTTTGGCACTCCAGCTCTATTACCGTGTATGAATGCTAGAATGGAATATTTTTATATGAATGTCTCATATAAAGAACAGTTTCCAGGAGGAAACTGGAGGGAACTTAAAAGAATTAAATAAATGCTCTGAACTGATCATATGCCCCAGGTGTTCAACTAGAGTCAATTAACTCCAAGTGATTATTTTCCTTAGTTGGTACACATTTAAAAGCTGTCTACATTTTTCCAGCACTACTAATAGAATTCTCTGAATTTGATTTATATTTTGCACAACCTGTTGCTGCTTTTCCTTGAATTGCATATAGCAAATGGTCATATTCCACATGCTCTCCTTCCCAACAGGATGTACTTTGAACATATCAGCTCTGTAAATATGGTTAGCAATGCATGGTTGGTCTATGCAGCACAGCTTATTCAGAGAAAAAAGAAAAATTTAGTCTTCTTCATTGTTGCCTGTCAGTATTCAAGGCCAGTGGATTCATTTGTTTTCCATCTGCATCACTAGTTTCATTTTTTAGGATAGGAAACATTTCAAATTACATACAAGATGTGCTGGTTGTTGATGCGCTTATCTGTGATTCAGCCTCATCTTCTGGTTTTTTGTTTGTTTTTCTCTGGCCTGTTATGAAATGAACAGCTGCTTTGATTGTCTCACTAATAAGGAGAAAAAGCTCTAAGAGAGAGGTAAATCATATAATCCTATTTAAGTCAAAAGTGAGCTGCAATTGCTCATCAATGAGCAAAAAAATTAGAGTGTTTACTTTGACCAGCAAATTCTTTCTCCCTTGCTCATGCCATATAGCATGTAAATACAAATGCATTTGTTGCAATTAAAAAAAAAAAAAGAGATATCAAGAGTATGTCTAATGGAGGCAAAAGATGAGGGTACTTTGACTGTACTGATGGTACTTTTTCCTTTACTGACAACAGGGATTGAGTGCATGGTTTAAACTCCAGGTGAGAGAGTGTGGATTTGACTGTCGGTAAACTACAGCCTCTGTGACTCTGTGTAATAAATGATTCAGACAGAATCATAGAATCATAGAATATCCTGAGTCAAAGGGGACCCACAAGGGTCTTCAAGTCCAACTCCTGGCCCTGTGCAGGACGTCCCAACCATCCCCCCATGTGGCTGAGAGCATTGTCCAAATACTTCCTGAGCTCTGTCAGGTTTGGTGCTGTGGCCACTTCCCTGGGGAGCCTGTTCCAGTGCCCAGCCACCCTCTGGGGGAAGAACCTTTTCCTAATATCCGGTCCAAGCCTACCCGTTCACAACTTCAGGCCATTCCCTTGACCCCTGTCACTGCTCATGACAGATAAGATATCAGTGACTGCCTCTCCTCTTCCCCTCAAGAGAAAGTTATAACTGCAATGAGGTCCTTCAGCATCCTCCAGGCTGAACAAGCCAAATGACCTCATCCTCTCCTTGCATAGAGCCCAAATATTTTACTGAATTTGCCCTTAGTCAATGCAAACCACCAGAGCTGGGAAGATTGTACAACTGCTCTGAACATCCACACTGAAATCCTAAAGTTGATCAATGATTCTGACTGCAAGTTTGCTGGTCAAAGTGAATAGAAACAATGACTTCTGTCTTTGTCTAGCAGAGTGACAAAGGGATTTTGAAATTTCTAAGATTTTATGGACTGAAGATCTGCAGTAGTTATCCACTAAAGTAAGTGTCAATCTTTCACCTGAAGTATATAGCCCAGGGCAACCAGCTTGTGCTGATCTCCAGTACCTAGAGAAGCATCAGTTCTGGACTAACATTGATAGATACATGACACATTGTCCATTCTTCACAATATAAAGAGACTATCAAGGGCTCAAAGGCTGCCTTAGACTCATTTCTGGTAGAATTTGCTGAACGTTCATAGACAGTTCTGAATAGCAGAATCTAGCTACACAATTAACATGTTTGCACAGGGTGATTTGAAATATCTTTCAAATCACCCTGTGTAACTTTTAGCTTCTTGTTGGATTTTAATGTGTTTACTTTCTCTATTTTCTTTTAGTGTAATCATGGGTTGTTTCCATGGCATTTTGTTCATTTCCCACACTTTTGTACTTTCTTGACTGCCATTTGGTTCAAGATTTGGTAGAAAAAAATACCTGAGTGTTGGTCTAGGTGCAGGTCTCTTCAAGGACATTTCCTGAAAAAGAAAGAAATAATTACTATATAGTAATTTTTCCAAATTATACATGATGGAGAAGTGTTGCATCCAACTTAACCACTATAAAACACATTTTAATGAGAATATAGAGGCCTTATTTTGTAACCAAGTCTATGTCAGCCCAGATTAACCTTAAGTTTCGAGAACATGTCAAGTAAGAACACAGTTGAAAATGTGATCTAAGGGCAGCATCTTTCCAAAGTAAATATTTTTCCCCATGCAAGTACTTCACTAAGATAAAGAAATAAACAAAATTGAACCTGACATTGAGAAGATCCCCAAACGCTTGAAACATTTCATGGAGAGGAAAAAAATCTCCCCACAACTTCTGTCTAAAATCTGATTGATCAAAGAGCCCTATTCTGATCTCTCCCAATTGTACTGCTTAGGAGACTTTGAATGAAAGCAGGAGAAATGGAAACATGACACCAAGGGAGAAACAAACAAAAAAAAAAAAAAACAAAAAAAACCCAAACAAAACAAAAGAAAAAACCTTTTGATACTTACTCAGTGTGTCACTTTGAACGAATTATTTATCCATTTTAGTAAGTGATTCTATTTACCAAAATGAAAAGGTTTAATATGAACAAGAATGTTCTGAGGGCAAATTAATTTCAAGATAGATCCTCAGCAGGTGTAAATTAGTGTAATTTGATGCAATTCATAGTCTGACCTCAAGCTTCCCTAGATGAGCATCTGGTCTGTTGCGTGTTGTGTGTTTTAACAGGCTAAATATTAGATTCAGCCATTCTAAGGAGCTTTAATTTTCTGTGGTTTTTCTGTTCTCAAATCATGCCTGGTAGCTTGTTAATAGCAGCAGAAACTTCAACTGCTTTGTTACAAAGTCTCTTTTTATATTGCACTAAACAAAACTCCTTTAACCTTTCTCTATGACACATCTCCAAGGATATTATTCTTGCTGCTCTGCCTCTCCCTAGCTCAAGGGCGATTACATTCTTGCTGAGGTATTGCAGCCAAGCTGCAGTAAGTGCTCTGGGTGAGGTAAACCAAGCTCCTTTCACAGCAATAATGCCACCCCCTAAGAGCTGTGCTACCCTCCCACAGCACACTGAGATGGCATTCTCTTCATTTTCTCTTTGGGAGCTGTATATTTCATGGCACATTTAAAGGACATTTTTAGCATTTTTCCTTTTATTTTTTTCCCCTGTTTTATTTGTGTTTGACCTCTTCTAGCAATTTTAATTCAAAAGACGGTTTCCTATCTGCCTTCCTGATTCAGCCTTTCTTCCTCATTAACTTTTTGGATATCATTTTACTATGATTAATTATTTGAGTTCAGTAGCATCCAGGAAATCCGCAGCTAACTGCTAAGATGCTTTGCATAGCAACAGGGAGTCCATGTTCTAAGAAGCATAATGCTAAAGGAAGGAAGAGAATTAGGGCGGAAATTGAAGCCTCTAAAGTCCCTATCAAGACATGGCTAAACACGACTCTTGTCCAAGTCTCACACAGAGACATTAAATCTCATGTTCCACAGCAACTCAGCACCTTACCCAGTAGCTGCTGAGTACAGAGCCAGTGCTGTCTCCTCACCATAAAAGTAAAATATATTAAAAATATACAAATACCTTGCAACCAAATAAATGTCAGGTAAATTCATCATGGTGTTAATCATGAACATTTGACTGGTCATGCCAGCCAATCAGTGTTATTTTTGGAAATATTCTTCTACATAATTTCTGGAATAATTTTCATGAGTAAAACTAAGTGTTCTCTCATTTTGTATTTTCACCATAAGTCAGTTCAAGTAGCTGACTTATTCCAAAGGCTTTTGACATGGATAGAAAGACCATGTGATTCTCATTTTTATCCAGTATTCAGGTTTTTCTAATAAATTCATTTATTTTAAAGTTTTTGGTGTTTTTTTTTTCACTCCATGATTTGTCACTTTACCATTCTTAAAGGATCCTACCTTTCCACAGCTGAAAAAGTTACTAACCAGTTCTTCACCTCTCTCCCCAGTTATGTTGGCTGATGGCAATTATTTCATATCCTCACCTTTCCCTTTGTCCTTTGTCTCTAATTCCTCACAATCATTCTTAAGACAATTCATCTTTCATTTTACAATTGCTTACTTTCTCTGCCATGAAATCACATTATTTTTCTTCAGCATCTTGCCATTTAAAGATCACTATATTTTCCTCTCTGATCTTTTTTTTTGTTACTTTCACTTCCTCCCAGAGCAGGCCACATACACAGATTATTACATTCTGGGTAACTTTTAAAAGTTTTTGATCAATCTTTTATATTCTTGTTTACATCTTGGTCTAATCACATTGGGTTTTGCCTCATGCTGTCTTTCTGACAATTAGGACAATATTTATGAAACAAATGGATTATTTACATGACAGTGACTTGTAACTAATATCTGGGTTCTTTTTTTTATATTCATTAGGTTCCATGATTTATCAAAACACTTCCTTGCCAGCTGTCTCCTCTACAGGATAGAGAAAATGAATGCTTAATATGTACTGTGATTATTTCCTTTTAGCATCCTTTACAGACTAATGAGGTTCTTATGAAATGACTATTTATGAAATTATATGAAATAGGTATAGGTCAGACATAAATTATTTTGAAAAGGGACAGAGTGTTTGGTCACAAGAATGATGCTTTAACTGCTAATGAAGTGACTTTATCCATGTCATGCCCCTTCCTGCATTACCACAATAAAGAGGGACACCAATTTGATCAGCAGCATGGAGAGCCTGTCCTGTGAGAAAAGGTTGAGGGAATTGGGGCTGCTCAGTCTGAAAAAGTGAAAACCTTGGAGAGATCTAATTGTGGCTTTCCAGTACCTGGAGTGAGCTTACAGGAAAGACTGAGAGAGACTATTTACAAAGGCAGAAAGAGAGTAAGTTTAAATTATATATTAAGATTAAATTATATATTTTGAGAGTGATGAGGCCCTGGAACAGGCTGCCTAGAGAAGCTGTGGATGCCTCATTCCTGGAAATGCTCAAGACCAGGCTGAATGGGGTTCTGAACATGCTGGTCTAGTGAAAGGTGCCCTTGTGTATGACAGAGGGTTGGAACTACATAATTCTTAAGATCCTTTCCAATGCAGGCCATTCCATGATTCTATGATTCTAAGATAAACCTTGATTCCTCTTCAAAGAGCTTTGAGATCCAAGAACCAAAAAAACCAGAATTTGAGTACAATCACTGAAAAGAAAAAGCTTTATGGAAGGTAAATTAACTCAGGTTGTTTTATATGTACTTGTTTTAAGAACAATATTTATATATGGCTTCAAATAAGCTTTGCCTGAAACATCCTGTAATAACCACTGTTGCTGCCATGGAATTATTGTGACCATCAGCTGTTTAATGACAAGTAAAAATAGATACAAACCTGTCATGTTCTCCTTTTCAGTGCAACACCCTGGCAGTCTCCAGTGACAGGGCCTCATATTGCTGTGCCTCCAGGGCTCACTGGATGTGTGAGACTGTGACAGGTTTGGGACCTGACCATAGCAGGAAGAGTTCTCCTCACAGTCCTTGATAATCACAAGTTCTCCTCACAGTCCTTGATAATCACAACCACCACCTGAAAGCACTGCCCTGCCCCAGGTGCTGGAGGTGCAAAAGGAATTGGGAGGGGACAGAGCCAGGACAGCTGACCCCCAGTGACACAAGGGATATATCCCATTCTATTTGGCAAATTCATCAACAGAAATGGAAGAGAGGTGGAAGGCAGAGGCACAAAATGACATTTGGAATTATGGTGTCTCTCCTCCTTGATAACCCCAATGCATGATGAAGCCTTGCTTTCTTGAAGATAAGAATTAATAAATTAATTGCTTATTTTTCATTGTTGCATGTTCAGCTTTTGCTTTACCTATTAAAGCATCTTTATTTTAGCCCAGAGCTAGGTTGCTAACTAGGTACCTGATCCTGCACCAACAGGTGGAAATTTTTACAATGTGGAAAAATATTGTGCAGGAGGGAATGAAAGAGTGAGATTGGACACTTCTCAATGGCATGCAGTGACAGGTCAAGGGACAATGGAAACAAGATATCTAAACATATAAAAACCTTTTTTTTTCACCTTGCAGGTGCTCAAGCACTGTAACAGGTGGCCCAGGAAGGCAGTGAAGCCTTCTCACTAAATATATTCCAGAACCATCTGGATGCTTTGAACCCTGTTTGAGTAGGGAGGGCGGACCAGATTCTGTAATTTTGTAATTCTGTAGTGTTGTGAGTATGGGTGTGGGTTTTTTTCCACAGAAATCTAATTTGAAATTTTAACTGCAATCATTTAATGATACGCTTCTATTAGTACAGATGATTTATGTAATCTATCTCACATGCCTCCCCCCCTTAGCAGGGACAGGTAGCTTGCTTGGTCACCTTGTCTCCTGTTTTACCATAATTTATTTCAAGCATGGGGAGATTCCCTCTCCAAGAAACTCTTGGACTTTTCAGGTGAGCTTAAATTTAAGACAATTCAACTTCTAGATTTCTTTTTTGGAAAAAAATAAAAGCAAATTCTTCAAGCCAAATTAAATATGTAAAAGTGTATTTTATAATTTAAAAAATTGTTTTCCTGAAAAATGTTCTACCTGTTCTATTTATCAATACATTGAATGAAATGGCCAGAGAGGAGGAATTACTGTGAACATTATTTAGTAAACCTTGTATTTTTTGTATGGAATTGAATAATGTGATGCAAGTCTGCAGGCAGCAAATAATTTAAAATATAAAATTTCTGATATCACTGTTTTCTGATTTTAGTTTTATCTTTTGGAGCTTTTAAAAATCCAGTCAAACCTGCAGTCAAGTGCAATCAAATCATTATAGAATGACTAACCACACTTCATCATTGTTTCAAGGTGTTCTAAAATTAATGTTTCATGTTTTATCATTATAAAAGGTAAAATATCTTTTCCTTTTCCATTGAAATTAGTCTCATGCCTCTGATGTTGAAATGTCTTGAGCTCTTAGTTAAAAAATCCAAAAAATCTCAAACTGAATGAGCAGAAGACTTGTTATTGCAAAAAACCCCAGAGATTTAGGAAAAAATAATAAAAAAATCTAGGGTAAAACAAAAAAAGACCCAACAAAAATGGGAAAAAATACATTTTTAATTAAGAGGTTTAAAAATAAAGCGATAATTCAGATGGATAAATAATGATGCAAAACAGAAAGATAGTGATAGATCAAATCAAATTGATATTCAACCTGGCCTTCTTTGATGCACACCTATAGAGGTAAAACTGCAACACAACTAAAAATAATACGAAATATGATTTTTAATGTTCTGGTTATAGCATATGTATATATGTGCATACATATATATGCATGCACATATATGCATAAACTACAACCAGAACATTAAAAATTGCATTCCAGAAATCAGGGAAAGTTTTTATGGGGGAATTTATACACTGGTTTTAATAAAAATGAATAAGTGTTCTGACAAAAAATAGCAAAAAGCTCCAGATATCAGTGATGCCCTCTAATGAAGAACACACACCTTTAGAGGTTTACTTTATGGGGAAAAATTCTTTACAATCATAGTGGTTTTGGTTGGAAGGGACCTTATACATCATCAGGTTTGTGTGATCTATTACACTAATTTATTTCTGCAGCAGTGCTTATTCCAGAACAAACTATTCCAGTGCTGGTCAATAAAAATAAATAAATAAATAAATAAATAAATAAATAAATAAATAAACTCCTTCAAATACCATTGTCACAAAATCTGTGTATAATGCAAACCTAATTCTTCGTGGTCATGAACACAAACAGCTCTGTGGATTTGGACAGGTTTTAACTGTGACCACAACTTCAGCTCCAGCCACAAACTGTGGTTTGCTGCTGTTTGAGTCTCAGCACTTATTTTGAGGGCAGGCAGTTTAAAACAAGCCATATTTATCCTTTTCCTTCTCCACCTGCACACATCCACCCTATTTGCAATGTCTAGGAGATTCTGTGAAGCACCTTTTGGCAGTAAGTAGTGCTGAGATGGGCTCCCTCATCATGTCATTGATGATGAATTTTTATTGGCACCTTAACGGGAGTAATTTTCCAAACTGTTGTTCAAAAACCATCATGGAGCTAAATGTTCTTTCCTTTTTATTTTTTTTTTTTTTTTGCAGTCTGATGATATTCCCCATGCCATCATTGTATCAAAGAGCCTTTTTTTGTTTCCTGGGGGAGAAAGCAGCAGCTGAGCATGAATGAGCTGTTTGCTGTGAATCCAAGTGGGTGATCATCACATGGCTGCAATAATCTCAGGGCTGGCAGCTGCTGGGTGATGTCACACATGGCCCTGGCTGACATCATGCAGCCAGCTTGGAGCAATCCTGTTGCCAGGCAGCCCTTTGCTGCTCAAAGTCTTGTTCAGCCAAGGCAAACACAACTGCTCGTTGCCCTCCAGAAAGTTTACACTTCAAAAATTCCAGCCCTGCTGACTGAGCAGCAGGTCCGACTTGAGGCTGAAGATGAAAAATAGCCTCCCACCTGAATTCTGTGCTCACAAACTTTGCCAAATAGCAGAGGCAAATAGTTTTGATTGCCAGCAAAGCTACTTTGCTAAATTTCTCCTCTAGTTCATTTTGCTCGCCGGAGTCCCATAGGCCATTCCCCTGGTGCAGTTCATGTGCACAGAGCTGGTTTGATCTGCCAGTCAGATCCTAGCTCAGCTCAGTTTGAAAAGTGGTGAGCCAATTGAGGCTGACCTGCTCTGGATCGCTTCCATTCCCTCCCTGCTATGGAAGTGTGATCTGCAGGGATGCTTCAGTGGCCATGCCTCCCATTGAGCTTGAAATGGTTAAGAGTCAGGCTTTGCTAATAGCAAGCTTCAATTTGTGGGCCAGACTTCAGGAGTTCAGAGCAGCTTATACAGCTTTGCCTTCACTGCCAAGTGCAAGTGTCTGATCTTCCCAGGATTTTCATTGACCCCTCACAGCTGTTCATGACAATGAAAGGCAGCAGCAAGTCAGTAAAAGGCTTCCTAGGAGAAAAAAAGAGACCAGAATGAGATATTGGGCACAGGGCCTTCAACCTCACCTACTCAGTGATTCTGTGAGAGAGGAATCTGTTTTATAGGGTCAGTGTAATGTCTCTTCAAATCCAGTAATTAGTCAGCTTAATTGGGGTGAAATACCTTAATTTTGTGAATGGGGTGAATAGCTCTGCAGTGGCTTAGAAAAATCACTTTAACTATGTTAGAAAAAAGCCTCTCCACAGCAAGTGTAGCAAAAACTAATGTTGGACTGTGTCATTCAGCCAGACTCTTTCCACTGTGAGGACAAGAAGTTGCATAGTTGTTCTTTTTCTGCATAAAACTGCCATTATTTCCTCATTTTCTGCTCTGAGAAAATTCATTAGAGATCTGCCAGAAGAGCTCTGCAAAAGGAAGATTTTACTTGGGGTGTTTGAGCTTTTTAGGTTTGACACTCAACAGGAAGCTGAGGAATCTTCAGGGATTTCCTATATGTTAACTATAGGTAGGATTCAATTTGAGATTAAGACCTCAATTCTGGTGTGAGTGTATTGCCATTGACATATAAACAAGGTGTTCATCCTTCCATTGTAGACAGGGAAGACCCAGGACTCCCCTCTCTTGCCAGTCAAAAGCAACTTCAATATTTGAAGTTTTTGTTGCACTCAGTTTGTTTATGCTGTGCTGTTAGGTACACATATTTTTTTTCTCAAGTGAGAGATAGAGGCCAGGCAGGATGCAGAGCAGCTAAAGCAGTGCCTGTGTTTGGACAGCTGAATCCAGCCCCACGTGTCCAGCAACTCAAAAATATCAATCACCAGTAAGAGCAGATGATCTTACAGGAAAATAATATCTTAAAGCATTGTAATCTCCAGCTTTCTCTTCAGCAGAAGATGTCAGCTCCCTTGATACAAGGCAAGCCAGGGATTGTTAAAATAAACCCCACAATGAAGAAAATCTATGGTCTTTCTACTGCCCACTCTTCCTAATCAGGAGCATCACAGTCACAGTTAAATATGCTGTGAACCTCATATTATGTTAATGTATTAATGACATGTAAATGTTTTCAGAATAAACTAGACTCACGCAAATTTGTTGGCTCTGAACTTATTTTATTCTGACAGAGTAGTGGGCGCAAAGCAAATTAACATTTTCAGAACTCATTAGTATATGTGAGCCTCATGCAAAAGTGACAAATCAGTTTGGTAGACTTCCATTATTTTAGGCCAAAAAGCCAGTCATCTGGATGAGTTGGGATACCTGATCCAGAGCACATTGCAGGCTGTGAGAGCTCTGCCAGTAACTAAGAGGGAATAAAAAGGTCAGATCCTTGGACATGGTGGCTCACGCAGTGACAAAACACAGAAATGAAGTTTAGACTCAAGCTTTGCTAATAGGTATGTGGAATTATCAGGTGGGACAGGCTCACTGGTATTAGGTGGCTTCAATTTGCCTACATGTAACACTCATTTTGGATTGTTCCCTTCAGTATTACAAGCCTCTACTGCTTTATTTTAATTGTTCAGTAAATTGCAGAGATGCAGTAATTTAAGTGGTTGATTAAATAGAATCAACTACTTAATTCTAACCAATTGGAAAAAAAAAGAAAGTTTAGTCAAGTGCATCATAAGTCAATACTTGCTACTAATGTGCCATTTGCTAAAATTTTATCTTCTCTCTTCACTAATATTTGGTCTATGCAGACAAATCTTGATTTCTTCATGATTCTGGCAGAATATATTGATTTGTATAAAATTTTTTAAAAATCCCTCAATATTTGGTACCAAATGTAGGACTGAAAGGATTTGGGGAATGAATCATACAACACAATTTTATATTGTCAGGAAAAACTATTTGATTTACTTTTGTAGTTGATGCATAGACACTGATACTTATTTAAAGTTCCTTATGTGTGAAAAAACAGATAAGAAGAGGGCTAGAGGCAATAATAAATAACTTGCCAGAAATTTCTATCACACAATGCAAAATACCTGCAATAACTGGAGGAGTGAGATCTTCTCAAGTGGCCTTATCTGTTTAAGAACAATGAAAATAGTCAGTCTTTGAGTAATGTTTGTGAGGCAATAAGCAGACCAAAATCAGAGAACAGAATCCCTTAGAGGCATTCTGAGCCAGTGAAAGAGCACAGCAGTCCCTGAGTCACCAGTGATGTGAAACAGCTTATCCAAAAAGAAGCAGGGCAATATATCTTGTGGAAATATCAACCCCTCACCGAGTGCTCCAGGAGAGATGGTTTCTTTGGGATATGGTTCCTTCTTGTTCTGAGCCAAGCTTGCCTTCAGGTCCAGAGTCAGGCCAGGTGTGCCCATATCATCCTCCACACCAAGGTATCCACATATCTAGGGTCAAGCTACCTTACAGTGTTGTTACTCTTAACTGTTTTATATCCTTCCTTCACCACAGCACCAAGTCTGACAGAGCTCAAGAAGTGTTTGGATAATATTCTCCATCCCATGGCCTGATTCTTTGGGTGTCCTGTGCAAAGTTTGATTTTGATGATCCTTCTGATCTCCTCCAACTCAGGATATTTTTTGATACCCTGAGAGATCGCTCGCGCACAAAGATATGAAATCCATACTTTACTCCAAATGAATGAGTAATGCTGTCAATTCTCATAGGACTTCAGGTTGATTTTTAAGATTCATGATCAAAACTTTTTATCTACTTTTACATGCTGTTTTTAGATAAATTTCAAGCGGTGTTGGGCACATGCCTTCTTCCATCAGTGTCCCACAAGGCAATATACTTGTTTAAGCAGTTTCCAACAGTTCTGTGACCAGTAAAATTAGGAGATGAATGATTACAGGAATCATATCTATGTCTCTCCCAATCCCTTCAGCTCTTCCAACTCTTTACAAGTTGTAATTTCTGCTTTTAAATGAAGTAAATATAGACAAAGAATATGAGACTAATGAAAACTTGCTTCAGCTGCTCAAGGAAGGCTTGGGCAAAGAGAAATTGATCCTCATGGGTGACTCCAATTACCCAGACATTTGTTGGGAAAACAGCATGGTGTGACTGTCATAAATCTTGCAACTGGACCAATTTGTCACAAAGGAGTGATTTAGATCACTTAAAGAATAACTGTCAGAGGTAGTTTTAATATGTTGTAAAAGTGTGACTTAACAAAGATTGATGGCAAGGTTCACTCTACTATTTTCTGCATGGATTAAACATACACATTTTTTAAGAATCAAGCTAGAATGATTTATACAGAGAAGAGAGATGCAAACAGGTGGAGAAGAGTTTCTTGTTGAGTCATGAGGTCCAGAAAGAACCCTCTGGCTTTTTAAATTCCTCATCAGAGGGAGCATAGGTTCAGCTTGAACCAGACTTAGTCCTAGGCTCAGTCAATGGTTTATGTCTAAAGAATTGTATATATGGAAAGTTTATAATAATTAATATTGAAAATCAATTTAATTTGTATTAATTCAGCATGCTATTACTTACTCAAACACCACAGATGTAGTAAATCCATTAATTAATATCAAGGTGGATTTAAATAAAAAACCTTGAAAAAAATAGGTTGGGAGCACCCGCTTAACCTTCACAAGCTGTTCCACTTTCCATATTTCTCTGTGTTGCACCACACTGCTTGTTAACATGGACTCAGCCCTTGGACAAAAGCAGACAATATACAGAAGATTCTTATCTCACATTCTTTCTCTCTTGAAAGTCGATGGGCATTTTGCCATTTCATATCATGCTGCTTGATTTTATCAGTTTTAGGGGTACTGGAACAATATGCTGAACTCTCTAAATAGAAAATAGTTAAGACCTTATCTTACTAGATCAATACATATAAAGAACCAGATACTGTTCCATTTAATTCAATAAACACTTTACCTTTGATTTCCGTGCATACAAAACAGGCCTTCAGCATGAGATTATTGTTGATTTCTCATTTAAATTTTAATGAATGATTAAAAATAGAGAAACTGAACTCAAAGAAAAGCAACTGAAGCTACAGTGTCCTGTTTCATCTAAAGAATCAATTGAACTGGATCACAGAGAATGTAGATAATCTGAACATTAAAAATGTATTAGTATTATGCTTTGTTAGAATATGACCATGAGATAAAGTTGTTTGTCGGGAGAATAAAAGCAGAACAGCAGAGGATTGCATAAAGGCTTTCTTTAGGAAAGTACTAAACCTACAGCTCTATTTTCAGGCCATGCTTAATCCTTTTGAGTTCAGTGGTTTAAATCTTCACTAAAGAACAAATAATGAATTGTGGCCTAACAGCCTCAATTCTGTGAATAGCTATGGCTTAGGCCAAAGCCCACAGCACACAGTAAACCAGTTTTGCAGCAGAATAAGCACATTTTGGACAAGACAGATAGAATTAATCTGCATATTTTGTTTCTAGGGGTGTTTCACTCCTTTAAACACAGAGCCATAGGATAGAGGCAGATTTATTCCAAACTAGAATGTCTAATATGTAGAATGGACTCAATGATCTTGATGGATCCCTTCCAACCCAGCATATTCTATGATTCTATCATATATGCAAACTATTGAAACAGAAAATTATAATAATGGTGGAATGCATATGTCACACATCAGAATAAAAACTCTGTGTGTAATATGCTCCAAAGTTTGATAAAATAGGTCATTTGGGGATAGAAAAAAAAGGAGAAGAAGGGAACAAGAATAATTTAGTGATTTTTTTCATATTGCCTGTTGGACTCAATGTGTTGCTTGTTTTGTCACCTGTAAACCACAATATTTTTCAGTGGCCAAGCTCACTGGCTGAAATTTAGAACATTTGAAGAGCTATAGCTGTTAAGAGACATATGCAAAGGTCAGGAGATTGCAGAACATTTGCTTTCATTTCTTGGAATCATCTGCAGTTGCCTGGTTTGTGCCTTGAGAAAGCTTCAGATGCTTAATTTTTCAAGAGCAAACCCAAGAGTTTTGTGGGAATGGTTACATATTTCAGCACATATGAGGGGATTTCTGGAAGATGATGGATTTGAAAGCAAGGTATTATAAGGTCAGGAGACACATAAGTGAATAATGCATATAGCCAGATACAAAGCAGCAAAACTGGTTATAAACATTATCCTGCAGAATTCCAGAGAATTAAACCTCCTATGGCAAACAGAGGAATATGATCTGCCTGTGCTGTTCAGTGGCTCCATGCTCATGAGCTGATAGGAAGAAGCCCTGATGGGTCTGGTCTGATATTGAAGATATTTCCCTGGCTCTCTCTCTCTCTCTAATGCAAGTAATACTTCATAGTGGTTTCTTTTTAAATTACAAGTCTGACAGCATTTAATGTGATGTTGAAGGATAATCCATGTACTTCTATCCAAGCAAAATTCTCCTTATATTTCTCCAGGGCAAATGTCTCAGCTGCTGACATACACCTTTATTTGGCTAAATAGTACTTCTGTGTTTTGTTGACTTATGATATCTACTGTTAGGATTATGTTGAGAAAATATATCTCAAAGAAGAACTTGATGCTGGAAACGAAGAATATTTTTTACAAAGCAAGAATAGTCAAATACTTTTGTATATGGCACAGACTTCAACTAGAACATTAAAAAAAAAAAGTGTGTAGCCATTAGAGTATCTCCTATTGTTCTGTTGTTGTTTTTTACTAATCTTTTGTAAAATCATATGAAAACCACTTCTAAACAATTCTGCAGGACGTTTATTCAGTGACCAGTTTTCACCTGTTCCTAAAGAATCAGAGATAGATTGCTTGCCCTTGAAATTATCAAAAAATAAAGGAGGTGAATGTTGTTATAAAGAAACAATTCACATTAATGGGTTGGAAGTCTCGTCCTCTTTCCCCTGAAATGTGTGTTAATAATATGAAACCGCCAAAATCATATAAACTTAAGAAGTATCTTTAGTATAGAACATCAGCTGAAAGTGTTGTCAAGACATTTTAACTCCTGCATAGTGGCAGATGTAAAAAAATAAAAACAAAACAATAAAAACCCCTCAAAACTCCTTGGAAAGAAAAAAGAAAAGAAAAGAAAAGAAAAGAAAAGAAAAGAAAAGAAAAGAAAAGAAAAGAAAAGAAAAGAAAAGAAAAGAAAAGAAAAGAAAAGAAAAGAAAAGAAAAGAAAAGAAAAGAAAAGAAAAGAAAAGAAAAGAAAAGAAAAGAAAAGAAAAGAAAAGAAAAGAAAAGAAAAGAGAAAAGGAAAGGAAAGAAAAGGAAAGGAAAGGAAAGAAAAGGAAAGAAAAGGAAAAGAAAAGAAAAGAAAAGAAAAGAAAAGAAAAGAAAAGAAAAGAAAAGAAAAGAAAAGAAAAGAAAAGAAAAGAAAAGAAAAGAAAAGAAAAGGACTGAAATTTGATGTAGTGTTAGGAGGAGAAGAGGCATTAGTAGCTGAAGCAATGCCTCAGTGACCGACAGAAGTGTGGTAGAGATGCTTTACACTCTGAGGCCACCTTGCAAGGTAAAAAAAAAATGTCTCCACACAAAACATTTCATCAGGAGGAGTAACAGATGGCCTCTTTCTTAGCCTGTCCAGAATACTGTAATTTGCTTGGTGAAAGGATGACTGAAGACATATTACTACCTGGTTCCTGGAGGTTGCTTTGGAGACAGCTGTTGCAGTTTTCCTAAGAGAAGAAAATGGGCCTGTTGGTGGATTGTCCATCATCTTGGGTTACAAGGTCACAAAGGCAGAGAATTAGGATTATACATTTTGCACCACGGTTGCAGCATGAGTAACCACTGCTCTGCTCCTTTTTGAATGCACTGATGTTGCTCAGGGCAGATGTATCAGACATCTTTTCTGCCAGATCCTCTTCATCCATATATGACTCCTAGTGCCTCATGCATGCAATGATATATGATGCACTACCCCTGGATGATGATGGATTCAAACAGAAGTGTTAAAATAGTTTTTCTTCCTTCCACTAGGACAGGGATCTACCTCTGTATTTAGTATTAATCAGAGGAAGCATCAGTCAGGCAGTGGCTGCAGAAACTTAAGCTCTTAAACTCAATATATTATGTTAAAAAAATCATGTAGAGAGGAGAAATAAAACAGTGAACACTTTTTCTGGCATTCATGTACACACAGACCACCAGCATCATTCTCCCCATTTTTTTCTGTTTGTGTGTTCAGGGCTCTTACTGAGACAAGCTGCCCTGCACAACCATCTTGTCTCTAAACTGGACACGTGGACATGACAGATGGACCATTTGGTGAATGAGGAATTGTCTGGATGGTCACACTCAAGGGGTTGTGGTCAATGGCTCAGGGGCCAAATGGACCAGTGCAGTTCCCTTGGGGTCAGTGCTGGGACCAGCACAGTTTGACATCTTTGTCAGTGACATGACCAGTGGGATCGAGGGCACCCTCAGCAAGGGGGTTTTGGGGCACAGTAATGTTAATTCAGAAGATGGTGAAATAATTTCCCTCTCTGAAGGGGCCTGTGACCTTAGCCATCTTCTGGGTGATTATTTCTGCCATTTACTGGGAAGGTAAGCTGGAGTCATTGACCTTTTAATTCAGATGTCTACACTGTGTAGACATTATATATATCTCAGTTATACAGATTAGTCTTGGCAACAGAGATAAAAACATTATGAGGATACTGCTTGTCTGTATCTGCATCAGAAGATAAGGAGAAAGGTTTCACAGTATTGCCTTCTTGACTTCATTCTTCCACAGAGGAAGAGCTGGAATAGTTCCCAAAGATTTTATGTCTTGAGGTGTCTTTCAAGCATCAGGATTTCCAGGAATCCTGACATACTCCTGACATGACATTTTTAGGAGTGGTAATGAAAGTCCATCCATTTAACTTCATTGTGTTTTCTAGATTGGTATCAGGATGACAAAAGTAAGATATTTCGGGAAAAATAATTCTGTGGAAGCTGCTATAAATTTTACAACTTTAAAGCTGCATAGAAGTTGCCATATTGTATGTTATAGCTGATTGACAGAATCACAGAACCAAAGAACCATTGATGTTGGAAGGGACCCCTTGAGATCAAGAATCCAAATGTCCTGCCCCAGTATGGTCAACTAAAGCAGATTGTGCAGGACATTGCCCTGATGAAAAATCTGCAGTGATCAGTCAACCTGTGGCAGTGTTGTCACTCTTTCAGTTAAAAAGTGTTTTATTGTGCTCAGCTGGAATTTGATATAGGCTTAGTTTTTTGTTGTTGAGGTTTTTGTTGATGTTATTGGGTTTTTTTGTGGTTTTGGTTTTGTTTTTTCATCAATTACTTCTTGTTGTATCACTTGGTTTCCTCTGGAAGTCTGCCTCCCCTATCCTCATTTTCTCCATTCAGGTGTTTACACAGAGGGATAAACCCTTCTGAACCTTTCATTTTCCAAGCTGAACAGTCCCAGCTCTCTCACCTTCTACTCATATGAAGGGTGTTCCAATCCCTTAATCATCTCAACTCTAGGAGATTTTGTAATTGGTTTTGGGGTTTGTTTCCTTGGGTTTTTGTTTTCTTTTCTAAGACACACAATCAACCATGAAACATCATCAGTGGAACAGATGGTTCCGTCTTCTTCTGAGTAATGCAACATTGCTGTCTCTTGGTGTTTTATTTGCTGTATGGCTTCACTAAGAATTCATACTTGGCATCTGGGTAGAGAAAATCTATATGCATTTTTTTTCCCATTTGAAACCAAAGGATCAGCTCATCAGCTCATTTAATTGTTTTTCAATTTTTTTTTTTTTTTTTTTACTGTGGAAGTTTGGCCAGTACAGTTTAGCCATGTCTCTGCTCACCTGCTTTTCTGACCTTGCCAGTTTTCTGGCAGTTTTCCTAGATAAAAGCTGTAGTTGTATTCAAAGAAACTATTGCTTTTCCTCATTAATTTTCTTTCAGGTAAGACCTGATTGACTGCCCAGATCTCAGGGAAAAGGTTCGGCTGGAGCAATTGAGTAGCTGCAGAGTAGGAATCTCTACCCAAGAAAAGAAAACCTCCAAAGATATCTTCAGTCACTTGTGATTGTGTAAATGTATGCAGAGTTCTGTATAGAGAGGGTTTTTATTTATTCAGCAAGTTTTCTAGATGACCTTTATCTACTGAGAAAGTAATGTTTTTCTGTGGAATGGAATTTCCATTTCTTTTCCCTTCCCCTAACCCCTTAAATTCATACTAAGTGCTCTCCAAATAGATTTTGAGTAAAAATCAAATATATTTAGAAGAATAGCCTTTCTACCATTAGCAGTACTTGTGATCATTCTGGAACAGGGATCTTAATTCAGGAAATCCACTTAGGCCTTGAATTACCATATATGTATGGTATGTTCTAATCATGTACAGATTTGATAATACACCTATGTACATCCAAGGATAAATATTGGCTTGAAAGAGATACAGAATTGTAACTTCTAATGCATGAATGCTCATAGTACTAAATTAATGCATTAGGGGAAACTCAGATTAAGTTAATTATTTAATTAAATTAGTTAATTTAACGAGTAAATATTAATTATCATTAATTCATTTACTTTGAGAGTTAATTTATCTATGCAAAAACAACCTTAAAAGAAAAGTAATTCTTTGGAGAAAAAAAAAAGTAAATTATGCTTTTGCTAATAGAGTTTGCCATATTGTCTCAAGCTAGGCTAAATTGCAGCAAGAAGGTAAGCCCAAGAGTAAATATGATTTGTGGTTTATTTTATTAGTGTTCAAAGATTATCCTGTTAGGTGGAGAATATTTGCTATGGAAAATTGATCCTGTTAATTTATCTTTGTTT